>NC_134479.1:11514604-11757604 GCF_964194025.1 Convolutriloba macropyga | reverse complement strand
AGACAGATTTTGGAGTTTTTGGGAGAACTTCAGAAGTTTGGATTCGCACAAGCGAGAGATAGTAGTTGGTTTAGTGGGACTAAACTGTAAAAGATAGTGTGAAAAGCAGGGAAGAGATTGAGAGTGAGATTGAACTCTGGAAGTTTGTAGTTGCTACACCAGTTGGGATACTGTGAGTTGTTTTGATTTATTTCATTTGGGAAGTGAACCACGGATATTGGTATTATTATTGTAATTACTATTATAAATTGTCTTGAATTTGTCTTTTCCTTTGATGTGCAAGTAATTCTCTTACCTTTGTTATCCATATAACTAGAATTGATATTACGAGCCCCATTGTGAATTAACTTATTTCAAGGCAATCTAATTTGCAACAGCTTACAAGAGTGGAAGAGGGGAAAACGCAGAGTAACAAAGTAACGCTTGCTTCACCAATTCAAAACCTTTGGTTTATTTTATTTGATCGATCTTCTGGGCGACAAATCCCCCTCATTGTTAGCCTAGGCAGAAATTCAGAAGACGACATTGGCGCTCCTGGGTGGGCTTCGTTTCTTTGTTACCTTTTGCTGTGATTTAATTTCCAATTAGTTGGAGAGCGTTTAATATTTCTCGTCGGAGAAACTGCTGAGAGCAGACCGAAGGCTGACTTTCATTTTGTACTTGGGTTACTAAAAGTTTGATTATGTTTGGTTATCAGTTGGTGAAGCGTTTTCCTTCACCAGGCTACAAAATTTGGGAAGATTGGCGTGAACATTATTTGAGCACTGGCATGAAGCTGGGATGGACAGAAGAAGAGATGATGAAGTGGTTGCCTACAAAATTGTGTGGGTGGGCCTTGAATGCAGTAAGTGATTTACCAAGAGGTTATTGGCGGTCGACTCCAGGGAAGCAAGCATGGACACTGACAGAGACGTTGTATCAGTTTGACATACGATTGTCCGACAATCCACTTTTTTATGAGCGAAGCTATAGTATGTTCGTTAGAGGGAAAGCGAGAAGTAGGGCTGAAATCATTGAAACCAGTGACACTATGGATCAGAGAACGGGACAGCATTATGCTCAAATGCAGGTGATTGATACGAGTAGTAGCGTTGATACTTCTTTAATGGATGAAATTCGGCAACCCGCCGAAAGTTCTGAAGGGTTTGGCATTGGGTCCCTCTGTGGTGTCTCAAGAAGAGGAGCTTTTAGTGAAGATCTGTTTGGAGAAGTGGAAGATACGAGAATTGCTGTGAGTGACACTAGAGTAAGAGTTCCAGGCGAGGAAGTGCAAACTGGAACTGTAGCAGAGTTTAGAGAGGAAGTTAATGGTCAGGCAAATCAGGAAATTTCTAGAGCAGCACTGAGAGAATATGAAAACAGTGGTTTCAGAAAACAAATGTCAGCAGAGGGAGAAATTGTAGAGCGGAGTGTTGAGTCTTGTGGACCAGATGAGCATCATGCTATGGAAAAGAGTTATGTACTGTCACGAGAGTCTGAGGAGATAAGCGATGAACAGTCGGATGACGACAATTTGTTTGAAGATGCTTCGGATGTAGTGGAACTTGATATCGACGATGCGAGAAGCGAGACAGGTTTTGCCGCGAGTTTAAACTCAGTAGCATGCGACAACGTAACTGCATTAGCGATCAGTTTTGGTGGTGGTGTCAAAGCTAGCAGAAACGATATGTTGGGAGCCTGGGCCTTGATGGAGTTAAAGACAGGAGGGTCACACCAGAAGTTCTGCAATGTAACAAAAGGGGCTGATGAGACACAGATGTGTACAACTGAGTGCACTGTGGACACTTTGGAGAATTGGATAAGTCCAGGAGGAGTTGATGGGCAGCTGGTATATGAAGCACAAAAGGGTCAAAACGATAAGGCAGCAGGTGACCGAAGTAACTTCGCACAGTTGGGAAAGGAGCTAGAGAAATGGGTGCAATCGCAATTGAGTGAAAGTCAGCTTAATAGTAGTGTTTTGGTCAAACCAACGGATGAGCATCAAGGGGACAGTGTTGGAGTTGACGGAACAGGGAAATCTGATCAGAAGTCAATGGCTACAGTGTTGCAGAGATGAGTTCATGGTGATCAACAGCCTAGGAGGGAGGACTCTAGACGGTTTTCGATGGAAGTTGAGCAAAAAGTGGAGAGAAGGATTGTATCGCGATTTCCGGCGATTGCAAGGCTATTGCTGGTGAATCGCTCGTTAAGCCGGAAAGAGAGGTGGAGCCGTTTGGAAGCATCAGGAAAGCAGTCATGGCAGCATTACAGGAGAAATGGTAGCTACAGTGGAAGAAGTAGACATCCATTCAAGCATCAGAGGAAGAAGGTTTTCATGAACAGATGCACGTGTGTATGATTAGAGGGACGTTGACAGCTAAATTATTCAAGTTTTTTATCCCAATTTTTGCCTACATTGTATAAATCTATTTTATCGAGACAATTTGATCAAGCACTATAGCCGTAAGGAATTTTTTTTTCAAAATAAGATGATTTAGGGAAATGTGTTGATTTGGTAGATCTATTTTTAGATTTGATTTTTTAGTGATTTTGGGATTCCCAGGGAGAATGCTTGTCAGAGGCAATAGAGTTTGATCAAAAATCAATGTTGATGAATTGGGTAGAATATGTTGAAATGTGGAAATGCGAAAATGTTCTCAAATCTGATTCAATCAACCGCTATTCAAAATTTGGTGCAGTTAGTTTATATTAAACCGGAGCTAAAGCTAAGTGGTTCACTTCACTAGGTCAGCTCTTGTTAAAGTACGTACGAGTAAGTTATTTGGGTCACAGGATAACGGCTTACAATTATTCGGGAGAATAATAGTCTAGGAGGGAGGAGTGTAGAACATAATAAATTGTCATGAGTGGATACTTTAAGTTGGATAATTTAGGTCAAGTTATTTAAGTGAAGTTAGGTATTTGAGTTTAGCTTTCTGTTATTGAGGGTTATTGTTTCGGAGGCGCCAGAGACGAGAGTTGAGTGATATATCTTAAACAAACAACTTGATGAACAAAAGCATATTGAGCTGTTGAAACATTTTGATTAATTAGCAAAGTTGTATTTGCGCATCAGGCCAAAGTCCAAATGAGGGATTTAAATTTAGAAGAAAACTTGAGAGCAAAAATTTGAAGCGAACTAGATTCTTTGAACAGAATTGGAAATTAAATTTGAAGCAAAATGTGCTATTTTGAAGTGACAAAATAAGGGGGTAGCAGAACTTGGTGCCCTACAACTATGAGGGTTATATTAAGCGGACGCTTATGAAATTTTAATGTCAGGTACACCCAATGATCCTCTCAAGCTGATATAGCTTTTGGGCCAATCCGACTACCCAACCCCGACCTATTAACACCGGAAGTGGGGTGATTTGAAGGTTTTCGATATTTTAAGTGGAAATATGAACTTTTAAGTAAGAAATAACTTTATTAACCAGTCGAAACTAGGTTTACGTGTGAATTAATGTACTGAGTGATCATGGGAAGGGTTTAGGAAGTTGTGGGAGAAATTTATTAGCATTTTAAAATAAGAATAGGCAGTTTTCACTAAAAGTAGTTAACACTTAAATTGAAATAGCAATTTCTCAAAAAGTTGAAGTCGGATTGACCTGAAAATTGGGGGATAGACTAATTTGGGTACGGGGAATCCGAATTTGATATCAGATTTGACCCCACACCAACCTGCACGGAACTAGCGCACGCCCGTGCTGCGGAACGTAAAATTTGAATTGCTCGTGGAGTATTGGTAGTGGCCATATGATTTTTGGAGGGTTAGTGTAACTTTTCAAGGGCTTCCGATTGGTGATATTTTCAATCCCAGATTCCGACCGGAAGTCGGTGCTTCGGGACGACCCGAGTGCCGAAAACCGGAAATTGGCCTTTTTGAGCTGCCGAATGACTTTGAAATGGTTTTAATATGATAACCTGAGATAGTTAGTGACAAAAAATAACCACCCCGGTCAATTTTGACGAACTCGGATTTTTCGGGTTTCGGCACCCACGACTCGTTAAAAATTTTTAAATTGCAAACGACTCACAACGGCTAATCCGTTGGTCATGAAACTTGGCAGGCAAGTTGGTGGCACCCTATAGTTACTAGAAAACTTTACCCGGAGACGTTTTGACCACTACTTCGCAAGTTATTAAGTTTTGAAATTTGGGGTCATCCGGGAGGTCGGTGAAAAGTGTGCGCGGTCATTGCTCGTGTTCTATTAGTAGTTAGGTCATAAAAATTGGTGGGTAAGTGTAACTATGAAAGGACTTCCCGTGCCAAAAGTTATTTTTACCAAATTGACCCTTCATCTTCGACTATTGACCTCTAATTGACCTCTAGAGGTCAAATTTTGGGTTTTTGCGAAAGTTCGGTTTTTAACTAATTTTGTATGGGGAATTGCACGGAATGCTGGGAAAAGCATACCAATCCATTATCTTAGCTTTAGCAAGCATGAATTAGCGATATATTTACCCATGGAGACCGATAGTCTTTGAATCACAAAAGCGACAAAATTGACTTGGTGCCAAATTTGTGTGCGCAAATAAGGGCGGTAAGGACCGCGGACTTTGACGTTAGTCTGTTTGTTTAGTGAAGGGAACTCCTCCTGCGGATGTATCAATCTGTCAGAATGACTTACGGTGTTTACTTAAGTTCCAAGAGTGTATTTAGAGATAAAGCGGAGTGGGTTTGTTTACACAAGAGTCCAAAAGTCGTGTACTTAAGATAAGAAGAAAATTGAACAATGGTTGCTAGCAGTTGAATGACAGAGCATAATTTGCTATTGGTTTGTTTGCATAGCAAACAAAGCCCTCCTACGGAATGTGACAGATTGCAAGTGTAAGTTGCAATGTTTACTTAAGAGATTAAAGTTTGTTTGCTTAAGATAAGAGCGTATTGGTTGAGTATAAATTGAAGTGACACAGAGAAATTTTGGCAGAGAGAGAGAGAGAGAGAGAGAGAGAGAGAGACAGATTTTGGAGTTTTTGGGAGAACTTCAGAAGTTTGGATTCGCACAAGCGAGAGATAGTAGTTGGTTTAGTGGGACTAAACTGTAAAAGATAGTGTGAAAAGCAGGGAAGAGATTGAGAGTGAGATTGAACTCTGGAAGTTTGTAGTTGCTACACCAGTTGGGATACTGTGAGTTGTTTTGATTTATTTCATTTGGGAAGTGAACCACGGATATTGGTATTATTATTGTAATTACTATTATAAATTGTCTTGAATTTGTCTTTTCCTTTGATGTGCAAGTAATTCTCTTACCTTTGTTATCCATATAACTAGAATTGATATTACGAGCCCCATTGTGAATTAACTTATTTCAAGGCAATCTAATTTGCAACAGCTTACAAGAGTGGAAGAGGGGAAAACGCAGAGTAACAAAGTAACGCTTGCTTCACCAATTCAAAACCTTTGGTTTATTTTATTTGATCGATCTTCTGGGCGACAAATCCCCCTCATTGTTAGCCTAGGCAGAAATTCAGAAGACGACAATCCCTACGTTGAATGAAGTCATTAACATTTTCATGGTTTGCTTGGACTCAATGACTACCAATGACTACTCTATTATATTTTTACAATGCAATTGAAAAAAGGGTGTTTAGATTTAAACTCAACCTTTCTCTCTAGTTTTTTCTCTAATTTCTCCTAACGTTGTTTTTCGGGGGGCTTGTCACCATTAAGACAGTTCCATAAAAAGATGCAACCATTGGTGATGCTTCCTCACTACTCATGCTGAACAAGCCGGAACGGCTCGTCTATTCTTCATCCGTTTTACTACCAAAAACAGTTTTGAATTAATTTGCAGTGCCAATTATAAGTGGACCAAATTCTCAGCGAAATCAGTCCAATTTATGCCCACATTGGCAATTTCTGACTCATTGACCAACACCTGACAGGGGGCCACGCCTGCCCCCTAGAAATCACACCATATTTTATCGAGTGTCAAAATTCAGATGAATTTTCTTATTAAAAATGCTTCTCGTGTAATTGCACAGGAAAAATTAATCCACGTGTGATAAAAAATTACGGATGAAAAAAATTTTATGGAAAAATATGGTTTTTATGGTTTTTATCCCTAAAGTTGATCTCCTGAAAAGTAGAGAAATCATTACGAATGTCATAAAAGTTTTGAAGAGTAACTCTTTCTTAAGTGTGGAACACAAGTTACTTTAACCAATATTAGATTTATGAGGAATTAAATTGTTTCTAGCGAAAATCAATTTAGTTGTATTTGGCAAAATGTCCGAGTAGTTTCATGCGATTTTGATTTTTTTTATGTAAAAATCGCGAGGAAAGTCATAGGAAAACCTGTGATTTCACGGGAATTGTTAGTATTACACAAAAAGTCTCAAGCAGTCGGTAAATCACATCGCGTATATTGATTGCAGTTTACTCGCGTGTCGTTTTTTCACATAAAATTGTATGTTGGCAGATGATTTCTACGTGATCTCACACGAGGAAAATTTAGACTGTGAAAAAAGGGGCAATGAACAGCTGAAATTCAGGAGTCTTTTATTGAAAATATGGAAATAAATCAGTGAGCTACCTCGGCAGCCCAATTCGTGTTGATCAAAACATCCTAGTGAAATTTGAGGCCAAAAGTGGTCAGCTGTTTGATGGAAAATTAGCTAGCTTATTTTGCTTTAAAAAAGCAGAGAATGTGGCTTTGGTTGAAGGTGGTCCCTCAAATAACTTTTGTAGTCATATGCAAAATATGTCAACTCGCTGAGTCGCGTCTTTTTAGTAACGATAGTAGCTACTACAGCTACCTCCCTAAATTTGACCGGCCAGAGCTAAGTTGGTTAAAGCAAAAAAAACAGAAGGTGCAGACTAATAACTCTACTGCTCCCAGATATAAGGCGCAATTAATATGAACAAAACAAGCTACTGAAATGGTAGCGTATTGTAAATGCAATTCCTTTTGAAAGATAAACCCGCATACATCTAAGAGTGATCTCAGGTTTTAATGGCCCACTTTTTAGCTGACAACCTCATACACCTATAACTATTCAGCTTGAAAATCAATTTGGAAATGGTTGACTTGAAATCGAGAAACTTTCCTAAAACTTTTAATGTTAAAAAGTTATGATTCAATTTGTTTCATCACTACAAAAACAGAAAGAACCGAAAAAGCAAAAAAGGAACAAAAAAAAAACAGAAAACGAAAAGTTTTTAGCTGTCAAACAAAAACAAAAGAGGTTATCTAGGCAAAAACTAAAGCCACGAGCACTCACCCGTACCTAACTTTCAGAGAGAATCAGTACTAAATCAGAAGAATTTCAGCGAAATTAAGATTTTCAGTACTTAATCAGCGATAATTCAGAACAAACTCTGAATTTCTCTGATTCAGAGAAAAATTCAGAATCAACTATCTCTAAAAATCTCTCAATCAGAGCAAAATCAGAATAACAATTTCTGAATCAACTCTGATTCAGAAGAAAAATCAGAAATCTTCAAAGCAGCAAAACAAACAAAATTGTGCAACAAAAACCGGCTCCGAAATAGGTCTTTGCAACAATAGCAGTGATAAAAGTAGGCAACTAAGACTTTTTTGCTTTTTTAGAATATAAATATTAACTATGATTCTGACCATTTTTACAATATCTGCCGCATATCTGAGCACCCTGTTCGCTGATGCAACTAGCGGGTCTATGCAAACTGCGAATCTGTAAAAAAATTGGTCAGAATGTTTTTCTTTGAAAAAAAATGTCATTATAGAAAAAGAACATGCAATTTTCTCTATAATCAGTTACATAATGGGTCTTGGTTTTAAAGTAAAAAAAGTTTTGAACAGAATCAACTCTACGGAGGCCATGAACTGTGAATCTGCAAAAATTTTGGTCATATAACATTTATAAAACAAAAGTTGTCTTTATTTAAAGAATTTGCAATTGCAATGGATAATTTTTCAATTTTTTCATAAATTTTTAATGGAATTTTTGTCACAAAATGTAAAACGTTTCGACCATATGAGTAAAATATTTCCACTTCATTTGTAAATAAATTCGATACTCGAAAGTGGAATATGAATGGTGAAAAACGGGAACATATCTTTGAAACATAGTTCTACAAAACTCAAACCTTAATCAGATTTTTTTTTCATCGAATGTTAGATTCAGAGGGCATTATGCAGCAAACAATAGCTGTAGAGGAACCTGAGAAATGTTCTCAATCAAGCATCAAGTTTCCTTACGCTTCCAAATTTACACAAAAAAATCTGGTTCTTATCGTTTTTCATAACAAATAAAAGTGTGTCCATGTCAACAATTTCATAGCGTGTCCATGTCAACAAACAGAGTCATTGCAAAAACACCACCATCATTGAAATTGCTTGATTGTCTGCGTAAGCCTAATTTTCATGCAATAACAGAAGAAATTTTTTCTCAATGATACAGTAAAAAATTTATATTTGATATAAACTCTTCATGACCAACATTTACTTGGAAAAAGTTGTCATTATTTAAAGAATTGCAATTGCAATAGAGAATTTATCAATTTTTGCTACAATTTTTACATCAATATTCATCACAAAACGTAGAATTTTTCCGCAATATAAGTAACCAATTTGCACTTTGATTGCGACTACATTCATTAGTCGAATGTGGAATACGAATGGTGAAAACCGGAATATTATCTTTTTCAATTTTATCTATAATACGTTATATAATTTCTGTTAAAGTAAAATAATATTTTTTCCCTGTTTTTTGTATAGAGTCAACTGTACAGAGGCGTTGAACTCTGAACCTGAAAAAAACTTTGTCGGATATAATTTTTTTGACAAAAATCATTTATTGCTATTTTCCGGTATTTTTGGTTTAGAGCCAATTGTATGGGCTATGTGAATTGTGAATCTGCAAATGAAAGGGACATAATACGTTTGTTTGAAATAAAATTTTCATTATTTAAAGAAGTTGCAGTTTTTCTCTTTTACCAGTTTCAAAGTAGTTTTTTTGGTATTGTGAAATATTGAATTTTTCCGGCTTTTCTGGTTTAGAACCAACGTTATAAGTTATGTGGAATGTGAACTTTCAAAAGATTGGTCAGAATACGTTTATTCGAAAAAAGTTGTCCTTATTTAAAGAAGTTGCAGTTTTCTCTATAATCAGTTTCATTTTTTTTTCGTTTTGTGAAATGCTGCTATTTTCCGGTATTCGTGGTTTAGAACCAGTTGTATGGGCTCTGTGAACTGTGAATCTGCAAAAGAAATGGCCAGAATGCGTTCATTTGAAAAAAGTTGTCATTAACTAAAGAAGTTGCAATTTTCTCTATAATCAGTTTAAAATAGGTTTTTTTGGTACAGTGAAATATTGCAGCTTTCCGGCATTTTTGGTTTAGAACCAATTGTAGGGGATATGTGAACTGCGAATCTGCAAAAATGGCCAGAATACGTTTATTTGAAAAAATTTGTCCTTATTTAAAGAAGTTGCAGCCTCTCTCTATAATCAGTTTCAAAACAGTTTTTTTGGTATTGTGAAACATTGAACTTTTCCGGCTTTTCTGGTTTAGAGCCAACGTTATGAGCTATGAGGAATGTGAATTTTCAAAAGTTTTGGTCAGAATACGTTTATTCGAAAAAAAGTTGTCCTTATTTAAAGAAGTTGCAGTTTTCTCTACAATCAGTTTCAATTTTTTTTTTGATATTAAGAAATTCTGCTATTTTCCGGAATTCTTGGTTTAGAACCAGTTGTATGGGCTATGTGAACTGCGAATATGCAAACAAAATGGCAAGAATACTTTTATTTGAAAAAAAAATTATCATTAATTAAAGAAGTTGCAGTTTTTCTCTATAATCAGTTTCAGTATGGTTTTTTTGGTTTTGTGAAATATTTAATTTTTCCAGCTTTTCTGGTTTAGAGCCAACGTTATGAGATATGTGGAATGTAAACTTTCAAAAAATTTGGTCAGAATACGTTTATAAGAAAAAAAGTTGTCATTATTTAAAGAAGTTGTAGTTTTCTCTATAATCAGTTTCATTTTTTTGGTATTTTGAAATAATGCTTTTTTCCGGTATTCTTGGCATAGAACCAGTTGTATGGGCTATGTGAACTGTGAATCTACAAAAAAAATGGCCAGAATACGTTTATTTGAAAAAAGTTGTCATTATTCAAAGAAGTTGCAGTTTTTCTCTGTAACCAGTTTAAAATAGTTTTTTTTGTATTGTGAAATATTGAATTTTTCCGGCTTTTCTGGTTTGGAACCAACGTTATGAGTTATGTGGAATGTGAACCTTCAAAAGATTGGTCAGAAAAAGTTTATTCGAAAAAAGTTGTCCTTTTTTAAAGAAGTTGCAGTTTTCTCTATAATCAGTTTCAATTTTTTTTTCGTTTTGTGAAATGCTGCTATTTTCCGGTATTCGTGGTATAGAACCAGTTGTATGGGCTATGTGAACTGTGAATCTGCAAACGAAATGGCCAGAATAGTTCTCATTATTTAAAGAAGTTGAACTTTCTCTATAATCAGTTTAATATAGGTTTTTTTTGGTACTGTGAAATATTGCAGCTTTCCGGCATTTTTGGTTTAGAACCAGTTGTAGGGGATATGTGAACTGCGAATCTGTAAAAAATGGCCAGAATAACTTTATAAGAAAAAATTTGTCCTTATTTAAAGAAGTTGCAGTTTTTCTCTATAATCAGTTTCAAAACAGTTTTTTTGGTATTATGAAATATTGAATTTTCCGGCTTTTCTGGTTTAGAACCAACGTTATGATTTATGTGGAATGCGAACCTGCAAAAAATTTGGTTAGTATACGTTTACGTTTATTTGAAAAAAATTGTCATTATTCAAAGAAGTTGCAATTTTCTCTATAATCAGTTTCAATTTTTTTTTTCGTTTTGTGAAATGCTGCTATTTTCCGGTATTCGTGGTTTAGAACCAGTTGTATGGGCTATGTGAACTGTGAATCTGCAAAAGAAATGGCCAGAATAGTTGTCATTATTTAAAGAAGTTGAATTTTCTCTATAATCAGTTTAATATAGGTTTTTTTGGTACTGTGAAATATTGCAGCTTTCCGGCATTTTTGGTTTAGAACCAGTTGTAGGGGATATGTGAACTGCGAATCTGTAAAAAATGGCCAGAATAACTTTATAAGAAAAAATTTGTCCTTATTTAAAGAAGTTGCAGTTTTTCTCTATAATCAGTTTCAAAACAGTTTTTTTGGTATTATGAAATATTGAATTTTCCGGCTTTTCTGGTTTAGAACCAACGTTATGATTTATGTGGAATGCGAACCTGCAAAAAATTTGATTAGTATACGTTTACGTTTATTTGAAAAAAGTTGTCATTATTCAAAGAAGTTGCAATTTTCTCTATAATCAGTTTCAATTTTTTTTTTTCGTTTTGTGAAATGCTGCTATTTTCCGGTATTCGTGGTTTAGAACCAGTTGTATGGGCTATGTGAACTGTGAATCTGCAAAAGAAATGGCCAGAATAGTTGTCATTATTTAAAGAAGTTGAATTTTCTCTATAATCAGTTTAATATAGGTTTTTTTGGTACTGTGAAATATTGCAGCTTTCCGGCATTTTTGGTTTAGAACCAGTTATAAGGGATATTTGAACTGCGAATCTGCAAAAAAGTGCCAGAAAACGTTTATTCAAAAAAATTTGTCCTTTTTTAAATAAGTTGCAGTTTTTCTCTTTAATCAGTTTCAAAACATCTTTTTTGGTATTGTGAAATATTGAATTTTCCGGCTTTTCTGGTTTAGAACCAACGTTATGAGTTATGTGGAATGTGAACCTGCAAAAAATTTGGTTAGAATACGTTTACGTTTATTTGAAATAAGTTGTCATTATTCAAAGAAGTTGCAGTTTTTATCTATAACCAGTTTTAAAATAGTTTTTTTTTGGTATTGTGAAATATTGAATTTTTCCCGATTTTCTGGTTTAGAACCAACGTTATGAGTTATGTGGAATGTGAACTTTCAAAAGATTGGTCAGAATATGTTTATTCGAAAAAAGTTGTCCTTATTTAAAGAAGTTGCAGTTTTCTCTATAATCAGTTTCAACTTTTTTCGTTTTGTGAAATGCTGCTATTTTCCGGTATTCTTGGTTTAGAACCAGTTGAATGGGCTCTGTGAACTGTGAATCTTCAAAAAATTGGCCAGAATATGTTCATTTGAAAAAAGTTGTCATTATTAAAAGAAGTTGCAATTTTCTCTATAATCAGATTAAAATAGTTTTTTTTGGTACTGTGAAATATTGCAGCTTTCCGGCCATTTTGGTTTAGAACCAGTTATAAGGGATATTTGAACTGCGAATCTGCAAAAAATGGCCAGAATACGTTTATTCGAAAAAATTTGTCCTTATTTAAAGAAGTTTCAGTTTTTCTCTATATTCAGTTTCAAAACAATTTTTTTGGTATTGTGAAATATTGAATTTTTCCGGCTTTTCTGGTTTAGAGCCAACGTTCTGAGTTATGTGGAATGTGAACTTTCAAAAGTTTTGGCCAGAATACGTTTATTTAAAAAAAAGTTATCATTATTTAAAGAAGTTGCAGATTTTCTCTATAATCAGTTTAAAATAGGTTTTTTGGTACTGAGATAGATTGCAGCTTTCGGGCGTTTTTGGTTCAGAACCAATTGTGTGGGCTATCTGAACTGTGAATCTACAAAAGAAATGGCCAGAATACGTTTACTTGAAAAAAGTTGTCATTATCTAAAGAAGTTGTCATTATTAAAAGAAGTTGCAATTTTCTCTATAATCAGATTAAAATAGTGTTTTTTGGTACTGTGAAATATTGCAGCTTTCCGGCCATTTTGGTTTAGAACCAGTTATAAGGGATATTTGAACTGCGAATCTGCAAAAAATGGCCAGAATACGTTTATTCGAAAAAATTTGTCCTTATTTAAAGAAGTTTCAGTTTTTCTCTATATTCAGTTTCAAAACAATTTTTTTGGTATTGTGAAATATTGAATTTTTCCGGCTTTTCTGGTTTAGAGCCAACGTTCTGAGTTATGTGGAATGTGAACTTTCAAAAGTTTTGGCCAGAATACGTTTATTTAAAAAAAAGTTATCATTATTTAAAGAAGTTGCAGTTTTTCTCTATAATCAGTTTAAAATAGGTTTTTTGGTACTGAGATAGATTGCAGCTTTCGGGCGTTTTTGGTTCAGAACCAATTGTGTGGGCTATCTGAACTGTGAATCTGCAAAAAATGGCCAGAATACGTTTATTTGAAAAAAAGTTGTCCATATTTAAAGAAAGTTGCGATTTTCTCTATAATCAGTTTTAAAATAGGTTTTTTTAGTATTTCGAAAAATTGCAATTTTCCTGTATTCTGGTATAGAACCAGTCGTATGGGCTAAGTGAAATATCAATCTGCAAAAGAAATGGCCAGAATACGTTTATTTAAAAAAAACTTATCATTATTTAAAGAAGTTGCAGTTTTTCTCTATAATCAGTTTCAGAATAGTTTTTTTGGTATTGTGAAATACTTAATTTTTCCAATTTTTTTGGCTTAGAGCCAACGTTATAAGTTATGTGGAATGTAAACTTTCAAAAGATTGGTCAGAATACGTTTATTCGAAAAAGTTGTCCTTATTTAAAGAAGTTGCAGTTTTCTCTATAATCAGTTTCATTTTTTTTTTCGTTTTGTGAAATGCTGCTATTTTCCGGTATTCGTGGTTTAGAACCAGTTATATGGGCTCTGTGAACTGTGAATCTGCAAAAGAAATGGCCAATGGCAGAATGCGTTCATTTGAAAAAAGTTGTCATTAACTAAAGAAGTTGCAATTTTCTCTATAATCAGTTTCAGAATAGTTTTTTTGGTATTGTGAAATACTTAATTTTTCCAATTTTTTCTGTTTAGAGCCAACGTTATAAGTTATGCGGAATGTAAAGAGGTTGCAGTTTTCTCTATAATCAATTTCAAATTTTTTGGTATTGTGAAATACCGCTGTTTTCCGGTATTCCTGGTTTAGAACCAGTTGTATGGGCTATGTGAACTGTGAATCTACAGAAGAAATGGCCAGAATACGTTTATTTGAAAAAAGTTGTCATTCATTAAAGAAGTTCCAATTTTCTCTGCAATCAGTTTTAAAATAGGTTTTATTGGTATTGTGAAATATTGCAGTTTTCCAGTACTTTGGTTTAAAACCATTTGTATGGGCTATGTGAATTGTCAATCTGCTAAAGAAATGGCCAGGATAACTTTATTTGAAAAAAAATTGTCATTTAAAGAAGTTGCAGTTTTTCTCTATAATCAGTTTCAGAATAGTTTTTTTGGTATTGTGAAAAGTTTAATTTTTCCTGATTTTCTGGATTAGAGCCAACGTTATGAGATATGTTGAATGTGAACTTTCAAAAGATTTGGTCAGAATACGTTTATTCGAAAAAAAGTCGTCCTTATTTAAAGAAGTTGCAGTTTTCTCTATAATCAGTTTCAATTTTTTTGGTATTGTGAAATAATGCTATTTACTGGTATTCTTGGCTTAGAACCAGTTGTATGGGCTATGTGAACTAAAATCTACAAAAAAATGGTCAGAATACGTTTATTTTTTGATACTGTGAAATATTGCAGTTTTCCGGTATGCTTAGTTTAGTACCAGTTGTATGGGCTATGTGAACTGTGAATCTACAAAAGAAATGGCCAGAATACGTTTATTTGAAAAAAGTTGTCATTATTTAAAGAACTTGCAATTTTCTCTAATATCAGTTTATAATAGGTTTTTTGGTAGTGTGAAATATTGCAGCTTTCGGGCATTTTTGGTTCAGAAAAAGTTGTATGGGCTATGTGAACTGTGAATTTACAAAAGAAATGACCAGAATACGTTTACTTGAAAAAAGTTGTCATTATTTAAAGAAGTTGCAATTTTATCTATAATCAGTGTAAATAAGGTTTTTTGGTACTGTGAAATATTGCAGTTTTCCGGTATTCTTGGTTTAGTAGCAGTTGTATGGGCTATATGGGCTATTTGAACTGTGAATCTACAAAAGAAATGGCCAGAATACGTTTATTGAAAAAAGTTGTCATTATTTAAATAAGTTGCTATTTTGGTGCTGTGAAATATTGCAGCTTTCGGGCGTTTTTGGTTCAGAACCAGTTGTATGGGCTATGCGAACTGTGAAGAATCTGCAAAAGAAATGGCCAGAATACGTTTACTTGAAAAAAGTTGTCATTATTTAAAGAAGTTGCAAGTTTATCTATAATCAGTGTAAAATAGGTTTTTTGGTACTGTGAAATATTGCAGTTTTCCGGTATTCTTGGTTTAGTAGCAGTTGTATGGGCTATATGGGCTATCTGAACTGTGAATCTACAAAAGAAATGGCCAGAATACGTTTATTTGAAAAGAATTGTCATTATTTAGAGAAGTTGCAATTTTCTCTACAATCAGTTTAAAATAGGTTTTTTTTGGTACTGTGAAATCTTGCAGTTTTTTGGCATTTTTGGCTCAGAACCAGTTGTATGGGCTATGTGAACTGCAAATCTGCAAAAAATGGCCAGAATATGTTTATTTGAAAAAAAGGTGTCCTCATTTAAAGAAGTTGCAATTTTCTCTATATCATTAGTTAAAGAAGTTGCAGTTTTTCTCTATAATCAGTTTCAGAATAGTTTTTTTGGTATTGTGAAAAGTTTAATTTTTCCTGATTTTCTGGTTTAGAGCCAACGTTATGAGTTATGCGGAATATGAATTTTCAAAAGAGTTGATCAGATTACGTTTATTCGAAAAAAAGTTGTCCTTATTTAAAGAAGTTGCAGTTTTCTCTATAATCTATTTCAATTTTTTTGGTATTGTGAAACACTGCTATTTTACGGTATTCTTGGTTTAGAACCAGTATTATGGGTTATGTGAACTGTGAATCTTCAAAAAATGGCCAGATCGCGTTTTTATGAAAAAAAGTTGACCTTATTTAAAGAAGTTGCAGTTTTCTCTATAATCAGTTTAATTTTTTTTTGGTTTTTGAAACTTTGTTCTTTTCTGGTATCCTTGGTTTAGACCCAGTTGTATGAGCTATGTGAACTGTGAATCTAAAAAAAATGGCCAGAACACGTTTACTTGAAAAAAGTTGTCCTTACTTAAAGAAGTTGCAGTTTTCTATATAATCAGTTTCAATTTTTTTGGTATTGTGAAATAATGCCATTTCCCGGTATTCATGGCTTAGAACCAGTTGTATGGGCTTTGTGAACTGTGAATATACGAAAGAAATGGTCAGAATACGTTTATTTGAAAAAAGTTGTCAATATTTAAAGAAGTTGCAATTTTCTCTAAAATCAGTTTAAAATAGGTTTTTTGGTACTGTGAAATATTGCAGCTTTCGGGCATTTTTGATTCAGAACCAGTTGTATGGGCTATGTGAACTGTGAATCTACAAAAGAAATGGTCAGAATACGTTTATTTGAAAAAAGTTGTCATTATTTAAAGAAGTTGCAATTTTCTCTAAAATCAGTTTAAAATAGGTTTTTTGGTACTGTGAAATATTGCAGCTTTCGGGCATTTTTGATTCAGAACCAGTTGTATGGGCTATGTGAACTGTGAATCTACTAAAGAAATGGCCAGAATACGTTTGTTTGAAAAAAGTTGTCATTTTTTTAAAGATGTTGCAATTTTCTCTATATTGAGTGTAAAGTAGGTTTTTTGGTACTGTGAAGTATTGCAATTTTCCGGTATGCTTTGTTTAGTACCAGTTGTATGGGCTATGTGAACTGTGAATCTACAAAAGAAATGGTCAGAATACGTTTATTTGAAAAAAGTTGTCATTATTTAAAGAAATTGCAATTTTCTCTATATTCAGTGTAAAATAGGTTTTTTGGTACTGTGAAGTATTGCAATTTTCCGGTATGCTTGGTTTAGTACCAGTTGTATGGGCTATGTGAACTGTGAATCTACAAAAGAAATGGTCAGAATACGTTTATTTGAAAAAAGTTGTCATTGTTTAAAGAATTTGCATTTTTCTCTATAATCAGTTTAAAATAGGTTTTTTGGTATTGTGAAATAATGCCAATTCCCGTTATTCTTGGCTTAGAACCAGTTGTATGGGCTATGTGAACTGTGAATCTACAAAAGAAATGGCAACAATACGTTTATTTGAAAAAAGTTGTCATTATTTAAAGAAGTTGCAATTTTCTCTATATTCAGTGTAAAATAGGTTTTTTGGTACTGTGAAATATTGCAATTTTCCGGTATGCTTGGTTTAGTACCAGTTGTATGGGCTATGTGAACTGTGAATCTACAAAAGAAATGGCCAGAATACGTTCGTTTGAAAAAAGTTGTCATTTTTTTAAAGATGTTGCAATTTTCTCTATAATCAGTGTATAATAGGTTTTTTGATACTGTGAAATATTGCAGTTTTCCGGTATGCTTAGTTTAGTACCAGTTGTATGGACTATGTGAACTGTGAATCTACAAAAAAAATGGCCAGAATACGTTTATTTGAAAAATGTTGTCATTATTTAAAGAAGTTGCAATTTTCTCAATAATCTGTTTTAAAATAGGTTTCACTGGTATTGTGAAATATTGCAGTTTTTCGGCTTTTCTGGTTTATAGCCAACGTTATGAGTTATGTGGAATGTGAACTTTCAAAAGAAATGGTCAGAATACGTTTATTTGAAAAAGTTATTTGAAATACGTTTATCAGAATAAGTTATTGCAGCTTTTGGGCATTTTTGATTCAGAACCAGTTGTATGGGCTATGTGAACTGTGAAACTACAAAAGAAATGGCCAGAATACGTTTGTTTGAAAAAAGTTGTCATTATATAAGGAAGTTGCAATTTTCTCTAAATTCAGTTTAAAATACGTTTTTTGGTATTGTGAAATATTGCAGCTTTCGGGCGTTTTTGATTCAGAACCAGTTGTATGAGCTATGTGATTTGTGAATCTAAAAAAGAAATGGCCAGAATACGTTTACTTGAAAAAAGTTGTCCTTATTTAAAAAAGTTGCAGTTTTCTCTATATTCAGTTTCACTTGTTTTGGTATTGTGAAATAATGCCAATTCCCGGTATTCTTGGCTTAGAACTAGTTGTATGGGCTTTGTGAACTGTGAATATACGAAAGAAATGGTCAGAATACGTTTGTTTGAAAAAAAATTGTCCTTATTTAAAGAAGTTGCAATTTTCTCTAAAATCAGTTTAAAATAGGTTTTTTGTTACTGTGAAATATTGCAGCTTTCGGGCAATTTTGAATCAGAACCAGTTGTATGGGCTATGTGAACTGTGAGTCTACAAAAGAAATGGCCAGAATACGTTTGTTTGAAAAAAGTTGTCATTATTTAAAGAAGTTTTAATTTTGTCTATAATCAGTGTATAGTAGGCTTTTTGGTATTGTGAAATATTGCAGTTTTCCGAAATGCTTGGTTTACTACCAGTTGTATGGGCTTTGTGAACTGTGAATCTACAAAAGAAATGGCCAGAATACGTTTAATTGAAAAAAGTTGTCAATATTTAAAGAAGTTGCAGTTTTCTCTATATTCAGTGTAAAATAGGTTTTTTGGTACTGTGAAGTATTGCATTTTTCTGGTATGCTTGGTTTAGTACCAGTTGTGTGGGCTATGTGAACTGTGAATCTACAAAAGAAATGTTCAGAATACGTTTAATTGAAATAAGTTGTCATTGTTTAAAGAAGTTGCATTTTTCTCTACAATCAGTTTAAAATAGGTTTTTTGGTATTGTGAAATAATGCCTATTCCCGGTGTTCTTGGCTTAGAACCAGTTGTATGGGCTTTGTGAAATGTGAATATACGAAACAAATGGTCAGAATACGTTTATTTGAAAAAAGTTGTCCTTATTTAAAGAAGTTGCAATTTTCTCTAAAATCAGTTTAATATAGGTTTTTTGGTACTGTGAAATATTGCATCTTTCGGGCAATTTTGATTCAGAACCAGTTGTATGGGCTATGTGAACTGAGAGTCTACAAAAGAAATGGCCAGAATACGTTTGTTTGAAAAAAGTTGTCATTATTTAAAGAAGTTGCAATTTTCTCTATAATCAGTGTATAGTAGGTTTTTGGTATTGTGAAATATTGCAGTTTTCCGGTATGCTTGGTTTACTACCAGTTGTATGGGCTATGTGAACTGTGAATCTACAAAAGAAATGGCCAGTATACGTTTATTTGAAAAAAGTTGTCTTTATTTAAAGAAGTTGCAATTTTCTCTATAATCAGTGTAGAATAGGTTTTATGGTATTGTGAAATAACGCCATTTCCCGTTATTCTTGGCTTAGAACCAGTTGTATGGACTATGCGAACTTTGAATATACAAATGAAAAGTTCAGAATACGTTTATTTGAAAAAGTTGTCAGTATTTAAAGAAGTTGCAATTTTCTCTATAATCAGTGTAGAATAGGTTTTTTGGTATTGTGAAATATTGCAGTTTTCCGGTATGCTTGGTTTACTACCAGTTGTATGGGCTATGTGAACTGTGAATCTACAAAAGAAATGGCCAGTATACGTTTATTTGAAAAAAGTTGTCTTTATTTAAAGAAGTTGCAATTTTCTCTATAATCAGTGTAGAATAGGTTTTTTGGTACTGTGGCATATTGCAGTTTTCCGGTATGCTTGGATTAGAACCAATTGTATGGGCTATGTGAACTGTGAATCTGCAAAAGAAATGGTCAGAATACGTTTATTTGAAAAAAGTTGTCATTGTTTAAAGAAGTTGCTTTTTTCTCTACAATCAGTTTAAAATAGGTTTTTTGGTATTGTGAAATAATTCCAATTCCCGGTATTCTTGGCTTAAAACCAGTTGTATGGGCTTTGTGAACTGTGAATATACGAAACAAATGGTCAGAGTACGTTTACTTGAAAAAAACTGTCCTTATTTAAAGAAGTTGCATTTTTCTCTAAAATCGGTTTAAAATAGGTTTTTTGGTACTGTGAAATATTGCAGCTTTCGGGCAATTTTGATTCAGAACCAGTTGTATGGGCTATGTGAACTGTGAGTCTACAAAAGAAATGGCCAGAATACGTTTGTTTGAAAAAAAGTTGTCATTATTTAAAGAAGTTGCAATTTTCTCTGTAATCAGTGTAGAATAGGTTTTTTGGTACTGTGGCATATTGCAGTTTTCCGGTATGCTTGGTTTACTACCAGTTGTATGGGCTATGTGAACTGTGAATCTACAAAAGAAATGGCCAGTATACGTTTATTTGAAAAAAGTTGTCATTATTTAAAGAAGTTGCATTTTTCTCTATAATCAGTTTAAAATAGGTTTTTTGGTATTGTGAAATAACGCCATTTCCCGTTATTCTTGGCTGAGAACCAGTTGTATGGACTATGTGAACTTTGAATATAAAAATGAAAAGGTCAGAATACGTTTATTTGAAAAAGTTGTCATTATTTAAAGAAGTTGCAATTTTCTCCATAATCAGTTAAAAATAGGTTTTTTGGCACTGTGAAAAATTGCAGTTTTCCGGTATGCTTGGTTTAGTGCCAGTTGTATGGGCTATGTGAACTGTGAATCTACAAAAGAAATGGCCGGAATACGTTTATTTGAAAAAAAGGTGTTATTCTAAAGAAGTTGCAATTTTCTCTATAATCAGTGTAAAATAGGTTTTTTGGTACTGTGAAATATTGCAGTTTTCCGGTATGCTTGGTGTAGTACCAGTTGAATGGGCTATGTGAACTGTGAATCTACAAAAGAAATCGTCATAATACGTTTATTTGATAGAAGTTGTCATTATTTAAAGAAGTTGCAATTTTCTCTAAAATCAGTTTAAAATAGGTTTTTTGGTATTGTGAAATAATGCCATCTCCCGTTATTCTTGGCTTAGAACCAGTTGTATGGACTATGTGAACTTTGAATATACAAATGAAAAGGTCAGAAAGAGTTTATTTGAAAAAGTTGTCATTATTTAAAGAAGTTGCAATTTTCTCTAAAGTCAGTTTAAAATAGGTTTTTTGGTACTGTGAAATATTGCAGCTTTCGGGCTTTTTTGATTCAGAACCAGTTGTATGGGCTATGAGAACTGTGAATCTACAAAAAAATGGCCAGAATACGTTTATCTAAAAAAAAGTTGTCATTAATTAAAGAAGTTGCAATTTTCTCCATAATCAGTAAAAAATAGGTTTTTTGGTACTGTGAAAAATTGCAGTTTTCCGGTATGCTTGGTTTAGTGCCAGTTGTATGG
The DNA here is from genome assembly GCF_964194025.1 of Convolutriloba macropyga. Classification (NCBI taxonomy): domain Eukaryota; kingdom Metazoa; phylum Xenacoelomorpha; order Acoela; family Convolutidae; genus Convolutriloba; species Convolutriloba macropyga. The sequence goes on along the minus strand of NC_134479.1, from coordinate 11,736,580 downwards.
GCTATGTGAGCTGTGAGTCTACAAAAGAATTGGCCAGAATATGTTTATTTGAAGAAAAGTTGTCATTATTTAAAGAAGTTGCGATTTTATCTATAATCAGTGTAAAATAGGTTTTTTGGAACTGTGAAAAAATTGCAGTTTTCCGGTATTCTCGGTTTAGTAGTACCAGTTGTATGGGCTATGTGAACTGTGAATCTACAAAAGAAATGACCGGAATACGTTTATTTGAAAAAAGTTGTCATTATCTAAAGAAATTGCAATTTTCTCTATAATCAGTGTAAAATAGGTTTTTTGGTACTGTGAAATATTGCAGCTTTCGGGCTTTTTTGATTCAGAACCAGTTGTATGGGCTATGAGAACTGTGAATCTACAAAAAATGGCCAGAATACGTTTATCTAAAAAAAAGTTGTCATTAATTAAAGAAGTTGCAATTTTCTCCATAATCAGTAAAAAATAGGTTTTTTGGTGCTGTGAAAAATTGCAGCTTTCGGGCGTTTTTGGTTCAGAACCATTGTATGGGATATGTGAATTGTGAAGAATCTACAAAAGAAATGGCCAGAATTTAATTACTTGAAAAAAGTTGTCATTTTTAAAGAAGTTGCAATTTTCTTCATAATCAGTTTAAAATAGGTTTTTTGGTGCTGTGAAACATTGCAGCTTTCGGGCGTTTTTGGTTCAGAACCAGTTGTATGTGCTATGTGAACTGTGAAGAATCTACAAAAGAAATGGCCAGAATTCAATTACTTGAAAAAAGTTGTCCTTTTATAAAAAAGTTGCAATTTTCTTCATAATCAGTTTAAAAAAGGTTTTTTTGGTGCTGTGAAACATTGCAGCTTTCGGGCGTTTTTGGTTCAGAACCAGTTGTATGTGCTATGCGAACTGTGAAGAATCTACAAAAGAAATGGCCAGAATTCGTTTATTTGAAAAAAGTTGTTATTGAAAGAAGTCGCAATTTTCTCTATAATCAGTTTAAAATAGGTTTTTTTGGTAATGTGAGAAATTGCAGCTTTGATTCTGAACCAGTTGTATGGGCTATGTGAACTGTGAATCTACAAAAGAAATGTCCAGAATACCGTTATTTGAAAAAAGTTGTCATTATTTAAAGAAGTTGGATTTTTCTCTATAATCAGTTTAAAATAGGTTTTTTGGTATTGTGAAATAATGCCATCTCCCGTTATTCTTGGCTTAGAACCAGTTGTATGGGCTATGTGTACTTTGAATATACAAATGAAAAGGTCAGAATACGTTTATTTGACAAAAGTTGTCATTAATTAAAGCAGTTGCATTTTTCTCTAAAATCAGTTTAAAATAGGTTTTTGGTACTGTGAAATATTGCAGCTTTCAGGCATTTTTGATTCAGAACCAGTTTTATGGGCTATGTGAACTGTGAATCTACAAAAGAAATGACCAGAATACGTTTATTTGAAAAAAATGTCATTATTTAAAGAAGTTGCAATTTTCTCTATAATCAGTGTAAAATAGGTTTTTTTTGCAGCTTACTAAATATTGCAGCTTTCGGGTGTTTTTGGTTCAGAACCATTGTATGGGATATGTGAATTTTGAAGAATCTACAAAAGAAATGGCCAAAATTCAATTATTTGAAAAAAGTTGTCATTTTTAAAGAAGTTGCAATTTTCTTCATAATCAGTTTCAAATAGGTTGTTTTGGTGCTGTGAAATATTGCAGCTTTCGGACATTTTTGGTTCAGAACCAGTTGTATGGGCTATGTGAACTGTGAAGAATCTACAAAAGAAATGGCCAGAATTCAATTACTTGAAAAAAGTTGTCTTTTTATAAAGAAGTTGAAATTTTCTTCATTATCAGTTTACAAAAGGTTTTTTTGGTGCTGTGAAACTTTGCAGCTTTCGGGCGTTTTTGGTTCAGAACCAGTTGTATGTGCTATGTGAACTGTGAAGAATCTACAAAAGAAATGGCCAGAATTCGTTTATTTGAAAAAAGTTGTCATTAAAAGAAGTCGCAATTTTCTCTATAATCAGTTTAAATTATGTTTTTGGTACTATGAGAAAATGCAGCCTTGATTCAGAACCAGTTGTATGGGCTATGTGAACTCTGAATCTACAAAAGAAATGTCCAGAATACCTTTATTTGAAAAAAGTTGTCATTATTAAAAGAAGTTGCAATTTTCTCTATAATCATTGTAAAATAGGTTTTTCGGTACTGTGAAATATTGCAGTTTTCCGGTATTCTTGGTTTAGTACCAGTTGTTTGAGCTATGTGAACTGTGAATCTACAAAAGAAATGGCCAGAATACGTTTATTTGAAAAAAGTTGTCTTTGTTTAAAGAAGTTGCGTTTTTCTCTATAATCAGTTTAAAAAAGGTTTTTTTGGTGCTGTGAAATATTGCAGCGTTCGGGCGTTTTTGGTTCAGAACCAGTTGTATGGACTATTTGAACTTTGAACCTACAAAAAAAAGGCCAGAATTCGTTTATGTGAACTGTGAATCTGCAAAAAATTGGCCAGAACACGATTACTTGAAAAAAAGTTGACCTTATTTAAAAAAGTTGCAGTTTTCTCTATGATCAGTTTCATTTTTTTGGTATTTTGAAATCTTCCTATTTTCTGGTATTCTTGGCCTAGTCCCAGTTATATGAGCTATGTGAACTGTGAAGCTACAAAAGAAATGGCCAGAATACGTTTATTTGAAAAAAGTTGTCATTATTTAAGGAAGTTGCCTTTTTCTCTATAATCAGTTTAATATAGGTTTTTTTGGTGCTGTGAAATATTGCAGCTTTCGAGCGTTTTTGGTTCAGAACCAGTTGTATGGGCTATGTGAACAGTGAAGAAACTACAAAGGAGATGGCCATAAGTCGCTTATTTGAAAAAAGTTGTCATTATTTAAAGAAGTTGCAGTTTTTCTCTATAATCAGTTTCAGAATAGTTTTTTGGTATTGTGAAATATTTATTTTTTCCTGTTTTTCTGGTTGAAAGCCAACGTTATGAGTAATGCGGAATGTGAATTTTAAAAAGAATTGATCCGAATACGTTTATTCGAAAAAAAGTTGTCCTTATTTAAAGAAGTTGCAGTTTTCCGTATAAACCATTTCAATTTTTTTTGGTATTATGAAATACTGCTACTTTTTGGTATTCTTGGTTTAGAACCAGTATTATGGGCTATGTGAACTGTGAATCTGCAAAAAATTGGCCAGAACACGATTACTTGAAAAAAAGTTGACCTTATTTAAAAAAGTTGCAGTTTTCTCTATGATCAGTTTCATTTTTTTGGTATTTTGAAATCTTCCTATTTTCTGGTATTCTTGGCCTAGTCCCAGTTATATGAGCTATGTGAACTGTGAAGCTACAAAAGAAATGGCCAGAGTACGTTTACTTGAAAAAAGTTGTCCTTATTTAAAAAAGTTGCAATTTTATCTATAATCAGTTTAAAATAGGTTTTTTTTGAAACTCTGAAATATTGCAGCTTTCCGGCCTTTTTGGTTTAGAACTAGTTGTATGGGATATGGGAACTGCGAATCTACAAAAGAAATGGCCAGAATTTGTTTATTTGAAAAAAATGTCATTAAAAGAAGTCGCAATTTTCTCTATAATCAGTTAAAAATAGGTTTTTTGGTACTGTGAGAAATTGCAGCTTTGATTCAGAACCAGTTGTATGGGCTATGTGAACTGTGAATCTACAAAAAAAAATGTCCAGAATACCTTTAATTGAAAAAAGTTGTCATTATTAAAAGAAGTTGCAATTTTCTCTATAATCAGTGTAAAATAGGTTTTTTGGTACTGTGAAATATTGCAGTTTTCCGGTATTCTTGGTTTAGTACCAGTTGTATGAGCTATGTGAACTGTGAATCTACAAAAGAAATGGCCAGAATACTTTTATTTGGAAAAAGTTGTCTTTGTTTAAAGAAGTTGCATTTTTCTCTATAATCAGTTTAAAATAGGTTTTTTTGGTGCTGCGAAATATTGCAGCTTTCGGGCGTTTTTGGTTCAGAACCAGTTGTTTGGGCTATGTGAACAGTGAAGAAACTACAAAGGAGATGGCCATAATTCGCTTATTTGAAAAAAGTTGTCATTATTTAAAGAAGTTGCAGTTTTTCTCTATAATCAGTTTCAGAATAGTTTTTTGGTATTGTGAAATATTTATTTTTTCCTGTTTTTCTGGTTGAAAGCCAACGTTATGAGTAATGCGGAATGTGAATTTTAAAAAGAATTGATCCGAATACGTTTATTCGAAAAAAAGTTGTCCTTATTTAAAGAAGTTGCAGTTTTCCGTATAAACCATTTCAATTTTTTTTGGTATTGTGAAATACTGCTACTTTTTGGTATTCTTGGTTTAGAACCAGTATTATGGGCTATGTGAACTGTGAATCTGCAAAAAATTGGCCAGAACACGATTACTTGAAAAAAAGTTGACCTTATTTAAAAAAATTGCAGTTTTCTCTATGATCAGTTTCATTTTTTTGGTATTTTGAAATCTTCCTATTTTCTGGTATTCTTGGCCTAGTCCCAGTTATATGAGCTATGTGAACTGTGAAGCTACAAAAGAAATGGCCAGAGTACGTTTACTTGAAAAAAGTTGTCCTTATTTAAAAAAGTTGCAATTTTATCTATAATCAGTTTAAAATAGGTTTTTTTTGAAACTCTGAAATATTGCAGCTTTCCGGCCTTTTTGGTTTAGAACTAGTTGTATGGGATATGGGAACTGCGAATCTACAAATGAAATGGCCAGAATTTGTTTATTTGAAAAAAAATGTCATTAAAAGAAGTCGCAATTTTCTCTATAATCAGTTAAAAATAGGTTTTTTGGTACTGTGAGAAATTGCAGCTTTGATTCAGAACCAGTTGTATGGGCTATGTGAACTGTGAATCTACAAAAAAAAAATGTCCAGAATACCTTTATTTGAAAAAAGTTGTCATTATTAAAAGAAGTTGCAATTTTCTCTATAATCAGTGTAAAATAGGTTTTTCGGTACTGTGAAATATTGCAGTTTTCCGGTATTTTTGGTTTAGTACCAGTTGTATGAGCTATGTGAACTGTGAATCTACAAAAGAAATGGCCAGAATACTTTTATTTGAAAAAAGATGTCTTTGTTTAAAGAAGTTGCATTTTTCTCTATAATCAGTTTAAAATAGGTTTTTTTGGTGCTGCGAAATATTGCAGCTTTCGGGCGTTTTTGGTTCAGAACCAGTTGTATGTACTAGTTGAACTTTGAATCTACAAAAAAAGGCCAGCATTCGTTTGCTTGAAAAAAGTTGTCATTATTTAAAGAAGTTGCAATTTTCTCTATAATCAGTTTAGTATAGGTTTTTTTGGTGCTGTGAAATATTGCAGCTTTCGGGCGTTTTTGGTTCAGAACCAGTTGTTTGGGCTATGCGAACAGTGAAGAAACTACAAAAGAAATGGCCATAATTCGTTCATTTGAAAAAAGTTGTCATTATTTAAAGAAGTTGCAATTTTCTCTATATCATTAAATATGGAAGTTGCAGTTTTTCTCTATAATCAGTTTCAGAATAGTTTTTTTGTTATTGTGAAATATTTAATTTTTCCTGTTCTTCTGGTTGAAAGCCAACGTTATGAGTGATGCGGAATGTGAAATTTCAAAAGATTTGATCCGAATACGTTTATTCGAAAAAAAAGTTGTCCTTATTTAAAGAAGTTGCAGTTTTCCGTTTAATACATTTCAATTTTTTTTGGTATTGTGAAAAACTGCTATTTTTCGGTATTCTTGGTTTAGAACCAGTATTATGGGCTATGTGAACTGTGAATCTGCAAACAATTGGCCAGAAAACGTTTACTTGAAAAAAAGTTGAACTTATTTAAAGAAGTTGCAGTTTTCTCTATAATCGGTTTCAATTTTTTTTGGTATTTTGAAATCTTCTTATTTTCTGGTATTCTTGGCCTAGTCCCAGTTGTATGAGCTATGTGAACTGTGAAGCTACAAAAGAAATGGCCCGAATACGTTTACTTGAAAAAAATTGTCCTTATTCAAAAAAGTTGTAATTTTATCTATAATCAGATTAAAATAGGTTTTTTTTTGAAACTGTGAATTATTGCAGCTTTCCGGCCTTTTTGGTTTAAAACCGGTTGTATAGGATATGTGAACTGCGAATCTGCAAAAGAAATGGTCAGAATACGTTTATTTGAAAAAAGTTGTCATTATTTAAAGAAGTTGCGATTTTATCTATAATCAGTGTAAAATAGGTTTTTTGGAACTGTGAAAAAATTGCAGTTTTCCGGTATTCTCGGTTTAGTACCAGTTGTATAGGATATGTGAACTGCGAATCTGCAAAAGAAATGGTCAGAATACGTTTATTTGAAAAAAGTTGTCATTATTTAAAGAAGTTGCAATTTTCTCTAAAATCAGTTTAAAATAGGTTTTTTGGAACTGTGAAAAAATTGCAGTTTTCCGGTATTCTCGGTTTAGTAGTACCAGTTTTATGGGCTATGTGAACTGTGAATCTACAAAAGAAATGGCCAGAATACTTTTATTTGAAAAAAGTTGTCTTTGTTTAAAGAAGTTGCATTTTTCTCTATAATCAGTTTAAAATAGGTTTTTTTGGTGCTGCGAAATATTGCAGCATTCGGGCGTTTTTGGTTCAGAACCAGTTGTATGTACTAGTTGAACTTTGAATCTAAAAAAAAGGCCAGCATTCGTTTGCTTGAAAAAAGTTGTCATTATTTAAAGAAGTTGCAATTTTCTCTATATTCAGTTTAGTATAGGTTTTTTTGGTGCTGTGAAATATTGCAGCTTTCGGGCGTTTTTGGTTCAGAACCAGTTGTTTGGGCTATGCGAACAGTGAAGAAACTACAAAAGAAATGGCCATAAATCGTTCATTTGAAAAAAGTTGTCATTATTTAAAGAAGTTGCAATTTTCTCTATATCATTAAATATAGAAGTTGCAGTTTTTCTCTATAATCAGTTTCAGAATAGTTTTTTTGTTATTGTGAAATATTTAATTTTTCCTGTTTTTTTGGTTGAAAGCCAACGTTATGAGTGATGCGGAATGTGAAATTTCAAATGATTTGATCCGAATACGTTTATTCGAAAAAAAAAGTTGTCCTTATTTAAAGAAGTTGCAGTTTTCCGTTTAACACATTTCAATTTTTTTTTGGTATTGTGAAAAACTGCTATTTTTCGGTATTCTTGGTTTAGAACCAGTATTATGGGCTATTTGAACTGTGAATCTGCAAAAAATTGGCCAGAAAACGTTTACTTGAAAAAAAGTTGAACTTATTTAAAGAAGTTGCAGTTTTCTCTATAATCAGTTTCAAATTTTTTTGGTATTTTGAAATCTTCTCATTTTCTGGTATTCTTGGCCTAGTCCCAGTTGTATGAGCTATGTGAACTGTGAAGCTACAAAAGAAATGGCCAGAATACGTTTACTTCAAAAAAAATTGTCCTTATTCAAAAAAGTTGTGATTTTATCTATAATCAGATTAAAATAGGTTTTTTTTGAAACTGTGAATTATTGCAGCTTTCCGGCCTTTTTGGTTTAAAACCGGTTGTATAGGATATGTGAACTGCGAATCTGCAAAAGAAATGGTCAGAATACGTTTATTTGAAAAAAGTTGTCATTATTTAAAGAAGTTGCAATTTTCTCTAAAATCAGTTTAAAATAGGTTTTTTGGAACTGTGAAAAAATTGCAGTTTTCCGGTATTCTCGGTTTAGTACCAGTTGTATGAGCTATGTGAACTGTGAATCTACAACAGAAATGGCCAGAATATGTTTATTTGAAGAAAAGTTGTCATTATTTAAAGAAGTTGCAATTTTCTCTATATCATTAAATATAGAAGTTGCAGTTTTTCTCTATAATCAGTTTCAGAATAGTTTTTTTGTTATTGTGAAATATTTAATTTTTCCTGTTTTTTTGGTTGAAAGCCAACGTTATGAGTGATGCGGAATGTGAAATTTCAAATGATTTGATCCGAATACGTTTATTCGAAAAAAAAAGTTGTCCTTATTTAAAGAAGTTGCAGTTTTCCGTTTAACACATTTCAATTTTTTTTTGGTATTGTGAAAAACTGCTATTTTTCGGTATTCTTGGTTTAGAACCAGTATTATGGGCTATTTGAACTGTGAATCTGCAAAAAATTGGCCAGAAAACGTTTACTTGAAAAAAAGTTGAACTTATTTAAAGAAGTTGCAGTTTTCTCTATAATCAGTTTCAATTTTTTTTGGTATTTTGAAATCTTCTCATTTTCTGGTATTCTTGGCCTAGTCCCAGTTGTATGAGCTATGTGAACTGTGAAGCTACAAAAGAAATGGCCAGAATACGTTTACTTCAAAAAAAATTGTCCTTATTCAAAAAAGTTGTGATTTTATCTATAATCAGATTAAAATAGGTTTTTTTTGAAACTGTGAATTATTGCAGCTTTCCGGCCTTTTTGGTTTAAAACCGGTTGTATAGGATATGTGAACTGCGAATCTGCAAAAGAAATGGTCAGAATACGTTTATTTGAAAAAAGTTGTCATTATTTAAAGAAGTTGCAATTTTCTCTAAAATCAGTTTAAAATAGGTTTTTTGGAACTGTGAAAAAATTGCAGTTTTCCGGTATTCTCGGTTTAGTACCAGTTGTATGAGCTATGTGAACTGTGAATCTACAACAGAAATGGCCAGAATATGTTTATTTGAAGAAAAGTTGTCATTATTTAAAGAAGTTGCGATTTTATCTATAATCAGTGTAAAATAGGTTTTTTGGAACTGTGAAAAAATTGCAGTTTTCCGGTATTCTCGGTTTAGTAGTACCAGTTTTATGGGTTATGTGAACTGTGAGTCTACAAAAGAAATGGCAAGAATACGTTTATTTGAAAAAAGTTGTCATTATTTAAAGAAGTTGCAGTTTTCTCTATAATCAGTTTCAAATTTTTTTTGGTATTGTGAAATACTGCTATTTTCCGGTATTTTTGGTTCAGAACCAGTTTTATGGGCTATGTGAACTGCGAATCTGCAAAAAATGGCAAGAATACCTTTATTTGAAAAAAAATTGTCCTTTTTTAAAGCAATTGCAATTTTCTCTATAATCAGTTTTAAAATAGGTTTTTTTAGTATCGTGAAATATTGCAGTTTTCCTGTATTCTGGTTTAGAACCAGTTGTATGGGTTATGTGAAAGGTCAATCTGCAAAAGATATGGCCAGAATAAGTTCATTTGAAAAAAAGTTGTCATTATTTAAAGAAGTTGCAGTTTTCTCTATCATCAGTTTCAAATTTTTTTTTGGTATTCTGAAATACTGCTATTTTCCGGTATTTTTGGTTCAGAACCAGTTTTATGGGCTATGTGAACTGCGAATCTGCAAAAAAATGGCAAGAATACCTTTATTTGAAAAAAAGTTGTCCTTTTTTAAAGCAATTGCAATTTTCTCGATAATCAGTTTTAAAATAGGTTTTATTAGTATCGTGAAATATTGCAGTTTTCCTGTATTCTGGTTTAGAACCAGTTGTATGTGCTATGTGAAATGTCAATCTGCAAAGGAAAATGCCGGAATACGTTTATTTGAAAAAAAAATTGTCATTATATAAAGAAGTTGCAGTTTTTCTCTATAATCAGTTTCAGAATAGTTTTTTTGGTATTTTGAAGTATTTATTTTTTTCGGCTTTCCTGGTTTAGAGCCAACGTTATGAGTTATGCGGAATGTGAATTGTCAAAAGATTTGGACAGAATACGTTTATTCGAAAAAAAGTTGTCCTTACTTAAAGAAGTTGCAGTTTTCTCTACAATCAGTTTCAAATATTTTTTGGTGTTCAGAAATACTGCTATTTTCCGGAAATTCTGGTTTAGAACCAGTTGTATGTGCTATGTGAAATGTCAATCTGCAAAGGAAAATGCCGGAATACGTTTATTTGAAAAAAAATTGTCATTATATAAAGAAGTTGCAGTTTTTCTCTATAATCAGTTTCAGTACAGTTTTTTGGTATTGTGAAATATTTAATTTTTCCGGCTTTTCTGGTTTAGAGCCAACGTAATGAGTTATGCGGTATGTGAATTTTCAAAAGATTTGGTCAGAATACGTGTATTCGAAAAAAAGTTGTCCTTGTTTAAAAAGTTGCAGTTTACTCTATAATCAGTATCAAATATTTTTTTTTGGTATTAAGAAATACTGATATTTTCCGAAAATCTTGGTTTAGAACCAGTTGTATGGGCTATGTGAACTGTGAGTCTACAAAAGAAATGGCCAGAATACGTTTATTCGAAAAAAAGTTGTCCTTATTTAAAGAAGTTGCAGTTTTCTCTATAATCAGTTTCAAATTTTTTGGTATTAAGAAATACTGCTATTTTCCGGAATTCTTGGTTTAGAACCAGTTGTATGGGCTATGTGAACTGCGAATCTGCAAACAAAATGGCCCGAATACTTTTATTTGAAAAAAAATATCATTAATTAAAGAAGTTGCAGTTTTTCTCTAAAATCAGTTTCAGTATAGTTTTTTTGGTATAGTGAAATATTTATTTTTCTGGCTTTTCTGGTTTAGAGCCCACTTTATGAGTTATGCGGAATGTGAATTGTCAAAAGATTTGGTCAGAATACGTTTATTCGAAAAAAAGTTGTCCTTATTTAAAGAAGTTGCAGTTTTCTCTATAATCAGTTTCAAATTTTTTGGTATTAAGAAATACTGCTATTTTCCGGAATTCTTGGTTTAGAACCAGTTGTATGGGCTATGTGAACTGAGAATCTGCAAAAAAATGGCCAAAATACGTTATTTGAAAAAAAGTTATCAATAATTAAAGAAGTTGCAGTTTTTCTCTATAATCAGTTTCAGTACAGTTTTTTGGTATTGAAAAATATTTAATTTATCCGGCTTTTCTGGTTTAGAGCCAACGTAATGAGTTGTGCGGAATGTGAATTTTCAAAAGATTTGGACAGAATACGTTTATTCGAAAAAAAGTTGTCCTTACTTAAAGAAGTTGCAGTTTTCTCTACAATCAGTTTCAAATATTTTTTGGTGTTCAGAAATACTGCTATTTTCCGGAAATTTTGGTTTAGAACCAGTTGTATGGGCTATGTGAACTGCGAATCTGCAAACAAAATGGCCCGAATACTTTTATTTGAAAAAAAAATATCCTTAATTAAAGAAGTTGCAGTTTTTCTCTAAAATCAGTTTCAGTATAGTTTTTTTGGTATAGTGAAATATTTATTTTTCTGGCTTTTCTGGTTTAGAGCCAACGTAATGAGTCATGCGGAATGTGAATTTTCAAAAAATTGGTCAGAATACGTTTATTCGAAAAAAAGTTGTCCTTATTTAAAGAAGTTGCAGTTTTCTCTATAATCAGTTTCAAATATTTTCTTGGTATTTTGAAATTCTGCTATTTTCCGGTATTCATGGTTAAGTCCCAGTTGTATGCGCTATGTGAACTGTGAATCTACAAAAGAAATGGCCAGAATACGTTTATTTGAAAAAAGTTGTCATTATTTAAAGAAGTTGCAGTTTTCTCTATAATCAGTTTCAGCATAATTTTTTTGGTATTGTGAAATATTTAATTTTTCCGGCTTTTCTGGTTTAGAGCCAACGTTATGAGTTATGCGGAATGTGATTTTTCAAAAGATTTGGTCAGAATACGTTTATTCGAAAATAAGTTGTCCTTATTTAAAGAAGTTGCAGTTTTCTCTATAATCAGTTTCAATTTTTTTTGTTTTTTGAAAATCTGCTTTTTTCCGGTATTCTTGGTTAAGTCCCAGTTGTATGCGCTATGTGAACTGTGAATCTACAAAAGAAATGGCCAGAATACGTTTATTTGAAAAAAGTTGTCATTATTTAAAGAAGTTGCAGTTTTCTCTATAATCAGTTTCAGCATAGTTTTTTTGGTATTGTGAAATATTTAATTTTTCCGGCTTTTCTGGTTTAGAGCCAACGTTATGAGTTATGCGGAATGTGAATTTTCAAAAGATTTGGTCAGAATACGTGTATTGGAAAAAAAAGTTGTCGTTGTTTAAAGAAGTTGCAGTTTACTCCATAATCAGTATCAAATATTTTTTTTGGTATTAAGAAATACTGCTATTTTCCGAAATTCTTGGTTTAGAACCAGTTGTATGGGCTATGTGAACTGGGAATCTGCAAAAAAATGGCCAGAATACGTTTATTTGAAAAAAAATTATCAGTAATTAAAGAAGTTGCAGTTTTTCTCCATAATCAGTTTCAGTATGTTTTTTTTGGTATTGAAAAATATTTAATTTATCCGGCTTTTCTGGTTTAGAGCCAACGTAATGAGTTATGCGGAATGTGAATTTTCAAAAGATTTGGACAGAATACGTTTATTCGAAAAAAAGTTGTCCTTACTTAAAGAAGTTGCAGTTTTCTCTACAATCAGTTTCAAATATTTTTTGGTGTTCAGAAATACTGCTATTTTCCGGAAATTTTGGTTTAGAACCAGTTGTATGGGCTATGTGAACTGCGAATCTGCAAACAAAATGGCCCGAATACTTTTATTTGAAAAAAAAATATCATTAATTAAAGAAGTTGCAGTTTTTCTCTAAAATCAGTTTCAGTATAGTTTTTTTGGTATAGTGAAATATTTATTTTTCTGGCTTTTCTGGTTTAGAGCCAACGTAATGAGTTATGCGGAATGTGACTTTTCAAAAAATTGGTCAGAATACGTTTATTCGAAAAAAAGTTGTCCTTATTTAAAGAAGTTGCAGTTTTCTCTATAATCAGTTTCAAATATTTTCTTGGTATTTTGAAATTCTGCTATTTTCCGGTATTTATGGTTAAGTCCCAGTTGTATGCGCTATGTGAACTGTGAATCTACAAAAGAAATGGCCAGAATACCTTTATTTGAAAAAAGTTGTCATTATTTAAAGAAGTTGCAGTTTTCTCTATAATCAGTTTCAGCATAGTTTTTTTGGTATTGTGAAATATTTAATTTTTCCGGCTTTTCTGGTTTAGAGCCAACGTTATGAATTATGCGGAATGTGATTTTTCAAAAGATTTGGTCAGAAAACGTTTATTCGAAAAAAAGTTGTCCTTAATTAAAGAAGTTGCAGTTTTCTCTATAATCAGTTTCAAATATTTTTTGTTATTAAGAAATACTGCTGTTTTCCGGAATTCTTGGTTTAGAACCAGTTGTATGGGCTATGTGAACTGGGAATCTACAAAAGAAATGGCCAGAAAACGTTTATTTGTAAAAATTGTCATTATTTAAAGAAGTTGTAATTTTCTCTATAATCAGTATAAAATAAGTTTTTTTGGTACTGTGAAATATTGCAGCTTCCGGGCATTTTTGGCTCAGAACCAGTTGTATGGGATATGTGAACTGCGAATCGGCAAAAAAAGGCCAGAACACGTTTATTTGAAAAAAGTTTACCTTATTTAAAGAAGTTGTAGTTTTCTCTATAATCAGTTTCAACTTTTTTGGTATTTTGAAATTCTCATATTTTCCGGTATTCTTGGTTTAGTACCATTTGTTTGAGCTATGTGAACTGTGAATCTACAAAAGAAATGTTCACAATACGTTTATTCGAAAAAAAGTTGTCCTTATTTAAAGAAGTTGCAGTTTTCTCTATAATCAGTTTCAAATATTTTTTGGTATTAACAAATACTGCTATTTTCCGAAATTCTTGGTTTAGAACCAGTTGTATGGGATATGTGGACTGGGAATCTGCAAAAAAAAATGGCCAGAATACGTTTATTTGAAAAAAAATTACATTAATTAAAGAAGTTGCAGTTTTTCTCTATAATCAGTTTCAGTATAGTTTTTTTGGTATTGTGAAATATTTAATTTTTCCGGCTTTTCTGGTTTAGAGCCAGCGTTATGAGTTATGCGGAATATGATTTTTCAAAAGATTTGGTCAGAATACGTTTATTCGAAAAAAGTTGTCCTTATTTAAAGAATTTGCAGTTTTCTCTATAATCAGTTTCAATTTTTTTTGTATTAAAAAATACTGCTTTTTTCGGTATTCTTGGTTTAGAACCAGTTGTATGGGCTATGTGAACTGCGAATCTGCAAACAAAATGGCCCGAATACTTTTATTTGAAAAAAATATCATTAATTAAAGAAGTTGCAGTTTTTCTCTATAATCAGTTTCAGTATAGTTTTTTTTGGTATTGTGAAATATTTAATTTGTCCAGCTGTTCTGGTTTAGAGCCAATGTAATGAGTTATGCGGAATGTGATTTTTCAAAAGATTTGGTCAGAATACGTTTATTCGAAAATAAGTTGTCCTTATTTAAAGAAGTTGCAGTTTTCTCTATAATCAGTTTCAATTTTTTTGTTTTTTGAAAATCTGCTTTTTTCCGGTATTCTTGGTTAAGTACCAGTTGTATGCGCTATGTGAACTGTGAATCGATAAAAAAAATGGCCAGAATACGTTTATTTGAAAAAATTGTCATTATTTAAAGAATCAGTTTCAACTTTTTTGGTATTTTGAAATTCTCATATTTTCCGGTATTCTTTGTTTAGTACCATTTGTTTGAGCTATGTGAACTGTGAATCTACAAAAAAAATGTTCACAATACGTTTATTCGAAAAAAAGTTGTCCTTATTTAAAGAAGTTGCAGTTTTCTCTATAATCAGTTTCAAATATTTTTTGGTATTAAGAAATACTGCTGTTTTCCGGAATTCTTGGTTTAGAACCAGTTGTATGGGCTATGTGAACTGGGAATCTGCAAAAAAAATGGCCAGAATACGTTTATTTGAAAAAAAAGTTATCAAAAATTAAAGAAGTTGCAGTTTTTCTCTATAATCAGTTTCAGTATGGTTTTTTTTGGTATTGTGAAATGTTTAATTTTTCCAGCTCTTCTGGTTTAGAGCCAATGTAATGAGTTATGCGGAACGTGATTTTTCAAAAGATTTGGTCAGAATACGTTTATTCGAAAAAAAGTTGTCCTTATTTAAAGAAGTTGCAGTTTTCTCTATAATCAGTTTCAATTTTTTTTGTTTTTTGAAATTCTGCTTTTTTCCGGTATTCTTGGTTAAGTCCCAGTTGTATGCGCTATGTGAACTGTGAATCTACAAAAGAAATGGCCAGAAAACCTTTATTTGTAAAAATTGTCATTATTTAAAGAAGTTGTAACTTTCTCTATAATCAGTATAAAATAAGCTTTTTTGGTACTGTGAAATATTGCAGCTTCCGGGCGTTTTTGGCTCAGAACCAGTTATATTGGATATGTGAACTGCGAATCTGCAAAAAAATGAACAGAACACGTTTAATTGAAAAAAGTTGACCTTATTTAAAGAAGTTTCAGTTTTCTCTATAATCAGTTTCAATTTTTTTTGATACTTTGAAATTCTCTTATTTTCCGGTAGTTTTGGTTTAGTACCATTTGTATGAGCTATGTGAACTGTGAATCTACTAAAGAAGTGTTCACAATACGTTTATTTGAAAAAAGTTGTCCCTGTTTATAGAAGTTTCAGTTTTCTCTATAATCAGTATCAAATATTTTTTTTGGTATTAACAAATACTGCTATTTTCCGAAATTTTTGGTTTAGAACCAGTTGTATGGGATATCTGGACTGGGAATCTGCAGAAAAAATGGCCAGAATGCGTTTATTTGAAAAAAAATTACATTAATTAAAGAAGTTGCAGTTTTTCTCTATAATCAGTTTCAGTATAGTTTTTTTGGTATTGTGAAAAATTTAATTTTTCCGGCTTTTCTGGTTTAGAGCCAGCGTTATGAGTTATGCGGAATATGCTTTTTCAAAAGATTTGGTCAGAATACGTTTATTCGAAAAAAGTTTTCCTTATTTAAAGAATTTGCAGTTTTCTCTATAATCAGTTTCAATTTTTTTGTATTAAAAAATACTGCTTTTTTCTGTGTTCTTGGTTTAGAACCAGTTGTATGGGCTATGTGAACTGCGAATCTGCAAACAAATGGCCCGAATACTTTTATTTGAAAAAAATATCATTAATTAAAGAAGTTGCAGTTTTTCTCTATAATCAGTTTCAGTATAGTTTTTTTTTGGTATTGTGAAATATTTAATTTTTCCAGCTGTTCTGGTTTAGAGCCAATGTAATGAGTTACGCGGAATGTGATTTTTCAAAAGATTTGGTCAGAATACGTTTATTCGAAAAAAAAGTTGTCCTTATTTAAAGAAGTTGCAGTTTTCTCTATAATCAGTTTCAATTTTTTTTGTTTTTTGAAATTCTGCTTTTTTCCGGTATTCTTGGTTAAGTACCAGTTGTATGCGCTATGTGAACTGTGAATCTATAAAAAAAATGGCCAGAATACGTTTATTTGAAAAAATTGTCGTTATTTAAAGAAGTTGTAGTTTTCTCTAAAATCAGTATAAAATTAGTTTTTTTGATACTGTGAAACATTGCAGCTTCCGGACATTTTTGGCTCAGAACCAGTTGTATGGGATATGTGAACCGCAAATCTGCAAAAAAACGGCCAGAATTCTTTTATTTGAAAAAAGTTTTCCTTATTTAAAGAAGTTGCAATTTTCTCTATAATCTGTTTTAAAATAGGTTTTATTGTTATTGTGAAATATTGCAGTTTTCCCGTGTTTTGGTACAGAACCAGTTGTCTGGGTTATGTGAAATGTCAATCTGCAAAAGATATGGCCAGAATAAGTTCATTTGAAAAAAGTTGTCATTTTTTAAAGAAGTTGCAATTTTCTCTATAATCAGTTTAAAATAGGTTTTATTGGTACTGTGAAATATTGCAGCTTTTGGGCATTTTTGGTTCAGAACCAGTTGTATGGGCTATGTGAACTGTGAATCTACAAAAGAACTCTACAGAACAACTTCATTTGAAAAAATTTGTCGCTTTTCGAAGTTTCAATTTTTTTTTGGTATTGTGAAATACCGCTATTTTCCGGTATTCTTGGTTGAAAACCAGTTGTATGGACTATGTTAGCTTTGAATCTGCAAAAAAATGGCCAGAACACGTTTATTTGAAAAAAAAGTTGACCTTATTTAAAGAAGTTGCAGTTTTCTCTATAATCAGTTCCAATTTTTTTTGGTATTTTAAAATTCTGCTATTTTGCGGCATTCTTGGTTTAGTCCAAGTTGAATGAGCTATGTGAACTGTGAATCTACAGAAGAAATGGCCAGAATACGTTTATTTGAAAAAATTGTCAATATTTAAAGAAGTTGTAATTTTTTCTCTAATCAGTTTAAATTAGGTTTTTTTTGGTACTGTGAAATATTGCAGCTTTCGGGCATTTTTGGCTCAGAACCAGTTGTTTGGCATATGTGAACTGCGAATCTGCAAATAAAGGCCAAAAATCGTTTATTTGAAAAAAAGAAAAAGTTGTCCTTATTTAAAAAAGTTGCAATTTTCTCTATCATCTGTTTTAAAATAGGTTTTATTTTTATTGTGAAATATTGCAGTTTTCACGTATTTTGGTTCAGAACCAGTTGTATGGGTTATGTGAAATGTCAATCTGCAAAAAATATGGCCAGAGTAAGTTCATTTGAAAACAGTTGTCATTATTTAAAGAATTTGCAATTTTCTCTATAATCAGTTTAAAGAAGGATTTTTGGTACTGTGTAATATTGCAGCTTTCAGGCATTTTTGGTTGAGCACCACTTGTATGGGCTATGTGAAATGCGAATCTGCAAAAATGGCCAGAATTGGTTTATTTGAAAAAAAAGCTGTCCTTATTTAAAGAAGTTGCAATTTTCTCTATAATCTGTTTTAAAATAGGTTTTATTATTATTGTGAAATATTGCAGTTTTCCCGTATTTTGGTTCAGAACCAGTTGTATGGGTTATGTGAAAGGTCAATCTGCAAAAGATATGGCCAGAATATGTTCATTTGAAAAAAGTTGTCATTATTTAAAGAAGTTGCAATTTGCTCTGTAATCAGTTTGAAATAGGTTTTTTTTGGTTGCGTGAAATATTGCAGCTATTGGGCTTTGGCTCAGAACCAGTTGTATGGGATATGTGAATTGCAAATGTGCAAAAATTGGCCGGAATTCGTTTATTTGAAAAAAGTTGTCCTTATTTAAAGAAGTTGCAATTTTCTCTATAATCTGTTTTAAAATAGGTTTTTTTTTAGAATTGTAAAATTTTGCAGTTTTCCGGTATTTTGGTTTAGAACCAGTTGTGTGGGCTATGTGAAATGTCAATCTGCAAATAAAATGGCCGGATTACGTTTGTTTGAAAAAAAAGTTGTCATTGTTTAAAGAAGTTGCAGTTTTTATCTATAATCAGTCTCAAAACTGTTTTTTTGGTATTGTGAAATATTGAAATTTTCCGGCTTTTCTGGTTTAGTGCCAACGTTATGAGTTATGTGGAATCTGAACTTTCAAAAGATTAGGTTAGAATATGTTTATTCGAAGAAAAAGTTGTCCTTATTTAGAGAAGTTGCAGTTTTCTCTATAATCAGTTTCAAATTTTTTTTGGTAATGTGAATTACTGCTATTTTCCGGTATTCTTGGTTTAGAACCAGTATTATGGGCTATGTGAACTGCGAATCTGCAAAAAAAATGGCCAGAACACGTTTATTTGATAAAAAGTTGACCTTATCTAAAGAAGTTTCAATTATCTCTATAATCTCTTTTAAAATAGGTTTTTTTTTGGTATTGTGAATTTTTGCAGTTTTCCGGTATTTTAGTTTAGAACCAGTTGTGCGGGCTATTTGAAATGTCAATCTGCAAACAAAATGGTCAGATTACGTTTATTTGAAAAAAAAGTTGTCATTGTTTAAAGAAGTTGCAGTTTTTATCTATAATCAGTCTCAAATCTGTTTTTTTTTGGTATTGTGAAATATTGAATTTTTCCGGCTTTTCTGGTTTAGACCCAGCGTTATTAGTTATGTGGAATGTGAACTTTCAAAATTTTAGATCAGAAAACGTTTATTCGAAAAAAAGTTGTCCTTATTCTAAGAAGTTGGAGTTTTCTATCACAAGTTTCAAATTTTTTGGTAATGTGAAAAACTGCTATTTTCCGGTATTCTTGGTTTAGTACCAGTTGTATGGGCTATAGGAACTGTGAATCTACGAAACAATTGGCCAGAATACGTTTATTTGAAAAAAGTTGTCATTATTTAAAGAAGTTGCAATTTTTTCTATAATCAGTTTAAAATGGGTTTTTTGGTAGTGTGAAGTATTGCAGCTTTCGGGTATTTTTGGCTCAGAACCAGTTGTATGGGATATGTGAACTGCGAATCTGCAAAAAAATGGCCAGAATGCGTTTATTTGAAAAAAAAGGTTGTCTTTATTTGAAGAAGTTGCAGTTTTTCTCTATAATCAGTTTCACAATAGTTTTTTTGGTATTGTGATATAGTGAGTTTTTCCGGCTTTTCTGGTTTAGAGCCAACGTTATGAATTATGTGGAATCTGAACTTTCAAAAGATTAGGTCAGAATATGTTTATTCGAAGAAAAAGTTGTCCTTATTTAAAGAAGTTGCAGTTTTCTCTATAATCAGTTTCAAACTTTTTTTGGTAATGTGAAATACTGCTATTTTCCGGTATTCTTGGTTTAGAACCAGTATTATGGTCTATTTGAACTGCGAATCTGCAAAAAAATGGCCAGAACACGTTTATTTGATAAAAAGTTGACCTTATCTAAAGAAGTTTCATTTTTCTCTATAATCAGTTGAAAATAGGTTTTTTTTGGTACTGTGAAATATTGCAAGCTTTCCAGAATTTTTGATTTAGAACCAGTTGTATGGGCTCTATGAACTGCGAATCTGCAAAAAAGATGGCAAGAATATCTTTATTTGAAAAAAAAGTTGCGCTTATTTAAAGAAGTTGCAATTTTCTCTATAATCAGTTTTAAAATATAGGTTTTATTGGTATTGTGAAACATCGCAGTTTTCCGGTATTTTGGTTTCGAACCAGTTGTCTGGGCTATGTGAACTGTGAATCTACAGAAGAAAAGGCCAGAATACGTTTATTTGAAAAAAAGTTGTCATTATTTAAAGAATTTTTTTAAAAAAGTTTTTTTTGGTAATGTGAAAATTTTGAAGTTTTCCGACAATTTTGGTTTAGAATCAACGTTATCAGTTATGTGGAATGTGAACCTGCTAATGATTTGGTCAGAATACGTTTATTTGAAAAAGTTTTCCTTATTTAAAGAAGTTGCAGTTTTCTCCATATTCAGTTTCAAGTTTTTTTGGTGTGAAATATTGTTTTTTTTTCAGGTGTTTTTGGTTTTGAACCACTTGGAGTGGCTATGTTAACTGTCAATCTGCAAAAAATGGCCAGAATACGTTAATTAAAAAAATCATTCTTTAAAGAAGTTGCAGTTTCTCCTGTAATCAGTTTCAAAACTGCTTTTTTAAAGTAAAAATATTGAAATTTTTCGACAATTTGTGTATAGAACCAACGTTATTAGCTATGTGGAATGTGAATCTGCAAACGATTTGGTCAGAATACGTTTATTTGAAAAAAAAAGTTTTCCTTATATAAAGAAGTTGAAGTTTTCTCCATAATTAGTTTCAATTGTTTTTGATATTGTGATTTATAGCTATTTTTTGGTATTTTTGTATTAGAACCATTTTTTATGGGCTATGTTAACTGTGAATCTGCAAAAGTAATGGCCAGAACACAATTATTTAGAAAAAAATGTTGTTGTTTAAGAAGTTGAAATTTTTTCTATAAGCAGTTTTAAATTAGGTTTTATTGGTATTGGGAAAAAAATTGCTATTTTCCGGTTTTTTTGGTTTAGAACCAGTTGTATGGGCTATGTGAAGTGTGAATCTACAAAAGAAATGGCCAGAATATGTTTATTTAAAAACAAAAGTTGACAATACTTAAAGAAGTTGCAGTTTTCTCTATAATCACTTTCAAATTAATTTTTTTTGGTAATGTAAAATATTGAAGTTTTCCGACATTTTTGGTTTAGAACCAACGTTAGGAACTATGTGGAATGTGAACCTCCAAAAGATTTGTTCAGAATAAGTTTATATGAAAAAAAGTTTTAGTTTTTTAAAGAAGTTGCAGTTTTCCCCAAAATCAGTTTCAAGTTTTTTTTGGTATGTAAAATGTTGTTTTTTTCAGGTTTCTTTGGTTTAGAACTAGTTAAATGGGCTATGTTAACTGTGAATCTGCAAAAAATGGCCAGAATACGTTTATTTAAAAAAACTTGTCGTTATTTAAAAAAGTTGCAAATTTCTCTATAAGCAGTTTTAGAAGAGGTGTTATTGGTATTGTGAAATATTACTATATTCCCTTTTTCTGGTTCAGAACCAGTTGTATGGGCTATGTGAACTGTGAATCTACAATTGAAATGGCCAGAACACGTTTTTTTTAAAAAAAAGAATGTCATTACTTGAAGAAGTTGGAATTTTTTCTGTAATCAGTTTCAAAACCGTTATTTTATAATAAAAATTTTGAAATTTTTCGACAATTTCGTTATAGAACCAACGTTATTAGCTATGTGAAATGTGAACCTGCAAAAGATTTGGTCAGAATACGTTTATTTGAAGAAAAATTTTCCTTATATAAAGAAGTTGCAGTTTTCTCCATAATCAGTTTCAATTGTTTTTGATATTGTGAATTATTGCTATTTTTCGGTATTTTGGAATTAGAACCAATTTTTATGGGCTATGTTAACTGTAAATCTGCAAAAGTAATGGCCAGAATACGTTTATTTGAAAAAATTTGTTGTTGTTTAAGAAGTTGCAATTTTTTATAAGCAGTTTTAAATTAGGTTTTATTGGTATTATGAAATATTTCTATTTTCCGGTTTTTTGGTTTGTAACCAATTTTATGGGCTATGAGGACTGTTAATCTACAAAATAAATGGCCGGAATACGTTTATTTGAAAACAAAAGTTGACATTATTTAAAGAAGTTGCGGTTTTCTCTTCAATCATTTTCAAATTAGTTTTCATTGGTAATGTGAAATATTGAAGTTTTCCGACATTTTTGGTTTAGAACCAACGTTAGGAACTATGTGGAATGTGAACCTCCAAAAGATTTGTTCAGAATAAGTTTATATGAAAAAAAGTTTTGGTTTTTTAAAGAAGTTGCAGTTTTCCCCAAAATCAGTTTCAAGTTTTTTTTGGTATGTAAAATGTTGCTTTTTTCAGGTTTCTTTGGTTTAGAACTAGTTGTATGGGCTATGTTAACTGTGAATCTGCAAAAAATGGCCAGAATACGTTTATTTAAAAAAACTTGTCGTTATTTAAAAAAGTTGCGAATTTCTCTATGAGCAGTTTTAGAATAGGTGTTATTGGTATTGTGAAATATTACTATATTCCCTTTTTCTGGTTTAGAACCAGTTGTATGGGCTATGTGAACTGTGAATCTACAATTGAAATGGCCAGAACACGTTTTTTTTTTAAAAAAGAATGTCATTAATTGAAGAAGTTGGAATTTTTTCTGTAATCAGTTTCAAAACCGTTTTTTTATAATAAAAATTTTGAAATTTTTCGACAATTTCGTTATAGAACCAACGTTATTAGCTATGTGAAATGTGAACCTGCAAACGATTTGGTCAGAATACGTTTATTTGAAAAAAAAGTTTTCCTTATATGAAGAAGTTGCAGTTTTCTCCATAATCAGTTTCAAGTTTTTTTGGTGTGAAATATTGTTTTTTTTTCAGGTGTTTTTGGTTTTGAACCACTTGGAGTGGCTATGTTAACTGTCAATCTGCAAAAAATGGCCAGAATACGTTAATTAAAAAAATCATTCTTTAAAGAAGTTGCAGTTTCTCCTGTAATCAGTTTCAAAACTGCTTTTTTAAAGTAAAAATATTGAAATTTTTCGACAATTTGTGTATAGAACCAACGTTATTAGCTATGTGGAATGTGAATCTGCAAACGATTTGGTCAGAATACGTTTATTTGAAAAAAAAAGTTTTCCTTATATAAAGAAGTTGAAGTTTTCTCCATAATTAGTTTCAATTGTTTTTGATATTGTGATTTATAGCTATTTTTTGGTATTTTTGTATTAGAACCATTTTTTATGGGCTATGTTAACTGTGAATCTGCAAAAGTAATGGCCAGAACACAATTATTTAGAAAAAAATGTTGTTGTTTAAGAAGTTGAAATTTTTTCTATAAGCAGTTTTAAATTAGGTTTTATTGGTATTGGGAAAAAAATTGCTATTTTCCGGTTTTTTTGGTTTAGAACCAGTTGTATGGGCTATGTGAAGTGTGAATCTACAAAAGAAATGGCCAGAATATGTTTATTTAAAAACAAAAGTTGACAATACTTAAAGAAGTTGCAGTTTTCTCTATAATCACTTTCAAATTAATTTTTTTTGGTAATGTAAAATATTGAAGTTTTCCGACATTTTTGGTTTAGAACCAACGTTAGGAACTATGTGGAATGTGAACTCCAAAAGATTTGTTCAGAATAAGTTTATATGAAAAAAAGTTTTAGTTTTTTAAAGAAGTTGCAGTTTTCCCCAAAATCAGTTTCAAGTTTTTTTTGGTATGTAAAATGTTGTTTTTTTCAGGTTTCTTTGGTTTAGAACTAGTTAAATGGGCTATGTTAACTGTGAATCTGCAAAAAATGGCCAGAATACGTTTATTTAAAAAACCTTGTCGTTATTTAAAAAAGTTGCAAATTTCTCTATAAGCAGTTTTAGAAGAGGTGTTATTGGTATTGTGAAATATTACTATATTCCCTTTTTCTGGTTCAGAACCAGTTGTATGGGCTATGTGAACTGTGAATCTACAATTGAAATGGCCAGAACACTTTTTTTTAAAAAAAAAGAATGTCATTACTTGAAGAAGTTGGAATTTTTTCTGTAATCAGTTTCAAAACCGTTATTTTATAATAAAAATTTTGAAATTTTTCGACAATTTCGTTATAGAACCAACGTTATTAGCTATGTGAAATGTGAACCTGCAAACGATTTGTTCAGAATACGTTTATTTGAAGAAAAATTTTCCTTATATAAAGAAGTTGCAGTTTTCTCCATAATCAGTTTCAATTGTTTTTGATATTGTGAATTATTGCTATTTTTCGGTATTTTGGAATTAGAACCAATTTTTATGGGCTATGTTAACTGTAAATCTGCAAAAGTAATGGCCAGAATACGTTTATTTGAAAAAATTTGTTGTTGTTTAAGAAGTTGCAATTTTTTATAAGCAGTTTTAAATTAGGTTTTATTGGTATTATGAAATATTTCTATTTTCCGGTTTTTTGGTTTGTAACCAATTTTATGGGCTATGAGGACTGTTAATCTACAAAATAAATGGCCGGAATACGTTTATTTGAAAACAAAAGTTGACATTATTTAAAGAAGTTGCGGTTTTCTCTTCAATCATTTTCAAATTAGTTTTCATTGGTAATGTGAAATATTGAAGTTTTCCGACATTTTTGGTTTAGAACCAACGTTAGGAACTATGTGGAATGTGAACCTCCAAAAGATTTGTTCAGAATAAGTTTATATGAAAAAAAGTTTTGGTTTTTTAAAGAAGTTGCAGTTTTCCCCAAAATCAGTTTCAAGTTTTTTTTGGTATGTAAAATGTTGCTTTTTTCAGGTTTCTTTGGTTTAGAACTAGTTGTATGGGCTATGTTAACTGTGAATCTGCAAAAAATGGCCAGAATACGTTTATTTAAAAAAACTTGTCGTTATTTAAAAAAGTTGCGAATTTCTCTATGAGCAGTTTTAGAATAGGTGTTATTGGTATTGTGAAATATTACTATATTCCCTTTTTCTGGTTTAGAACCAGTTGTATGGGCTATGTGAACTGTGAATCTACAATTGAAATGGCCAGAACACGTTTTTTTTTTAAAAAGAATGTCATTAATTGAAGAAGTTGGAATTTTTTCTGTAATCAGTTTCAAAACCGTTTTTTTATAATAAAAATTTTGAAATTTTTCGACAATTTCGTTATAGAACCAACGTTATTAGCTATGTGAAATGTGAACCTGCAAACGATTTGGTCAGAATACGTTTATTTGAAAAAAAAGTTTTCCTTATATAAAGAAGTTGCAGTTTTCTCCATAATCAGTTTCAATTGCTTTTGATATTGTGAATTATTGCTATTTTTCGGTATTTTGGACTTAGAACCAATTTTTATGGGCTATGTTAACTGTAAATCTGCAAAAGTAATGGCCAGAATACGTTTATTTGAAAAAATTTGTTGTTGTTTAAGAAGTTGCAATTTTTTATAAGCAGTTTTAAATTAGGTTTTATTGGTATTATGAAATATTTCTATTTTCCGGTTTTTTGGTTTGTAACCAATTTTATGGGCTATGAGGACTGTTAATCTACAAAATAAATGGCCGGAATACGTTTATTTGAAAACAAAAGTTGACATTATTTAAAGAAGTTGCAGCTTTCTCTTTAATCATTTTCAAATTAGTTTTCATTGGTAATGTGAAATATTGAAGTTTTCCGACATTGTTGTCTTGGAACCAGCGTATGAATTATGTGCAATGTGAACCTCCAAAAGATTTGTTCAGAATAAGTTTATTTGAAAAAAAAGTTTTTCTTTTTTAAAGAAGTTGCAGTTTTCCCCATATTCAGTTTCAAGTTTTTTTGGTATGTAAAAAATTGATTTTTTCAGTGTTCTTTGGTTTAGAACTAGTTGTATGGGCTATGTTAACTGTGAATCTGCAAAAAATGGCCAGAATACGTTTATTTAAAAAAACTTGTCGTTATTTAAAAAAGTTGCAAATTTCTCTACAATCAGTTTTAAAATAGATGTTATTGGTATTGTGAAATATTACTATTTTCCCTTTTTTGGTTTAGAACCAGTTGTATGGGCTATGATAACTGTGAATCTACAAAAAATTTGCCAGAATACGTTTATTTGAAAAAAACTTGTCGTTATTTAAAGGAGTTGCAATTTTCTATATAAGCAGTTTTAAAATAGGTTATATTGGTTTTGTAAAATATTGCTATTTTCCGGTTTTTTTGGTTTAGAACCAGTTGTATGGGCTATGTGAACTGTGAATCTACATAAGAAATGGCACGAATACGTTAATTTGAAAGCAAAAGTTGACATTATTTGAAGAAGTTGCAGTTTTCTCTATAATCATGTTCAAATTAGTTTTTTTTTGGAAATGTGAAATGTTGAAATTTTCCGACATTTTTGGTTTAGAACCAACGATATGAGCTTTGTGGAATGTGAACCTGAAAAAGATTTGGTCAGAATACGTATATTTGAAAAAAAAGTTTTCCTTATATAAAGAAGTTGAAGTTTTCTCCATAATTAGTTTCAATTGTTTTTGATATTGTGATTTATAGCTATTTTTTGGTATTTTTGTATTAGAACCATTTTTTATGGGCTATGTTAACTGTGAATCTGCAAAAGTAATGGCCAGAACACAATTATTTAGAAAAAAATGTTGTTGTTTAAGAAGTTGAAATTATTTCTATAAGCAGTTTTAAATTAGGTTTTATTGGTATTATGAAATATTTCTATTTTCCGGTTTTTTGGTTTGTAACCAATTTTATGGGCTATGAGGACTGTTAATCTACAAAATAAATGGCCGGAATACGTTTATTTGAAAACAAAAGTTGACATTATTTAAAGAAGTTGCAGCTTTCTCTTTAATCATTTTCAAATTAGTTTTCATTGGTAATGTGAAATATTGAAGTTTTCCGACATTGTTGTCTTGGAACCAGCGTATGAATTATGTGCAATGTGAACCTCCAAAAGATTTGTTCAGAATAAGTTTATTTGAAAAAAAAGTTTTTCTTTTTTAAAGAAGTTCCAGTTTTCCCCATATTCAGTTTCAAGTTTTTTTGGTATGTAAAAAATTGCTTTTTTCAGTGTTCTTTGGTTTAGAACTAGTTGTATGGGCTATGTTAACTGTGAATCTGCAAAAAATGGCCAGAATACGTTTATTTAAAAAAACTTGTCGTTATTTAAAAAAGTTGCAAATTTCTCTACAATCAGTTTTAAAATAGATGTTATTGGTATTGTGAAATATTACTATTTTCCCTTTTTTTGGTTTAGAACCAGTTGTATGGGCTATGATAACTGTGAATCTACAAAAAATTTGCCAGAATACGTTTATTTGAAAAAAACTTGTCGTTATTTAAAGGAGTTGCAATTTTCTATATAAGCAGTTTTAAAATAGGTTATATTGGTTTTGTAAAATATTGCTATTTTCCGGTTTTTTTGGTTTAGAACCAGTTGTATGGGCTATGTGAACTGTGAATCTACATAAGAAATGGCACGAATACGTTAATTTGAAAGCAAAAGTTGACATTATTTGAAGAAGTTGCAGTTTTCTCTATAATCATGTTCAAATTAGTTTTTTTTGGAAATGTGAAATGTTGAAATTTTCCGACATTTTTGGTTTAGAACCAAC
This sequence comes from Convolutriloba macropyga, assembly GCF_964194025.1. Classification (NCBI taxonomy): domain Eukaryota; kingdom Metazoa; phylum Xenacoelomorpha; order Acoela; family Convolutidae; genus Convolutriloba; species Convolutriloba macropyga. The sequence goes on along the minus strand of NC_134479.1, from coordinate 11,709,501 downwards.
GATATGAGCTTTGTGGAATGTGAACCTGAAAAAGATTTGGTCAGAATACGTATATTTGAAAAAGAATTTTTCCGTATTTAAAGAGGTTGCAGTTTTCTCCATATCCAGTTCAAGTTTTTTTGGTATTGTGAATTATTGCTACTTTCAGGTATTTTTGGTTTACAACCAGTTTTATGGGCAATGTTAACTGTGAATCTGGAAAAAATGGCCAGCATACATTTATTTGAAAACAATTGTCATTATTTAAAGAAGTTGCAATTTCTCTATCAGCAGTTTTAAAATGGGTTTTATAGGTATTGTGAAAGATTGCTATTTTCCGCTAATTTTGATTTATAACCAATTGTATGAGCAATGTGAACTGTGAAAATGACCAGAATACATTTATTTGAAAAAAAGGTTGTCATGATTCAAAGAAATTTCAGTTTTTTCTATAATCAGTTTCAAAATAGTTTTTTTGGTAAAGTAAATAATTGAAGTTTTCCAACAATTTTGGTTTAAAACCAACGCTATGAGCTACGTGGAACGTGTAACTGTAAAAGATTTAGTCAGAATACGTTTATTTGAAAAAAATTTTTTCCTTATTTAAAGAAGTTGCAGTTTTCTCTATATTCAGTTTCAAGTTTTTTTGGTATGTGAAATATTGCGTTTTTCGGTATTTTTGGTTTAGAAGCTTTTTTTATGGGCTATGTTAACTGTAAATCTGCAAAAGTAATGGCCAGAATACGTTAATTTGAAAACAAAAGTTGACATTTTTTAAAGAAGTTGCGGTTTTCTCTATAATTTTTTTTCAAAATATTTTTCTTTGGTAATTTGAAATATTGAAGTTTTCCGACATTTTTGGTTTAGAACCAACGTTATGAACTATGTGGAATGTGAACCTCCAAAAGATTTTTTCAGAATAAGTTTATTTGAAAAAAAAAATTTCCTTTTTTAAAGAAGTTGTAGTTTTCCCCATATTCAGTTTAAAGTTTTTTTGTTATGTAAAATATTGCTTTTTTCAGGTATTTTTGGTTAAGAAAAATTGTATGGGCTATGTTAACTGTGAATCTGCAAAAATTGGCCAAAATAAGTTTTTGAAAAAACTTGTCGTAATTTAAAGAAGTTGCAGTTTTCTCTATAAGCAGTTTTAAAATAGTAATGGCCAGAAAAAACCATTACTATTTTAAGTTTTTGTTGGTTTTGTTAAATATTACTATTTTCCGGTATTTTTGGTTTAGAACCAGTTGTATGGGCTATGTGAACTGTGAATCTACAACTGAAATGGCCAGAACAAGTTTAATTGAAAAAAAGTTGTCATCATTTTAAGAAGTTGAAATTTTCTCTGTAATCAGTTTCAAAATACTTTTTTTGGTAATGTGAAATATTGAAATTTTCCGACAATTTTGGTTTAGAAGCAACGTGATGAGCTATATGGAATGTGAACCTGCAATAGAAAGAAGTCATTATTTAAAGAAGTTGCATTTTTCTCTATAATCAGTTTTAATAAAGGTTTCACTGGTATTGTAAAAGTTTACTATTTTCCTTTATTTTTGGTTTGGAGCCAGATGTTTGGGTTTTGTGAAATGTGAGTCTGCAAAAGAAAAGGCCACAATACGTTTATTTGAAAAAAAAGTTGTCATTATTTAAAGAAGTTGCAATTTTCTCTGTTATCGGTTTCAAAACAGTTTTATTTTGGTGCTGTTAAATATTGCTCTTTTCCTGTATTTTTGGTTTACAACCAGTTGTATGGGCTATGTTAACTGTGAATGTGCAATGGAACTGGCCAGAATACGTTTTTTTGAAAAAAAAGTTTTTGATATTTGAAGAAGTTGCAATTTTCTCTATAAGCAGTTTTAAAATATGTTTTCTTGTAATTGTGAAATATTGATATTTTCCGGTGTTTTTGGTTTGAACCAGTTGTATGGGCTATGTGAAATGGGAATCTGCAAAAGAGAAGGCCTCAATACGTTTATTTGAAAAAAAATTTTGTGATTTTTTAAAGAAGTTGCAGTTATCTCTGTTATCGGTTTCAAAATAGTTTTATTTTGGATCTGTGAAATATTAAAGTTTGCCGGCATTTTTGGTTTATAATTGTTCAGAATAAGTTTATTTGAAAAAAAAAGTTTTCCTTTTTTAAAGAAGTTGTAGTTTTCCCATATTCAGTTTTAAGTTTTTTTGGTATGTAAAATATTGCTTTTTCAGGTATTTTTGGTTTAGAAAAGTTGTATGGGCTATGTTAACTGTGAATCTGCAAAAAATGGCCAGAATAGGTTTTTGAAAAAACTTGTCGTAATTTAAACAAATTGCACTTTTCTCTATAAGCAGTTTTAAAATAGGTTTTGTTGGTATTGTTAAATATTACTATTTTCCGGTATTTTTGGTTTAGCACCAGTTGTTTGGGCTATGTGAACTGTGAGTCTACAACTGAAATGGCCAGAATACGTTTAATTGAAAAAAAGTTGTCATCATTTAAAGAAGTTGAAATTTTTTCTGTAATCAGTTTCAATATACTTTTTTGGTAATAAGAAATATTGAAATTTTCCGACAATTTTGGTTTAGAAGCAACGTGATGAGCTATATGGAATGTGAACCTGCAATCGAAAAAAGTCATTATTTAAAGAAGTTGCAATTTTCTCTATAACCAGTTTTAATATAGGTTTCATTGGTATTGTAAAAGTTTACTATTTTCCTTTGTTTTTGGTTTGGAGCCAGTTGTTTGGGTTTTGTGAAATGTGAGTCTGCAAAAGAAAAGGCCACAATACGTTTATTTGAAAAAAAAGTTGTCATTATTTAAAGACGTTGCAGTTTTCTCTGTTATCGGTTTCAAAATAGTTTTATTTTGGATCTGTGAAATATTAAAGTTTGCCGGCATTTTTGGTTTAGAACTAACGTTATGATTTATGTGGAATGTGAACCTGCAAAAATTTTGGATGGAATACGTTTACGTTTAATTTAAAAAAAAATGTCCTTATTTAAAGAAGTTGCAGTTTCCTCTGTAATCAGTTTGAAAAGTTTTTCTTGGTATTGTGAAGTAATCCTATTTTCCGGTATTTATGGTTTACAACCAGTTGTTGTACCACTTGACAGAATCTCTGAATGCAGCCATTTGTTCTTACTCCCAGACCACTTTCAGGTAATTGTAATTGTCAATTCCAGATGGAGGAACATTTTTCAACCTCAACTTTTTATGACACTTACTGAGAGAATCCGCTGTTACACAATTTAGTGAAATTAGTAAATTTCTTCTACAAAGGATTATCATTTCTCAGTCTGCTAAAGAAACAGTCGTATGGAGGGAGCAAAATTTGCATAGAGCTTTTCGGGAGAGTCAAACCAGTCATAGGGGAGGGAATCCTTTAGTCTCACTTGTCTTGTACGCTTTCAGGAAAGAATCAACTGAGGTAGCTCTACCAAGAAAGTTGAGGATATCAAGAAATTGTCCATCACCAAACCTAAGAGAAACAAAGTGATTTGCCTTTTTAACAACAGCGCTCATGAATAAGATAGGGTAGGAGATAGGACTTAAGGAGATTTAAATCATATTTTCCTCTTTTGAATCCGAACACAGGTAGAGTATTCACATAACGCTCAAAGTGTCTCTGTAAATCCAAAAGCTGATTTTTTTTTGCATTTGGAGAATATTCGTAGACATATAAGTTTCATCATCTTCTTCGGTACGTTCATCATCACACTCAAATGTTGAAGCGTTTTGATCTTTTCTTTTATTGAAGTTTTCGCAAATTGCGTTAACTTGTGCTCTGATTACCGCTTCAAAAGGGGAAAACTTTTTCCGCATTTCAGTTTTATTATTGTTTGTTAAGTCTTCAATAGCTTCAACAAAAGAGATAATGGGAGCTTTCGGATCTTTATCGCATAGGAAGACAGGTTCATCAAATAAATTGGAGGAAATAGAGACAGAGATTGGTTCATGCTTTCCAATCCAAGCCATTGCGTTTGTATCTTTTAATTGCTCGGAGGGTACACATATCGATTCAAAGTCAAAAATAGTCAAGTTATTTAACAATTTTTGATCATCGTTGTAAGAAATTCCAAATCCGTCAAGTTTATCAAATAAGGTCTCGAGCAATGTATACACACTCTTTGGGTAAAAATGCTGTACTCTATCTTTACAAGTTTTAGCATGGCGGTTGAGATTTTCCGCTTTCTGAATGAACGTACCAAAACTGGGATAACTGAATCGTTTAGTGAATGTGTTAATATCATCCACATTGCATATGTGGTTGTTGTAACGTAATAAATTATTATTTTTCACATACATTTCAACACTTCTCTTCCCAAGTTCACCAACAAAAACTTCAAAATCAATATCGTAAGTAGATACGTTGTGCTTTATCGCATTTTCAACAAATACAAGATGATCGATCGATACCCCTCTGAAATTGATTGTGTCATGTCCAGATTCAAGTAGGAATGCACGAAACAAATTTTCTGGATTAGTCTCAAGCTCCGATGATCCATATAAGTGAACAGCTATAGCTCGGAATAAGCACAGGTAATCTTTGTAAGTCTCACCATAGCCATTCGATACAAGACAATTCACATCTGATCGTCTGAGTAACTGTTCAGGAAGAACAGCATCGATACATCCCATTGGAATGGTTTTTAGCAGAGCGCAGAATTTTGTAACATTTGTTGTCAGAACACATCGCCATTTTGTATTCTCCCGCTCCTGAGCACACGTCTCCACTAAATCCATCTTTTCTTTCCTGTCCTGAAGAGAGACTAAGTCTCCTTTTGAACAGAGTAGATAAGATTTCTCGGAGAAAGTGTTGTTTTCGTGAGCTTAGAAGTATCGATACGCGTCCGTATCCACGTTTCTTAATATATTTCCTAGAGCCAAATTGACTTTGACTGCACGAGTTTTTCGAATATTTCTCTTCTTTTTTTATTAATTTCATGAGGATCGAGCTTGGACAGCTTGAAGTTGAACACTTGATGTCTCCCATTTTCCATCTCAGTAGCGTCAAAAAAGTTCTGACAAGCACTAAGTTCTTGTTGCGGCTGCCCGTTGTCCTTTTCCAGTTCCTCTGATTCTAAAACTTCTTTAAATTTTTCACTCGATTTTGTTCCAACTTTTGTTGAAGTTGCATGTTTTCTCCTCTTGTGTTGTTTAAGAGAATAGAAACTCGGAAAATCCTCCAAGCATACAGCACACATAGTACTTAGCTTTGTACCCTTAAGAGCGTGATGCTGAACAATGTGGCAATTCATGTCTTCTTTCTTCTTTGTACAGAAATGTGGACATTTGGGACAAAATAAAGTCCCACTATCACAAGACTGCTTGTGTCCTGCCATATTCTACTTCACCACCATTTTGTTGCATTTTGTGCGTTTCACTAGGAGATTTCCATCGAGAGCAGGTATTGTTTTGGTCCAAGGTGAAACAAATTCGGGTATTGTGACGAGCAATTAATTGTGAAAATAACAAAGTGAGAATCAAAGAAATTATTTTTATACAATTAGGGAACGCAGCTATGACGCATCACTCCATACATGGAAATTTATCGTTTCAATTTTACGAAGCTTGTTGTCATAACCCAACATGCTAGAATATAATGAATAAACCAATCAGATTCTTCCGTTTACATAAACCTTAAATCTTTATAAATATTCACTTTAAATGTGTGAATTCATTCCTTGACGTGAACTCAAAAATCTTAAATCAGTCTTATATATCTTTTTAATCATTTCTGTTACCTTTTATATAAGTTTTCTTATGTCATCCTATGACTCACAACATATTCAAAGAACTTGTTCACATCTTTACAAATTCTGCGATTCAAATTTGTGTCTATCCGCAATTGACAGAATTCGGTGCTTGCAAACAAATCTCGTTGTATTGAAAAACGAAATTATCGCATGAATGTGCTCTTACAACAATGTTATATCACGTTATATCAAATAGTCATATCATGTGTTACATGTATTAGTCAAAAACATACTTGTCTTCTATTCACGCATCGAAGTTTCTGCTTCGTATACGAGCATCACTTTTATAACAAATTCTTCCAAATTTGGTTAGGTTAAAAACCTTTCATTTCCTGTTTTGGTTACTAACGTATTTTTTTCTACAAAACGTTTCTTGCTTTGGTTACTTTGTTTTATCGGACGGAATTCACTAAAAAAGGAGCGACATAGCTAGACATAATGATTCTTTTTCCTTTTCTCAAAAATAATTTCACCTCTCTTCCTCATCGTCCTGCTAACTATTCATCAAAACTTTCCTACAATTCAGTTCCTACAATTACATTCTTCTTATCTACAGTGCTTACTTCAGTTCTAACGTTTATCTGTTTTTAATTTACATAATCTTTTTTTCCTATTACAAAGTGAAATTTGTTCTTTTCTAAATTACACTCTACTTGACAGTTTTCAACACGTTCATTTACAAACTGCTTTTGTTTCTGAACAATCCACGTCTATCAATTAATCTGAACAAAATGGAGTTTACTGTGCAAAACAACAGTCTTCTGTACTCATTTTCCTCCACTGAGGAGACTGCTTGAATAAGTATTGGACACTTATCAAACGGATTATATGAGTCTGTAATCACTCTACCCATTACTGTGTGGCATATTATTGAACAAGAGCAACAACAGTTTGACACCTATTATCAGGGTCAGGTTCCAACTACGGAGAATCAGCTTAAATCTCACGCAATGGGACACGAAATTGCTGTTATTAATGGGCGCCACTATCCTCACGTTGCTGGAACAGAATTTCCGCCAAACTACGTCGCTGGTATTATTCAATATACTTTCCCTTGGGAAGAATGGCAAACTCCCACCTCTTGGTTCTCTAGCCCGGATGTAAATCAAATTTTGAGTTCAGTGGAGGAGTCAGGGAAATTGCTTCAAACTGTGTCAAGCGTTGATGGGAGCGAGCTAAGTATTGATACTAGCACTGGGTCAATAGATGATCAACAGATCTTCGATCCGGCTCAGTACTATGGTTCCACTGATATGTCGATTACTTCATCAATGACAACACCTTCCATAGAGGATGGAGCAGCCCACCATCTAGTTTTGCTGACTGATGAAAATTCAACAAATTCAATCAGCGTTCAACCAACTGATCCTCTAGCAATATTTGAACGTTCTAGACCTTTTGGGAATGGGATTCAAAACTTGGCAGAGTATGTTGTGTGAACTCCATTTGAATAGATTCGAATTGGTACAATTTTCCAGCTTCTTTTGTAGTCGATCTTAATGGAAATGTTGTATGTTGATTTATACCTTTTCCCGGTGTTGTATTTAAACATTCTTTATAACATAATCTTTCTTATGTGATCTTTGTTTTCTGAAACAGTTCAAAAGGACATTAACAGATTTTGTTTTGAAAATTTGTTAAAAACTTGTTATTTAACAGAAAGAGCGTCATCAAAACTCAACATTTAAGAAAAAAACTTGATCAAAAATTTGATATTTAAGAAAAAAAGCGGAGCAGAAATTCGATTTCTAACAAAAACCTGTATGAAAACTCGATTTTTAAGTTGTTATAGAAAAAGTTGTCATTTTCAAAATTAAAAAATGTTTTCATTTTTGCGTTGAATTATACCGTAAACTGCTCAAAGTCAGGAAAAAAATTGCGCTTTATTGTATCCAATTGGAATCTGTTTTTTGATATTTATACAAACAAATTGAATGAAAACTCAACATTTAACAAAAAGTTTTGTTGAGAAAACTCAACTTTTATTAAAATAAATCGTTCCGAAACCCAACATTTAAAAATATGTTCCTGAGAAAACTTGACTTTCAAAAGAAGAATTTGTCACAAAACTCGACATTTAACAGATTAGAGGTATCAATTCAAACATTTAAGAAAAAGGTTGTATAAAATGAGAAATTGGTTTTTTTGTTTTTTAAAACAAAGCATAAAACTGATACTATGTAAACAATTGTGATGCAATTACAAATGTATTACTTTCTAACTTCAAGATATAACAGAAAATTATCAATCAAGCCATGATCGTCTAACAAAGAGTCAAGAATTTTTATCAATTCACTCTCATATTTTGAGTTTTAAGAAATTGAATTCTGTCCAGAAATGAAGATCCCATCGTTTGTGTGCTTAAATTTTTTTGTTCAAGCCGCAAAAGATGTTTCTTGAAGTTCTTTCTACTCAATCTTTTATTGGACACACTAGGTAACTTCTCAACATACTTGTGATGTACTGCTCTGTCTAACTGAGTAAAGACAAGTCCCGATTCTTCCAAAATATTGCCGAAAAATTAATGTTTATATATTATTTATAAAACTATCGACTGTCTGATATAAATAGGAGAGATCTTCCAGCTTTTGAAGCAAGTCTTCGGTGGAGGAAGAAATGAGAACAAGGTGATATCGAGAGGTTTTCAGGGGACAGAAACTGTTGTGTGAAGCAACAACATATTCACTTGTGAGAAGATATGGTCGATAATCTTTGTCAGATACAGATATAAACAACGCCTTGTCACAAAATTTTTTGTAAAAGTGTGGTAGAACCTGACACATAACTGCCGCCATTCTGTAATATTATTTAGTATGTTCAAATAAGGAAATCAATTTCTTTAGAACTTAAGTTCCAAATAAGGAAACTAACGTATTTGTCATGAATGAAACCAAATTCCAAATAAGAAAATCAACTTATTTTTTGTAACCGAATTTAAGTTCCAAAGAAGGAAACCAATGAAATTGTTATCTGCAATTTAAAATCTCATTTGAACTATCAATCACTTCAAGAAACAGCAGATTAAGAAATTTCGATATTTTACTTGTTCGAAATTTTTTCGTCACTACTTCTCCTCTCTAATGCAACAAAGACGTGCTAAACACAGAGACCCTTTCTCTATAATGATTCAAAAGTTTTCTTTATTAAAAATTTCTGATTACAAATCCTTTAAGGGAAAAGCATAAATATACACATTTTTCTCTTCTTTTTTAGAGAATTGTGTGAAAACAATGATGGCATTAGCATAAAAGGAAATTCTGTGTAGTAGAGAGTCTACACAGTAGGAGAGAGTAAAAATTTAAGCAAATCATTTAATCAGTTTCTCGCAGCTTACTCAATTTAGGTAAATGTCTCTGTCCGAAGTACCTCCTTTTTACTCAAACGCTTCATCAATGTTTACAGATACACAACATAAATTGAGTCCTGATTCTGTCCCATTTTATATTGACTTTGGCTCTCATCCAAACAGTTTTGGGAGATTTACTGTGTCCCAAATTTTTAGATTTGGACAAAATTAATCTGAATCAATTTTTCAATTCTTTAAAAAAGATAAATATGGAAAATGCGAAAAACACCACTAACTGAGAATTGGAGATTACGAGTTCAAGAAATTTTGTCTCCTGAAGAACGATCTGCAGAATGGAGACCGGGAATTGCGAGAAAAACCAGCTCAACTTGAGAAGAACCAAAAACCAAGGATGTGCTGCAACAACGTCAAAAAGTAAGAGAGATCAGCATTTGAAAAAACCAAAGACTCTACGCTACATTTATACAGTACGTTCAGGACAATCCAGTTTCAGTCCGGATCCGACTATTTTGTCATAAAGCGAGCAATGAGTTCAAGCAAGTGATCTATGTCAGCTATAAAATAGAAGAATTCAAGGAACTGATTGAAAATCCTAAAGATCTTCGCAATATTGAACTAGGTACATTTCAGTATTTACTGCTGCGCAATATTATAAAGTGTTTATTTATATTGAATGATGAAAATTTGGTGACTATATGTACTTGTCTTTCAGAAAAAAATTTTTCATTTGAAACTTTCTTCCTCTTAGAATGAGTTGGCATATTGGATGCTCTAGAAACCTTTTCTTAAGTCTTAGAGACAAATAAAAAGTTTTTCACGTCAGGTTACATCACGAGCTTAAAAGGTATTCATATACAATTCTTGAAAGGAAAAATTTTCTCAATTTGAATGATTTAGACGTAGAGTCCCAAATTTTTGAGTTCAAGTGGGTTATTCATAATGGACTGCGCAGAACAACTCTAACATATGGTTTTTACAAATCTTTGAATTTTCTTACAAAGATTGAGTTGAAAAAAGAGGAGTATAAAAATCTAGTAGATCATCTACCAACCCTTCTCCCCTATATAGGAATTTACAAGAAGACTTGCATTTCGGACGAAACAACTCAGAGTTGAAGAATATCGTTACTCTGGTAAACATTTTCAGTTGTTACAGAAGAACACTTTTGATGTTCCCTACGAACGAAAAACTTAAAAACTGTTTTCTTGCAGCTTGTAAAATTTGGGACCAAAATACGATTTGGACGAAATTGATCAAAAGTTTCCTCACGGAGGAAGAATTGGATATGGAAACTCTCTTTTGGGTTGTTCTTAGCTAGATCAAAAATTTTTTTTCGTCTACAAGCAATTTGACATCATTCTGCTGGAGCTGTAAAAACAACAAAAGACGAAGGACCAGGTTATTGTTGCATGCTGCCGCAATTCCTCAGCTTCTTTCTTCTATGTCATATAACTGGATTATTCTTTTATCTCTACATCGAAGATTCTCATCCTCATTTTTTTAAAATACTAGATTGTTAATCATTTGTCAATTAACTCAGCTCAAAAGAGGATGACTCTTGTTGTGTTTGATATTGTGTGCTTGAAGAGAACAGTTGTCAAGGAGCTGGGAATTTTCAGGGACGGAATTGTGTTGGGATATACATTCCTCCCATCGAATGACTACAAGCCAACATTTCAAGCAAAGAAAGTAGATGCTGTAGCAGTTTTCAAAAAATGCTACGAAAATACAACATCCCAAAAAAAGTATGGGTCGATCAAGGAACATAGTCGAGAAGAAAGCTTATGCTTATGGAACTCGGGTTCTTAATTTTTTAGACAAAATTGAATAATTGTAAAGTTTTTTATGTACTTTGATTGTAATGTATCGTATTGTCTTTTAAATATTTTTTGAAAATATTTTATTCTTTTACAAAACAGAGAAATATTGCTTCAAAATAGAGAAAGTTCAAAAAACTGTCCCAGCGTTACACAGTTATTCTTCTTTTCAATTCTTTAATTCTTTCGTTTTCCTTAATTTTGAATGTACTTTCCTTTTTTATATTTTCTGTTAATAATTCTTGTGAAGAGAGAGTGTTTTCGCGCTCGCTGTTATTTGTTTCTTTTTTATGCTTAGAAGCTTATCTCATTTTTTTTTATTTTTTTACTTCGCAATTCAGTTGAAACATTTTTTCTTTCATCTCAATGATAACATTTAAACGACTGAGCATACAGGTAAAGGATTAAATTTGGGTAATTTTGTCTAGGATGATAATAATCAAGAACGAAAATCATGGAAATCTTTTGGTAATACTTGTAATAGATCTCTAGTCGTTTTTCTGTCCCAATTTTTGTTATAATCGTAATTCTGGTCAGTTGCATTGTACGAATAGCATTTGCTACAATGTGTGAAGCAACAACAGTTTGGATTGCAATCATTTCTAGTACAGTTGGTTTATATTTTACCTTCACCTAAATTATGAACAAGACAATTTCCACAAAAGAACGAATTTTGATTTCATTGGTTGGTCCAAGCGGTTCTGGGAAATCTTTCCAACCAGATTTCAACAAAATTTACTACTTCTATCCACATTATCATTCTCTTTATGTTTTATTATCCAAAGATGTTAAAAATATTGAGTTTACAGAAGGAGTTGAGTTCGAATTCATTCAAAACTTTCCGAATAACGACAAAGTATCTGTTAATGTTTGACGACTCTTGTGAGGAGATTTCCAGCTCTAAATGGTTTGTAAAAATAGCTGGAAGACAGAAAGGTTTCAACACAATTTATAATGAACACAATTTATTTCATCAGAGTAGATTAGGAAGAGATATAGAGCTACAAAATACTCATATTGTCTTGTTCAAATCTCCTAGAGATGTAGTGCAAATAAATACTCCGAGCCAACATTTGGGATTAGGCCCAAACATAAAAAATTGGTGAACCAAAGCAAGTTCTATTCCTTATGGTCATTTACTTATTCATTTGACTCCCAAAACGGTCGACACTCTTCAATTTTGAACAAATAGTGAATCGATTCCTTCAATTTTTTTTGTACCACAACATAAACAGCAGACCACATTTTTGAGTGATGAGCACACAACATCTCTCTACTCTGTCAACGTTCCAAAGTTATTCCCGGAATTAACTTACCTAAAAAATTGTTCGAAAGACTTTATTCAGTTTCTAAACAAGTGCATCGTAAAACTGCTCATAAGAGAACTGCAAAATATTCAAAATCAACACGTAAAAAAGTATCAAGACAAAATTCATCAGCGTATTCTAAAAATAAATGGAATAAATAAAAGAAGAGCGATTTTAATTTCAAGGAAAGGAATAGAATTTATATCAATTTTAACTCAGCAGCTTTACAAACAAAAATTCAACATAAATGTGTACAAATTGGACCAGAGTGAGGAAATAGTAAACATCGTCCGACAAAATTTAGATCCTCTTCACAAGGACATCACCTCTAACACAAAATCTTTCAAAAACGAGTCGGTTGTACATCAAAAACTCAAATGTCCTCAAATCAAGCTGTCCCTCAGTGAATCCTTTTTACTGGATGGAAGAGATACAAATGTAGCATTTACCGATTTTACTTACGCATTAAAGAGAAAAAATATTGAATTTTCTGATATCTATTACACAATACTTGATGCTACAGGTTTAAATCCGACCAAAATTGTAAACAAGGATGCCAAAAGCAAAGACTCTGATGATTAAACAAAGAAGAAAAAGCTGCATTTGGATCAGTTAGAAATCTTCAGAAAGCGAGCGGTCTATCAAGAGTCAAGTTTATTTCCTTTCTCCACGCTAAAAATTCCTATACAAAATACCGTCGAGCAAGTCGATTTTCTAGACAAATACCAGCATTTGCAAAGCGGATAAATAAAATTTGGTGTCTCGATTTGTTTTTAATGGGCAAATTGTCAGAGTATAATAACGGAGTAAAGTATTTATTAATCTGCGTTGATGCATTTTTCTCGTTTGGTCCGTGTTCAACGAATGAAATCAAAGTAATCTACAGATGCTGTAGCAGTTTTCAAAAAATGCTACGAAAATACAACATCCCAAAAAAAGTATGGGTTGATCAAGGAACATAGTCGAGAAGAAAGCTTAGCTTATGGAACTCGGGTTCTTAATTTTTTAGACAAAATTGAATAATTGTAAAATTTTTTATGTACTTTGATTGTAATGTATCGTATTGTCTTTTAAATATTTTTTGAAAATATTTTATTCTTTTACAAAACAGAGAAATATTGCTTCAAAATAGAGAAAGTTCAAAAAACTTTGTCCTAGCGTTACACAGTTATTCTTCTTTTCAATTCTTTAATTCTTTCGTTTTCCTTAATTTTGAATGTACTTTCCTTTTTTTATATTTTCTGTTATTAATTCTTGTGAAGAGAGAGTGTTTTCGCTCTTGCTGTTGTTTGTTTCTTTTTATGCTTAGAAGCTTATCTCATTTTTTTATTTTTTTACTTCGCAATTCAGTTGAAACATTTTTTCTTTCATCTCAATGATAACATTTAAATGACTGAGCATACAGGTAAAGGATTAAATTTGGGTAATTTTGTCTAGGATGATAATAATCAAGAACGAAAATCATGGAAATCTTTTGGTAATACTTGTAATAGATCTCTAGTCGTTTTTCTGTCCCAATTTTTGTTATAATCGTAATTCTGGTCAGTTGCATTGTACGAATAGCATTTGCTACAATGTGTGAAGCAACAACAGTTTGGATTGCAATCATTTCTAGTACAGTTGGTTTATATTTTACCTTCACCTAAATTATGAACAAGACAATTTCCACAAAAGAACGAATTTTGATTTCATTGGTTGGTCCAAGCGGTTCTGGGAAATCTTTTCAACCAGATTTCAACAAAATTTACTACTTCTATCCACATTATCATTCTCTTTATGGTTTATTATCCAAAGATGTTAAAAATATTGAGTTTACAGAAGGAGTTGAGTTCGAATTCATTCAAAACTTTCCGAATAACGACAAAGTATCTGTTAATGTTTGACGACTCTTGTGAGGAGATTTCCAGCTCTAAAGGTTTTGTAAAAATAGCTGGAAGACAGAAAGGTTTCAACACAATTTATAATGAACACAATTTATTTCATCAGAGTAGATTAGGAAGAGATATAGAGTTACAAAATACTCATATTGTCTTGTTCAAATCTCCTAGAGATGCAGTGCAAATAAATACTCCGAGCCAACATTTGGGATTAGGTGCAAACATAAAAAACTGGTGAACCAAAGCAAGTTCTATGCCTTATGGTCATTTACTTATTCATTTGACTCCCAAAACGGTCGACACTCTTCAATTTTGAACAAAAAGTGAATCGATTCCTTCAATTTTTTTTTGTTCCACAACATAAACAGCAGACCACATTTTTGAGTGATGAGCACACAACATCTCTCTACTCTGTCAACGTTCCAAAGTTATTCCCGGAATTTCAAAACAACTTACCTAAAAAATTGTTCGAAAGACTTTATTCAGTTTCTAAACAAGTGCATCGTAAAACTGCTCATAAGAGAATTGCAAAATATTCAAAATCGACACGTAAAAAAGTATCAAGACAAAATTCATCGGCGTATTCTAAAAATAAACGGAATAAATAAAAGAAGAGCGATTTTAAATTCAAGGAAAGGAATAGAGTTTATATCAATTTTAACTCAGCTGCTTTACAAACAAAAAATCAACATAAATGTACAAATTGGAACAGAGTGAGGAAATAGTAAACATCGTCCGACAAAATTTAGATCCTCTTCACGAGGACATCACCTCTAACACAAAATCTTTCAAAAACGAGTCGGTTGTAGATCAAAAACTCATATGTCCTCGAATCAAGCTGTCCCTCAGTGAATCCTTTTTACTGGATGGAAGAGATACAAATGTAGCATTTACCTGTTTTACTTACGCATTAAAGAGAAAAAATATTGAATTTTCTGATATCTATTACACAATACTTGATGCTACAGGTATAAATCCGACCAAAATTGTAAACAAGGATGCCAAAAGCAAAGACTCTGATGATTAAACAAAGAAGAAAAAGCTGCATTTGGATTAGTTAGAAATCTTCAGAAAGCGAGCGGTCTATCAAGAGTCAAGGTTATTTCCTTTCTCCACGCTAAAAATTCCTATACAAAATACCGTCAAGCAAGTCGATTTTCTAGACAATTACCAGCATTTGCAAAGCGGATAAATAAAATTTGGTGTCTGGATTTGATTTTTATGGGCAAATTGTTAGAGTATAATAACGGAGTGAAGTATTTATTAACCTGCGTTAATGCATTTATCTCCTTTGGTCCGTGTTCAACGAATGAAATCAAAGTAATCTACAGATGCTGTAGCAGCTTTCAGAAAATGCTACGAAAATACAACATCCCAAAAAAAGTATGGGTTGATCAAGGAACATAGTTTGGTGGCAAATATCGGAAATTTTGTGGACAAAAGAAAGTTAATTTTTATTCAACGAGAAGTGCAACAAAAGCTGCCGTTGTCGAGAGAGATATCAGATCTTTGAAAAACTTTATTTATCGCCTCATGGAAAAAAACGGGCATAAGTACCTTATCAAATTGAGCTCTTTCCTAAAAATAATTAAATGTAGAGTAAATAGATCTACAGTTAAAGCTCAAGAAGAGGTAAAAAAGAGTTTTATCAATTTTTTTTTAACAAAAATCCGATCAGTCAATACAAAACCTCGGTTTAAAGTAGGGGATAAAAAACTAATTTCGATAAACGATATTCCATTTTGAAAAGGATACAAGTCACAGTTCACGAGTGAAGTCTGTGAAATTGTTAAAATTGTTACTTACAAATCTCCAACATACAACCTCAAGGGAGAGCAGGGTGATGAAATACTAGGAAAACTTTATGAACAAGAGCTCTCAAAGTGTATCATTTAGTGATGAACTCTTGCACGGTAAAGCTGGTATCTAACACCTCTTTTGATTATTATCTAAATAAAACAATGAGTTATTTTACCAATTTCTGTCCAGAACAGATTAAATTTGAAGGAGAATGGGAGTTAGCAATAACCGGACTATCATATCCGTCTTTGTACCAGAATATTAGAGATAGAAATTTTTTCTATCTAGATGCTGCATCTCCAGATACAAATTCTTCTGCTTATTTTACAATTGATGCCGGACTATATTCATCAATATCTGATATTGTGAACGAAATGAACAAAAAAATTCAGGAAAAAGAAAAGTATCAGAAAACTCCAATCAAATTAAAAGGCAACAGAATTACACAGAGAAAATCCCTATGTCTTCCTATTTATTCCTCATTACTGGTTTTCTTCAGTGCCCATCTCTGTCACGTATTTGGGTGTGAGGAAGCTGTTTTCGGAATGGGAGCTTTAATGAGTGGTGCTGGACCACATTTTCCTAAAATTCCCTACGATAATGTTCGAATTCATACTCTGATGATATACAGTGATATTGTTGATTACAATATTGTAGGTGGTACAAACACCGCGCCTTTGAGGTGTATTCCGTTTGTTTCTAAAATTGAAAATGAAGACATAATATCTACTGGACAACATATGAATTATCAAAATTTCCCAAATCTACAATTTAAAAAAAATCTGAAAATTTCTTTCTACATCATTAAACTTGAGCTCCAAGACTCATACGGTGACAAAATTCCCTTCAATTCACTAGGTGTAACTAGAGCTGTTTTGATATTCAGAAGAGCTTCAGAGAATCATTTTCAAATTAAAGTTTACAAAAAAATTTCGTAGTATCCTGATCACTGAATGTGCTGATTTTATAAACAAGATTACCAAAAAGAAAATTTGTGCGTTCTCTAATGGCGTAAAGGCCATTTCGAACCACTCAAATTGCCACCTATCTCCGCTCTCAAAATACCTTTTTGCACAATATGGAAAAACAAGTATGAAAAAGTGACTTTTGAGCAACAATAAGCGTGCAAAACCAGTCAGGACAGTTTTAGGTACTATTTTTGAAATCACCTTCTTTTCAAAATTTGAAATTTTAACGTTTTTACGCCTGCTGCTTAGTGAAAAAATCTAAAGTCAACAAAAGAATTTTTTTAGTGCTCTTTTAGAGCACAAAATGATCGCTTACATTCTTCAAAATAGTGAATTTTTTCCAAGTTCGAAACTTTTTATTGTACATTGATTTTTTTTTCGTATATTGGAACGCTTTAACAACAGTGTTCTTCACATGAATCATTTTTTTACAATTCAAAGAATTTGAATTGTATTGGTGCGCTGTGTTTTTTTTTTAAGATGTGTTCACAGATTTTTCGATGACTTTGATCTTTCAAAACGGGATAAACAGTTAACGCCCAGAGGGCATTAAGTTTCATTGGATGCCCAAAGTTGGTTTTAGTAGTCGTTCAAGTGCTTATGTGGCGCGGCTGCTAGGATGGCCTTAATTTAAGGTTAAAAGGCCATTTTTAGGAGTTTTTGGGCTCAAAATGATAAAATTTTTCATGATTTTTGTGATCATTTTGAGTTTCTTGTTTGGTTAGTCTTAGTTTGAAGTTTTTAAAGTTGATGAAGGCCTTTTGCGAGACAAAATTGCTTGTTATGACCATTTTATGAGCTATATGTTTTGGTACTACAAACACAAACACGCAAAAAAAAAATACTAATTTTTGCAATTTTTTTCAGGTTTTTTTGTCAAAATTTTTTTCATTTTTTGAGTTTTTTAGCCCTATGTGTCCAGAAACCTCCTCTAGGGTTTGATAAAGGGTTTGATGACAGATTAAAGCATGGTTTATAATGGTAATGGAATGGTTTTCAACTTTTTTTCATCATGAATTTTAGCGGTTTTTGACAAAACTTGCAATTTTTTTTCATATTTTTTGACATTTATTGTTATTATCAAGTTGTTTGCGTCCCAGGGGCCACTAAACCTCATCAGGGGCTGAATAATAAATTACTGAAAATGTTTTAGCTGCTATGGAATAGGTTTCAACTTTTGAATATCAAAAATTTGAGCAATTTTTTTGACAAAATTCGAATTCTTTTCAGGTTTTTGAAAATGTTCATTTTTTTCAGTTTTTCCAGCTTCAAGGACCAGGTAACCTCCATTGGGGTTTGTTAATAGGGCACTGCATAGTTTCTAGTAACAATGGAATGGTTTTTAACATTTTAAAGTCTCGAATTTTAATAAATCTGCAATAATAAAATCCGCAATTTTTTGATAAAATCTGCAATTTTTTTAAGGTTTCTAAAGTTTTTATCAGTTATTGATATTCGCCCATTCTCAAGTGCTAGAAAACATATTCCACGTTTTGATAAAAAGTTACTGCATGGTTTTTAGTTTCAATGGATTTGTTTTCAACAATTTAACCTTTCGACTTTTAGAAATCTTTTGATAAAATTTGCAATTTTTTACAAGTTTTTTTAAAACATTTGTTTTTTTTTCATTTTTTCTTGCCTCAATAGCCAGGTAACCTCATCAAGGGTTTGATACTATGTTATTAAATAGTTGCTAGGGGAAAATTGAATGGCTTCCAACATTTTAATAGAACGAATTTCCAGTTTTTATGTTTTAAACTTTTTTTAAAAAAATTATTTCCTATCGATCTATGAGCCAATGAGTTTTCTGAAGCTTAGACTTGGGTTACTGGATGGCCTATTGAGACACAGAAATGATTCTGAAGATATTTATATCACAATTTTTAGCAACATTTCCTTATAATTTGCAACTGATTTCTTTTTTTTTAATTTTTTGATCATTTTCGAGTTAATCGATCTTCAAGGGCCAATGAATATTTTTGAGGTCTTGCATATATAATACTGGACCGATTTCAGAAGCAAAATTGACTTTGAACATATTTTCGAATTAGGTGTTTTCGGTAAGGGAAATAAATTTTAGCAATGAGTGTATTTTGCTTAGTTTTGATTTTTAGTTTCTCAATTTTTTTAGATGGTTTTGTTTGTGTTCTGGCTGGCATTGTTCATTTGATTCGCTGGTTAGTTAGAGTACGTCTGACTTTTTCATTCAATTCTTTGAATTGTATTTCAGGACTTGTCCTGCTATGGTTTTTATTTGCAACGAAAGTATAAATCAGTACGTTTAGAAATTTTTTGTTATATGTAGCTTTATATCTTATGATTATTTTGTCAAAAGTATGCAATAAAAACTTTTTCAAGTACACAACAATCAGACAAACGAACGCGATTGGGAAAAAAATGCCACATACTGCCTGAAAAGTTTATGTTTGGAACCTTTGGCAACAATTATCGTTACTATCGCTACGCAAAAATAATTGAACAGATAAGCTTGATTTCAAATTGCGGTATACCCCCAAAAAAATTATTCCGTCGGTTGTCAATAATTTCCTACGCATTGGTAAAACAAAACAGTAAGAGTGTAGTTTTATCTGTGTTTCAAAAATTAATTTTGAACACCAAATTAAGAGCCCGTACATAACTCCAAATGCGTTTCAGTACTGGGCCAGTATAAATGCAATTCCTCGTCATTACTGAATCATAGACTTACTCATATCACTTTTCTGACTTGTTTGTCTTGCATTCACTCTGATTGCACAATGAACAGACTGGGGCCAAGTATTAAAAAACAAGCGAGAAAGCGAACAAAATTTTTTACATGGGAGACCTGCATTTACAATTGCCCAGTACTGATTTACACTTGGAGTTCGGTACGGGAGAAGATTGATTTAAAAGCATTTATTGATCTCCTATCTTGAGGCCCATTTCAGAATTGCCTTGGAAACATTTGAAACAACTGAAACAGCAGAATCATATTGATTCAAACTGATAAATGTAATGGAAAAGACTAGTGCAGTTTGAGGGCGGTAGAATGGCTAGTTCACAATAATAGCTAGCTGATGCATTGTCGGTATGAGGCATAGCTTGTATAACTAAGAGCAGGTAATGTGGATTGCATACTTTGAATTATTTAGAGTCCAACACTATCAAGATTACTACGAGTTTTATAAGATCTTAAGGGCCTCATCTCTTCTACAAAGTCCATACGAGGTCCATGATAGGTCGGAGTAGTGTATGGTGGTGGAAACGAGCTTCCGTTAACGTCCTCTTCGTTGTCGCTGTTAAAGCCCTCTCCGGGTACAATTCTGACAACCTCATGATAACGGGGACCTCCCCCAAGGGGGTTTGTGTCTAAAAAACAATTTGGTTTGTCTCCAATTCCTCACTGTGAGTAGTGAATAAAAAGTTTACAATACTTTTTTAGTAAATTATGATTATATTTATAAACTCAGAAAAAAAATAAAAAAGTCGTTAATTAGTAGTCCGTTAATTTCACTTCGTCGCTTATAAGTTCATTTCATATTAACGTATAAACAAACATGTTAGCAGAACGTACAACGTAACAAGTGAAACTTAGACTGCTGTTATTGACGTCCAAAGCAGTTCATAACCTGTCAACATTCGTCTAGAAAACCTAAAAATCTTAGGCCGAAAACCACCTTATTCTGCACCTACTGTGGTTACATATACTGATTGTTTAACATACTTAAAAGTAGGTTAAGCAAACATTTTGCAAACTCTAGTATATTAGAACGTATTGAAAACTTATTTTAAAGCTTGGAAATATTCATTTTGGATTGGATAAAACTTGTTTTTCTTACTGTTCGTTTCTTACTGTTTTTTTCTTACTGGATAAAACTTGTTTTCAAAGTCAAGGACACAGATGGCTCGGCTATCCAACAGCAGCATGAGCAATTACACAAAAAGAAATAAAAAGCAAACTTGAAGTTTGTGAGCAATAGAGAAAACCAAAATTTGAAAACTAAAGTTATTGACGCCGTCTTTGCAGGGAACCCCACTTCAATTTTCTTAAAATGACCTCGAGTCAGCTTGATTTCTTAGCAAAAGTTTAGTGCTACTTCTAGGGAAACGTTCCAAGGAACAACCGAACGAGATTGCACCAAAAACACATGGCGGTTTTACGTTGCGAAAATGCATCTTTTCATTTTTTCTCCAAAAATTGATTTTTTATATTTGCTTGAAACCAAGACTAAAAAATTGGGCATCGAAGGCTAAGCAGGTATCATTAAAGACGTAGGCAAAAAGAGCATTCAATTCAGTCACCTGACATTTACTGATCGAATATCGACTTTTACTACTCGCCCAATCAATCATTCAATCAATCAGAGGTGAAAACAAAATTGCTCTAAGTTTTACTTTTTTCTTAATATCTACAAAACCAAAGTGTCTGAACAGTTCAAAAAAATTGTAATGACCACCATCTTGAAGCTGTTAGAGGAAACCGTAAGACGAAAAGAAAAAAAGTTTTTGGATATGTAATTGATCAAGTACAGTACCCCAACCTATTAAAATCTCTAACAGCAGTGCAGCAAACTGTCGGGACAATGCTCTACGGCCTAACAAATTATTGCGAAAGCGTAGAATGACTGAAAACGTAGAGCGGATTACTAAAGCAGAGTTGAAAACAGAAGACTTTCGAGGAACCCGCAAAAAACCTTTGTAACTAACTGCTTCAAAGGCTGAAGCAAATCGAGGCGAACTGCACCAGTCTACGCTGTCCTTGGTTTCATGTTTTTTTTATAAGGGAAAGCATTGCTATCGAGACTTAATAAAACATCATCTGCAGACCGCAAACTGTAGAAACCAGATATCCAATTGTATCCACGTCGGCCAGTGAAAAGGACCCAAACCAAACTGTAGTGGAACTTGGTCAACTACTGTCTATAAAAATATCTCAAATACTATTTTGGTTTTTTTCGAGCCAAAGATGGTTACTCATGACAGAAAAAAATATTCAATTCCTAAAGAGAACAATTCAAGGTTTCAACCGACTACAGGAGTATATTAAGCTTAAACGTGGATTTTAGCCAACCACAGAAAACCGTGAAATTTTAAAGTTCAATACATTCAGTCTTCAAGAGAAAGACTTAACTGAGTTACTCAAAATCGGTATTTGAGAACGAAGAAAATTGCGTAGATGTGCCAGAATCCGCAGTAAACTCCGGACTATTTCTTGTCGCTGTTCATCAAGAAAGTTATACTGAATAGAATCAGTACCTGTTGATCAGCCTAACTACTCAAGCAAAAATAGCAATTTGAAGAATAGAATGTAATTCACAAAAAAAATTCAACCTTGTGGATTTTCTCTTCAACAAATTTTGCAGATCAGGCTTTAGAATCAATTTTAAAAGTAAACAAGATTATGATTTTTCTTCCGGCTCCGAATGAAGAAAAAATTGTTTGTCTTATACTGATGCGGGGACTATTGTTTGTTGCACTTTGATAAGTTAGAAACACCTAAATAATTAGAAAAATTCTAATTGAGGCATGAATATCACACGGCTTTCGATTACTTTATCAAAAATTAGCGACGATTGAGATCTAGACACAATCAGATTGCTCCAACACTGCTTCCGTTCCCGTTATTTAAAAAATAACTGTTAATTCTCTACGTTTTCGTCCCCCTACCTCAGGAAGTACATTTTTTCATGCAGTAGTCATATTGACACAAAAACATCTAGACAAAGACATTGATATTCAAATCACTGTAGGTCAAATAACTTCGGCTGATTTTGACCTATTTTTACCGTACGAATAACATCATCATAGATTTCGTGTGCAAAATCAGTGTATGTAGAGCAACCACTCAGAGAAAAACCTTCCGCTATATATATTTTTTAAGTTAACTGGAACCGAAGCAGTATTGGAGCAATCTGGTTGTGTTTTTGGGCACAGTCTTGCGTTTATCATTAGTCTAAGAATCTTGACAGGAGGGAAAACTAAAAAGGAATAAATTCTCTGTGCAGAGAAATTATAAAAGATTGGGCTATTGATTAAAAATGTGCAATTGCAGGGCTTGTATATATACTCGAAAATGTACGTTCAGATGAATCTGTTACTTAATGTTAAGTTTAGTTAAAAGACAGGAACCGTTTCATACCTCCAAAGGGCATATACTTTGTCGTGGTCGTGATGACATCCTCGTCCATCCTATGCGCGTTGGACATTGATCCTGCACTGGAAAGTATAAACATTGATTACAGATGACTTACAAAGTCCCACGTGGAGCAGGATAGCGATGACAAAAACAATTCCTTGGAGGGCTTTTGCCCTTTAATGATCACAACATAAAAGTTTTGCGAAATTTTTGCGTAAAGTTGTGACTCTCGTATCAAAAACAAGTTTTCACTTAAGGAAACTTTACAAGAACAAGTCCAAAAAACATCAAAACAAATATTCGCGAAAATCATTTACCGGCTCTTTTTCAAATCTACATCAGTATTCAAGAACAACAATTTTCTAAGGCAGAATCTGATTGGTAAACTCGAGGTTCAGTATAGTTTGCTCAACCCAGCATTTCGAAAACTTTTTAAAATAATTTTGGTGGCTTGTTAGAAATCAATGGAGAACAGGATTCACTTCAATTTCACAAATTAAAGATCTACATTTTTGTTAAAAAAATAATTACGAGATGACAGCTGAAGAAATTTCTCCCACTTTTGCCAAGCGGCGCTGCTAAAGGCTCCGGAAGCAACAACCCGGAGCTTGGTGGCAGAGCACATCAGACCTGATTCATGACAAAAATCATTCTGTTTTTCCCCTTCCCATTTCTCTGTTCATGTCCCACTTTGTAATTTATAGTATGAATTTTATCTTAATAGATGAGTCATCCTATGCGCATAACAAAATTCATGCACTGATATTCATCTGCGCATGATCAATTGCACGCTGCCTTTCATATGTGAAGAGTTAGTTTTAGAATGTTTGCGTTATGTTCAGCTTTATTCGCGTTCTTTCGGAGATAATTACCCGCGTTTATTTACATAAGTGGGCAATTAACCGCTCTCTCTCTCTCTCTCTCTCTCTCTCTCTCTCTATCTCTCTCTCTCTCTCTCTCTCTCTCTCTCTCTCTCTCTCTCTCTCTCCTCTCTCTCGCTCTCTCCTCTGTAAACAAATCGAATAGTGAAAAGAAACTTTTTGGTGAAATAGGAATTCATGCTCTCATGAATATAAAACATTTTTAAACATTTTGTAATAAATTCAAAGGAAAAGATTGAATTGAATCATTCAGTTTTTATATTCTGAGTTTGAAATTGAGTTTGAAGCCATTTAGTTTAACTTTTAGCCATTTGCAAATTTCTGAATGATTTGGAGGTGGAATCCGGAGGTCAGAATCTGGAGGTAGAATCCGTAGGTCAGAATCTGGAAGTCGAATCCAGAGGTCAAAATCTGGAGGTCGAATCCGGAGTTCAGAATCTGGAGGTCATTCCAGTTGATGGCACTCTTCTTTGAGCGAGATGAATTGCGATATACGTTGGTCTTGAACTTCGGTCAAAGTGATCGGACAGGCTCGAACGGGTGGGTAGCCACCTAAAAAATGGGAAACTGAAATGGAAAACTCAATCTCTCTTTGTCAAAATTACATAAGTAACAAATTAATTCATATTTGTCATAATCATTCGCGCCGCTTATTAAGCATCCTCTCGGTTCGCCCCCGATCACACCCCCCCCCCTCCCCGCGTACGCACGCACATACACTATTACCCAAAGATACAGATTAGCATAAAACTGAAATATACTAACCACAATGCTCTACTCACATTTAGTTGATAAAATTATTGAGACTGTGAAATGCCAAAAATAACCGACTAACGTCGAGCAAATTACTCTCAAGGGTGAGTGCTGCGACCGGAGGGGGTAGGTTAGCGCATGAGTGATGATGGGAATGGGGGGTCAGACTCTTAGAACCTCCCCCTATTAGAAACTCTTAGAAACTCCCTATTAGAAATTTTTCTTTAGTCGAATAGTTGCAGGAATGACAGTGATGCTTCCTTTTTCTCCCGGCAACTGTTGCTCGTCTTCTTTTATGCTCTTCCAATTTCAGGATATCGGCTGTGTCATGGCAAAACCCCGTCGAGGGGTCAACCAGAGCTAGTACGAGAGGCGCGCTTTCAACTGCTTGAACTACTGAATGATGAATTAACATTTTAACTTCCAACTTTTCCACAACTGCCTCATTTTCCATCTGCATTGAATGATCTTAAAACTCCACTTTCACCTTTTCTTCTGCCTGATCTTCAAACTCCACTTTCACCTTTTCTTCCTCCTGATCTTCAAATTCCTTTTTCACCTTTTCCTCCTGATCTTCCAACTTCACATTTGACACATTTTCCGACGTCACTTCCATGATCAACAACAATCTACTCACTTACACGCACACAATTCACAAAAGAGTCAAACACAACTTTCAATCAATCTGAAAAACACAACATATGATGAGCATTGGGTCTTTTAATCAGACACTGGAAAAAGATAAACTGAAATAGACTGATAAACAAACACTGGGATTGACACCCCACGGGCGAAACCCGAACCTTGTACTACTACTACTACTACTACTACTATTACTACTACTACTACTACTACTACTACTACTACTACTACTACTACTACTACTACTACTACTACTACTACTACTACTACTACTACTACTACTACTACTACTACTACTACTACTACTACTACTACTACTACTACTACTACTACTACTACTACTACTACTACTACTACTACTACTACTACTACTACTACTACTACTACTACTACTACTACTACTACTACTACTACTACTACTACTACTACTACTACTACTACTACTACTACTACTACTACTACTACTACTACTACTACTACTACTACTACTACTACTACTACTACTACTACTACTACTACTACTACTGTTTCAACACTTTAATTCCAAATATGAAATAAAGGCACGGTTGGCAACAAATACAAACAAAACAAGAAGAGTTATTTGTTTGGTTATTCTGTGAAGTGCTGTACGAAATTGTTGAAGGCATTCTTTGACCCGGTTGCTGCTTTCTCCTGCAATCTGGTGAACGGTACTTTGTTTCGTACACAGTCTCCTTCGATTTGACTCATCCACGTTTTCCGTTGCCCCCCAGGAGCGCGTCTAGCATGGACGTATTGATCGGGCGGGTTCCAATCGAAGGCACTGCGGGCTAATCTTCCTGGTTCCATTCTCTGGATGTGTCCGTACCATTTTATCCGTTTGAGCATGATCATCGTGGATAGTTGGGGCATTCGTGATCTTGACATAATTTCTTCGTTCGTGGCTTTCTCCAGATATGACACACGTAGAATTCTCCGAAGACAACCACAGTGGAAACTCTCAAGTTTTCTCTCCATTAATTTCGAAAGAGTCCAAGTCTCTGAGCTGTACAGCACGGCTGATAAAACGAGTGCTTTGTACAAATTGCACTTGAGGTGCACGCTGAGCTGCTTGCTCTTCCAGAGATTTTGGAAGTTAGCAAACCGTTGTCTACCTTCTGCAAGTTTGCAATTGACTTCCTGCAGGTCTCCATGCTTGAGGCTGACATATGATCCGAGATACTTGAACGCTTCTATGTTTTCAAACTCGTTTCCGAGAACATCTTGTACTTTGCAGGAAAACACGCGTGCGGCAACTGCTTTAGTTTTGCCACAGTATCTCGATTGGTGAACTTTTCGGCCATTGACTGTTTTGAACTTTCTTTCACACTTGTCACAGGTAAGGCTCGCCTCTAGTTGCTCGAACTTTGACTTGTCGACGACATTCTTTGACAAACCGGCTTTGCAGAATCTTGTTTGGTGCACTTTGCGTCCGGTAACTGTACTGAATTGCCGCTGACAATTCTGACATCTTAAAGACTCTTGGTCAGCCACCACTGACCGACTCTCATTTTCTAGTGACTCTGAATCTGCTACCGCAGATTGTTGTTGTGAAGCTACCAACGCTGGCTTAGCCACCGCTAAGCTCTTCAATCTTAGCTTCCGGCCATCTTGTGTTTCGAACCAGCCCGCTTTCTTTTTCGTTCCCAGCAGCACCTCCGTGCTGATGGTTACTCATTGCTTTGGTGTTTGAAGGCTGAGATACGACTAGTTGCGCCACAAACTAGAAGACCAGTGCCTCGTTAGCTCGACCATGTGAGCTGAGAGCCGCAGCACATGACCTACCCCCAGGGGACACCACGTGGAGGTGAGGTTGGATTTTGTCCCCCACTACTACTACTACTACTACTACTACTACTACTACTACTACTACTACTACTACTACTACTACTACTACTACTACTACTACTACTACTACTACTACTACTACTACTACTACTACTACTACTACTACTACTACTACTACTACTACTACTACTACTACTACTACTACTACTACTACTACTACTACTACTACTACTACTACTACTACTACTACTACTACTACTACTACTACTACTACTACTACTACTACTACTACTACTACTACTACTACTACTACTACTACTACTACTACTACTACTACTACTACTACTACTACTACTACTACTACTACTACTACTACTACTACTACTACTACTACTACTACTACTACTACTACTACTACTACTACTACTACTACTACTACTACTACTACTACTACTACTACTACTACTACTGTAGCAGAGAGCAATTTGGGTAAGGGCGGCCGCGGTTTCTGGAAAACCTCCGAGCCGCCTCAATTTTGATGTTTAAACTCAAATCAACCCCTGAGATTGATTATTATGAGCTATAGTTGACGATTACCGAAACGGCCTTAAAAACAAACCAGTGGTGCTCGTGCTTTAGCCTTTCAAAAAATTTAATTGTTTTTTCTTTTCTAGCGTTTTTCTCCTTTTTTAACAGTAAAAGACCATTAAATTTGAACGTTATTTGATAGATTTTTATCTCTATTTTCTGAGACATGTATTTTTTTAAATTTCTGTTATGTATTCTTTGAGATATTGAGCTATAGGAGTAGGGTGCCTTTTTTGGCCGAACAGTAAGGAAAATTGAACAGGCAGTTTCTCTACGAAAAACTAATTTTTTTCAAAAATTTTTTTTGTTCCTGTCTTGTATGACTACTTTCTGTCATTTTTGGTCTTATGAATGTTTGACGTAGCTTTTTCAGATACGGTGAAAATTTCGGCCTATGAAATCGGTTTGACTAAGTCGAGTGCGTTTGGACATCCTCAGATCCGAAATGAGGTGATTTTTGATAAATGACCACAGAGTTCTGAAATTTGGCATGCAAGTTCGCAATAGTACGACAACCCACCTCCCAAAAAACGGGAGCTTTTTATGTAGTGAAAAAGCAGAAAAAACACTTTGAAAAAAACGGCCTTCAAATATGGGTAATAGTTTTTGAATAATTTTTGGCCCAATTCTGATATTTTTTAATTGATTGCAGATTTTTGCCTCAAATTTAATTTTTTGGAAGCGCAAAGATGAAAAGTAGGAGGTGACATGCTGGCCATGTGTAAAAAAGTTAAAAAATATGTTTTACTGATGTAAAAAGTTTAAATACAAATTTAAAAAAAAAGGTTTTTCATAAAAAACTGTGGCCATTTCGATCTGAATTGTGCTAGTGTTGGAAAACTAACTTTTCCATAAACTAAAAATGCTGCGTTTCAAATCTCAGATTAAAAAAGACAAATTCAGGCAAAAAAAGTTGTTCAAAAACAACCCCAAATTCTGAAAAAACACAAGATATTTTTTTTTATGTGTTGTCGGGAAATCCTTGATTTCGACCGTTTCCTTATCCAAAGAATGATTTTTTGAAAAGCAAATCTAGTGATCTCTAAATGATCAGTATGAAAATTGGTTCAGAAATCAATATATCAATATTTTTTCTACTCAAATTTTTTTTTGGCACGAAAGTGCAAAATGGGTAACGGTGAGAATTTTGAAGTCAAATGAGCAAGGGTTACAGAAATGTCTACAAAAAAAACAATATAATGATCCAAAAACGCCAATTCTAAAACGCTGAGGTCTTTCACTTGTTATCTGTGAGGAATTTAAGTTATGGCATGCATAAAAACAACGCTTCTGAAGCATAAAAAACAGCTATCACCAAAATTTGAGGTCAGTTGGACGAAAATGAGAAAAAAATATTTGAAAAATTTGATAGCAGAAAGAAGTTTTTCCAATTGTCTAAATGAAATAAACAAAGTAATATTTTAGTGTCTCTGTGTGCAGGTTGCAAAACCTATTGAAAAAAGCTTTTAAAGCACGTTTCTCTGATAATCAATTTTTTTTTAAAATGGGTACCTTGTTCGAGATGTTCATTTGGCCATTTCAAAAAAGTTTTTCCCTAAAGAAGAATGAACTACAATCGTACTATTCTTTGGAACTAGTTTATTTTTGAAAAGACCTCTCCATATTGGCCAAAACTAAACTCGATAAAAAATTTAAAAAAACAGAAAAAACCTAATGCGTCAGAAAACAATTCTACGACAGCAAAAGTATAAAACGAAAAAAGTTATAATGTTTTCATTTTTCTGATCAACGAAATCTTTTAAGTTTTACTCAAACTCTTTCGGGGCATCGAGAAACCATTTTTCGAATAAAAACAAACCAAAATCGGCAAGAAAATTGCCAAAATCTGCACAGTTGTTAAAACAACATATACAAAATTGAACCACACTTGAGGCTGTTTAACTTTGTTTTTGTTAAAACTCAACGCACTATTCTGTTTGTCAGGATTTTTAAAAAACAATTATGGATCAATTCCTTCCTCTAATTATTTTTGAGACAAAAAATGTACTTTTTTGAGTTTTGGTCAAAAAGTGGAATATGGGTAATGGTGAGGTTTTTGAACTCAAATGCGCAGGGTTTACAGAAATGTCTACAAAAAAACAATGTAATGATCCAAAAAAGCCAATTCTAAAACGCTGAGGTCTTTAAATTGTTATCTGAGAGGAAGTTAAATGATGGAATTCATCAAAACAACGCTTCTGAAGCAAAAAATACGGCTATTACCAAAATTTGAGGTCAGTTGGACGAAAATGAGAAAAAAATATTTGAAAAATTTGATAGCAGAAAGAAGTTTTTCCAATTGTCTAAAAGAAACAAACAAAATAATGTTTAAGTGTCTCTGTGTGCAGGTTGCAAAACCTATTGAAAAAACCTTTTAAAGCACGTTTCTCTGATAATCAATTTTTTTTTAAAATGGGTACCTTGTTCGAGATGTTCATTTGGCCATTTCAAAAAAGTTTTTCCCTAAAGAAGAATGAACTATAATCTTACTATTCTTTGGAACTAGTTTATTTTTGAAAAGACCTCTCCATATTGGCCAAAACTAAACTCGATAAAAAATTTAAAAAAAAACAGAAAAAACCTAATGCGTCAGAAAACAATTCTACGACAGCAAAAGTAAAAAACGAAAAAAGTTATAGTGTTTTCATTTTTCTGATCAACGAAATCTTTTAATTTTTACTCAAACTCTTTTGGGGCATCGAGAAACCATTTTTCGAATATAAACAAACCAAAATTGGCAAGAAAATTGCCAAAATCTGCACAGTTGTTAAAACAACATATACAAAATTGAACCACACTTGAGGCTGTTTAACTTTGTTTTTGTTAAAACTCAACGCACTATTCTGTTTCTCAGGATTTTTAAAAAACAATTATGGATCAATTCCTTCCTCTAATTATTTTTGAGACAAAAAAAGTACTTTTTTTAATTTTGGTCAAAAAGTGGAATATGGGTAATGGTGAGGTTTTTGAACTCAAATGCGCCAGGGTTACAGAAATGTCTACAAAAAAAACAATACAATGATCCAAAAACGCAAAATCTAAAACGCTGAGGTCTTGCAATTGTTATCTGAGAGGAAGTTAAGTTATGGAATGCATCAAAACAACGCTTCTGAAGCGAAAATAAACGGCTATTACCAAAATTTGAGGTCATTTGGACGAAAATGAGAAAAAAACTATTTGAAAAATTTGATAGCAGAAAGAAGTTGTTCCAATTGTCTAAATAAAATAAACAAAATAATATTCTAGTGTCTCTGTGTGCAGCTGGAAAAATCTATTGAAGAAACCTTTTAAAGCACGTTTCTCTGATAATCAATTTTTTTTAAAATGGGTAACTTGTTCGAGATGTTCGTTTGGCCATTTCAAAAAAGTTTTTCCCTAAAGAAGAATGAATTACAATCGTACTATTCCTTGA
The DNA here is from genome assembly GCF_964194025.1 of Convolutriloba macropyga. Classification (NCBI taxonomy): domain Eukaryota; kingdom Metazoa; phylum Xenacoelomorpha; order Acoela; family Convolutidae; genus Convolutriloba; species Convolutriloba macropyga. The sequence continues at coordinate 11,678,519 of NC_134479.1, read as the reverse complement.
AACTAGTTTATTTTTGAAGAATCTTCTCCATATTGGCCAACACTTAACTCGATAAAAAATAAAAAAAAAACAGAAAAAACCTAATGCGTCAGAAAACAATTCTACGACAGCAAAAGTAAAAAACGAAAAAAGTTATAGTGTTTTCATTTTTCTGATCAACGAAATCTTTTAAGTTTTACTCAAACTCTTTCGGGGCATCGAGAAACCATTTTTCGAATATAAACAAACCAAAATCGGCAAGAAAATTGCCAAAATCTGCACAGTTGTTAAAACAACATATACAAAATTGAACCACACTTGAGGCTGTTTAACTTTGTTTTTGTTAAAACTCAACGCACTATTCTGTTTCTCAGGATTTTTAAAAAACAATTATGGATCAATTCCTTCCTCTGATTATTTTTGAGACAAAAAAGTACTTTTTTCAATTTTGGTCAAAAAGTGGAATATGGGTAAGGGTGAAGTTTTTGAACTCAAATGCGCCAGGGTTACAGAAAAGCCTACAAAAAAAACAATACAATGATCCAAAAACGCAAATTCTAAAACGCTGAGGTCTTGCAATTGTTATCTGAGAGGAAGTTAAGTTATGGAATGCATCAAAACAACGCTTCTGAAGCAAAAATAAACGGCTATTACCAAAATTTGAGGTCATTTGGACGAAAATGAGAAAAAAACTATTTGAAAAATTTGATAGCAGAAAGAAGTTGTTCCAATTTTCTAAATAAAATAAACAAAATAATATTCTAGTGTCTCTGTGTGCAGCTGGAAAAATCTATTGAAGAAACCTTTTAAAGCACGTTTCTCTGATAATCAATTTTTTTTTTAAAATGGGTAACTTGTTCGAGATGTTCGTTTGGCCATTTCAAAAAAGTTTTTCCCTAAAGAAGAATGAACTACAATCGTACTATTCCTTGGAACTGGTTTATTTTTGAAGAATCCTCTCCATATTGGCCAAAACTAAACTCGATAAAAAATAAAAAAAAACAGAAAAAGCCTAATGCGTCAGAGAACAATTCTACCACAGCAAAAGTAAAAAACGAAAAAAGTTATATTATTTTCATTTCTCTGATCAACAAAATCTTTTAAGTTTTACTCAAACTCTTTCGGGGCATCGAGAAACCATTTTTCGAATAAAAACAAATCAAAATCGGCAAGAAAATTGCGAAAATCTGCACAGTTGTTAAAACAATATATACAAAATTGAACCACACTTGAAGCTGTTTAACTTTGTTTTTGTTAAAACTCAACGCCCTATCCTGTTTCTCAGGATTTTAAAAAAACAATTATGAATCAAATACTTCCTCTAATTAATTTTGAGACAAAAAAGTACTTTTTTCAATTTTGGCCGGAAAGTGGAATATGGGTAATGGTGAGGTTTTTGAACTCAAATGGGCCAGGGTTACAGATATGTCTACGAAAAAGACAAGTTAATGACCCACAAAATGCCAAGTTTAAAACGCTGAGGTTCTCCAATTGTTATTTGAGAGGTAGTGAAGTTGTCGAACGGATCAAAACAACGTTTCTGAAGCGAAAAAAACAGCTATTACGAAAATTTGAGGTCAATTGGACGAAAATGAGAAGAAAGTATTTGTAAAATTTGACAGCAAAAAGCAGCCTTTCTTGTTGTCTCAATAAAATAAATCGATAACTTCACTATAAATATGGAGCATTGACACTTACAAAAGATTAAAGCATGCAACATAAGCTTTGCCTAAATCAACCTTAACGTTTAGAGTTGAGCAAAGTTTTATCAGGACAAAAGCTAAAACAAGTCACAATTTATACTGGAGGAGTCTCTGGATTCTGGAAATAGGCTTAAAATGACGAAAACAAATAGCAGATTTTATGGCGGCCAGAAAAAATGGGGGACCATCCAAATTGGAGGCCAAGCCTCCAATTCGGGCGGTCCCCCATTTTTTTTGAAATTTTTTTATTTTTTTTCAAGTTTTTCAAGTAAAACCCAACTTTTTTGCCAATAAGAAGCACACTGTTGCCTACACGCAAATTTGAAGTTATTATTAGTAACCCAAGAAATGATTTTTACACTTTGCTGCAAAACTTAAATAAAAATGGGCAAAAGAGAACAAGAAAAATAAATTTTGGATACAAAAGATGGACCTTATCGCAAGAGACCTAGGCCAACAATTCTGAAATGGATCAAAAACACACAAAGTGATAACTTCACTATAAATACGGAGCCATTGACGCTTTCAAAAGATTAAAGCTTCCAACATAAGCTTTGCCTTAACCAGCCTTAACGTTTACAGTTGAGCAAAGTTTTATCAGGACAAAAGCTAAAACAAGTCACAATTTATACTGGAGGAGTCTCTGGTTTCAGGAAATAGGCATAAAATGACAAACACAAATAGCAGTTTTTATGGCGGCCAAAGAAAATGGGGGACCATCCCAAATTGGAGGCCAAGCCTCCAATTCCGGCGGTCCCCCATTTTTTTTGAAATTTTTTTCTTCTTTTTTCAAGTTTTTCAAGTTAACCCAATTTTTTTTTTGCCAATAACAAGCACACTGTTGCCTAAACACAATTTTGAAATTATTATTAGTAACCCAAGAAATAATTTTTACACTTTGCTGCAAAACTTAAATAAAAATGGGCCAAAGAGAACAAGAAAAATAATTTTTGGATACAAAAGATGGACCTTATCGCAAGAGACCTAGGCCAGCAATTCTAAAATGGATCAAAAACACACACAGTGATAACTTCACTATAAATACGGAGCCATTGACGCTTACAAAAGATTAAAGCTTGCAACATAAGCTTTGCCTTAACCAACCTTAACGTTTACAGTTGAGCAAAATTTTATCAGGACAAAAGCTAATACAAGTCACAATTTATGCTGGAGGAGTCTCTGGATTCTGAAATAGGCTCAAAATGATGAACACAAATAGGAGTTTTTGAAAGTGTACCAAGTTCCTACAGAGGCATTAGCCTGTTATGTTGCATGAACAAATTGTTCACGGGTATCATTTACCAGCCTTTGCGAACATAGGTCGAGAAAAATCAAATTTTACCACCAAGCCAATATGATTTCAGACACAAACTGTCAACAATCGACGCAGTTTCGCACTTGACAAGAGCAATCAAGCATAACATCAGCTGCAGTGGCAAATACTATGCCTGCTTCATTGACTACGAAAAAGCGAACAGGAACATGCTGCTTACAAAACTGATAAAAGTGGGGATGCATGGGACCATTATACACAGAACACAATCAGTGCTAAAATGCAACTTCCAGCAGATCCTTGGTCCAGAAGATTTCTTGTCAAACGAGATTGAACAGAAAACAGGAGTAGCACAAGGAGACAAATTCTAACCACTCTTGTTTAGTTTATTCATAGCTGATTTGTATTTTGAGCTGAAATGCAAGGGTCTAGATGTTATATTTTACGCTGATGACTTATTACATGGGAGCTATTGCAACAAAGTTTGAATGATCTGAACACGTATTGTAGCAGGAACTAGTTGAAAATTAAGGTAAAGAAGACAAAATGCAGGAAATTCAGAAGAGGTGGCCGTCTAGCTGTTGATGAACAATTCTATATATCGAAAAGAGAAGTTGAATTTACTAACACCTTACTGACATACTGATAAAACTATGGTAAAGCGGGCAACATAATCTGCAGCATAGATTACAGTGTTACTGAGAGAACGGAAAAACGTGTGGTAAGAAACACAACAAACTGCAACAATCAAGATGATTTTTAACGTTTTTCTCCAATTTCTTTTTTTGAATTCCATAAAATTGATTCGTAGTCCGAAATGCCAGCAAGTTTTGCGATGAAAGAGCAACCCACAAGGTTAATTACGCTGTAAATGAGCCTAATTATAAAATGTAAAACCTGCCTTTGTTGTAAAAATGTGACATCACATTTCAAACAGACAGATGGAATTTGACTGAAATTGTCTACGCTTCTTCTGTAAAAAGCACTCAATTATCTGTGAGTTCGGAATCAATTAAATTTTGTCTTCTGAAGTTAGCTTTTGTAAGGTTTCTCTAATTTTCAGCAAAAAATAAGAAGCTGAGCACTGTTCTTACGCGAATGAAACGAAAAGACAACTCACCAAAAAAACTTTTTTTTCGAAGCAAAAAAACACAATTCAGGAGTAACGACGCATTTTCAGCTTTTTCCTCAAAAAATTGCTTTATCTAGACCTATTATCGGCCATTTTTTTGTGATTGGCCACAAAATTACAAAATACTACCCAAATTTTACTCTAGTCAAATAAGTCATATGACTGTGAGTGAAAATGGGTATCGGGCGAAAACTTAAACTGGTCGAAAAAATAAAAGTGTAATATGGGCACCCTCGGATCTTAATATGGGTACCTATTTCAAAGCTTAATTTGGTCATCTTAATATGGGTAAGGGTACATTTTGTGGCCAAAGTGTAATATGGGTGAAAAATGGTCCATATTACACTCCTGCTACAGCTACTACTACTACTACTACTACTACTACTACTACTACTACTACTACTACTACTACTGCTACTACTACTACTACTACTACTACTACTACTACTACTACTACTACTACTACTACTACTACTACTACTACTACTACTACTACTACTACTACTACTACTACTACTACTACTACTACTACTACTACTACTACTACTACTACTACTACTACTACTACTACTACTACTACTACTACTACTACTACTACTACTACTACTACTACTACTACTACTACTACTACTACTACTACTACTACTACTACTACTACTACTACTACTACTACTACTACTACTACTACTACTACTACTACTACTACTACTACTACTACTACTACTACTACTACTACTACTACTACTACTACTACTACTACTACTACTACTACTACTACTACTACTACTACTACTACTACTACTACTACTACTACTACTACTACTACTACTACTACTACTACTACTACTACGGCCGACTTGAATTTGGGGTAAGCGATCCGCGGATTACGGTTTTGCTCGGAGATTTCTCATTTCTGTTCCCAGAGTTCATATAAAGCTTGTTTTTGTTAGCCAAGATGTTAATCTAGCCAAAACTGAAAATGGCCCTATTTGAAAAGCATTTCTTTGGTTTTTATTAGGTTTTAAAAAATTAATTAATTTTTGAAAAAACTGCTTTTTTCTCTCAATTTTACATATAAAAAGTACTTTTTCTCATCGTAGATTGATAGTTACGCTTGAGAGCTTTCCAGAACAATTTTTTTAATCATTCTAGCTCTCTTATTTGTTGTTTTATGGACCGAGCGGAGTAGGGTGACATCCGCGGCCAAACAGTAAGGGAAATTGAAAACTCTGTTTCTTCATCAAAAATTAATTTTTTGATTTTTTTTTCAATTTCGGTGCTGTATGACTAAGTTCTGGCATTTTTGGTCTTGTAGTGCAGTTGCGTTTAGTGCCTGGAAACGACCTAATTTTTAGGTCAAAAAATGAAAGTGACCCAAACGAGTGACCACTGAACTGCAAAAAAAATGGAATGAGGCAAAAACTCAAAAATGAGTCTTGGAGTCTGAAATTTCGCATGTCAACTAAAAATAGTCATACAAGACAGGTATCAATTTGCTGGATTCTAATATCTAATAAAAACCGAGAGAAAAAGGTTTTTCAATTTCTCGACTTGAATTTGGGTACGAATTTTTTATAATTTTTGGCCGGATGCGAATATCTGGGAGACGGTTAATTTTAATGAGCTCAGCAAAATATTTATGGAACTTCAATTTCAGAATGCTTTCCGGGTTTAAAAGGGCCGATTTCTCAATTCAAATAGCATAAGAAAAAATGAAAAACTATTTCGAACAACAGAAGCAATTTCCGACGAGACTCAGCAAAAATAAGGCCATTCAAAAATTATGCTACTGAGGGTTGTGCTTCAAAATGTTTTGAAATAAACAGGTTAAGAGTCAGCGATCTCGTTATTTTCAGCTCCCAATTCTAAAATAGAGTTCCAAAATTAATGTCAAACTCTTGCCAAGCAGCAGAAAATTATTAAAGTTGATAGGTCGCTTTTGCAACTTTTTATTTTCTTTTTAATGTTTTCAGTTTGATTGTTGGGTCACCAAGCTTACCGAAAATAATTTTTTAAATACAACTTTTCACTGGAAAAACTGTTTTGTTGTTGTTTTAAGTTGATTTTGATTTTTTGTGAAAAACTTGAATTTGGGTACATCGCAGTTTGTTGAAGTCAAACTGAAAAAGATGAGATCCATTCAAAGAGAACAACATAAACAAAAATGATCATTTCCATGCCAGAAAATTCTTCACTACTTTAGCGATATAGTTGTTGTCTTCCAGTCTTTTTTTTGAAGCAGAAAAAATAATAACTTTGAAAAAAAAAGGAAGCAAAAAAATCTGAAACAAAAAATTAAGAGTTCAAGGTACAGAAAAACGAATTTGAGAACGGTTTCTGATGTCATTTCTGCAATACTGCTTATTGTTACAATTCAGTTTTATGGAGAAAAAAATACTTACCTTGATGAAACTGCACATATCTTAATAATACAAGGGGAAAACTTTGAAAAACCAAAAAACTAGAATTTGGGTTCGAAAAAAAAATGCCAAAGTGGCCCTATTGGTCTGGTCGCCAGGTTTTTCCATTAAATATTAAAATAATTGTCATACCAATTCCTCGAAATCCTTATGGATGTTCGTACGGAAAAATCCAGTCTAAATTATTTAAAGACATTAAAAATTAGCCCAAAATTTTGGTATGAGGAGAATGCTTTTGAGTGCTTTCAATTTTTTTCGAAGTCCATTGCCTGATTAGGGACCAATTACAGGGGAAAAAGTGGCCTAAAATAACGGACATACGTTTTATTTGCTACAGGGGTAAGAAAAAATGATTTCTACGGGGCCAGACCCTTCAAATCGAGACGATCCCCTATTTTTTTTCAAATTGATCTTTTTTGCTTTAAGTCAAAGCCTTTGGCCCCTCCCTTTTTTTTCAAAGCACCTCCTCATCCAGGGAATAGTTGAAAAATCTGCCTGTAAACCTCTTGGAGAAGATGTGTATCACATTATTATAAAAATTAAGTGTTTTAGATTTGCGAAATCCGGAGTTTTTAAAAAATTTTTTGCGGTTTTCAATTTTCTCTAAGTCAATCACCTGTTTAGGGGTGAATTACCGGAAACAGACTTGAACTTAAAATAACGGTCATAAACTGGGATTTCTCGGGGGGTCAAAAAATGGGATCATCCCGTGTTGAAGGCCAGAGCCCTCAACTCGAGATGATCCCATATTTTTCAAATTGATTTTTTTTCTTAAATTGAAAGTCTTTGGCCGCTCCATTTTTTTCAAAGCACCTCTTCATTAACGGGATAGTTACCAATTCTGCCTGTGAACGGCTTGGAGAAGATTCGTATCACAATATAATAAAAATAAGTGAATTAGAGTTGCAAAATCCAGAGTTTTTAAAAAAAAATTGCGGATTTCAATTTTCTCTAAGTCCATCGCCTGTTTAGGGATTAATTACCGGAAACAAACATGGACTTAAAATAACGGACAAGAAATTTAATTTCTCGGGGGGTCAAAAAAATAGGGGATTATCCCGAGATGAAGGCCAGAGCCCTCAACTCGAGATGATCCCCTATTTTTTTTTTCAAATTGATTTTTTTTTGCTTAAAGTCAAAGTTAACAGAGCTAAAATTGAACATCTAAAACTCAGAAAACGCTATATAAAGTATACATATTCGGAATCTACGTTAGACGGGCTATTCAAAACACTAATTTTGTTATCCGAAGTAACAAAATTCAAAGGTTCAAGGTGGTGCCGGATGGTGTCAACCGCTTCTGGTGCTAAAACCGAGGGCAAGTTTATTGGCCAATATCTCTAAAACGACGGAACAAAAACAAACCCCCTTAATACAGCTTGCATCACTGCTTGAGATACGCATCATATTAAAAAATGAGCACAATCGGTACTTTCTTCAAGGAGTTATAGCAATTATTACGTACCGTACCAAATGCCCAGAAAAGCGAGGTGACAGCTATTCAGAGCCAAAATTGACTATCTCAACTACATAAAATGCCAAATAAAAGTTATATGGCGATACTCCCCATTAACTGAGGATTCTGAAACACTAAAATTTGTCGGGTAAATCGCGTTTTTTGTTGAACCGAAATTTGGGTCACCCAGAGTAGCCCGAAAATTCGACTTTTTTCAAATTTAATCATTAATAACTTTTTGATCAGGCGGATTTGAGAAACCAACTGGCGGATTTGAGAAAACTGCAAGCAAGAGGGGTTAAGTGCCAACAAAATGCGACCACTCCCGTTTAATGTGGTTCAGTACTTTAGAAGTTATCAATAAAATACTAATTTAAACCCCAATATTTGGGCTTTCAGCGATGCTCAAAATCTCCGGAACCGTTGTAAAACAACGTGAAATAGCGTTCGCGGCGTATTTGGGGGAGTAATTCTGGTCCAATTCAGCGTTCTAAATTTCGGCAAACCTTCATGTTGAGGTGGGAAAAAATTTCCCACCTCACCATGAAGGTTATGATGTTTTGTGTGTTTTGACATAAAACAAAATCCACAGAAATTTGATGAAATCGTGAAAAAAGAAAAATTGTTGAATTAATCCCATTGTTTGATACAATTCGCTTCAAAAAGCTAAATAGTGTCTAGAAAACACAAAACGCACGCCGAAAAACTTGTTCAATTGCTCAAAACACCACTCAGCCGTTTAATTTTGAGAAAAGCTAAGATTTTCAGCGTTCAATCTTGAATAACTTTCCCACAAACATTTTTCAGGACTTACACTAACAAAGAAGATTCCGCAAAAATATACCCTTGAATTGATTTAAAACAACCATTCAGCATCATCTTAAAAGTTTGTCACAATGATATTGTGACTCTTATTAACCGGTTATCAACGTAAACACTCTGAATAAAGAAAAAATAATGATCAAGCATTGAGCTTGTTTTCATTTTCGGAGGTTTGAGGCCGAATATTTTCGATAATATCCGTAATAAAAAACCAACCAAATTGAGACATAACTCATTAGATTGACCGTTGAACAGGCTCTAAAATCATGTATAGCATGACTTGTTTCTGTTAAGTACTTAGGAAATTAAAACCACCAACCATTCAGTCAACATGCTCTTTTTTCAATTGGTACCAAACGCTCGTTCGATTATAGTTTCTCGAAGAGCACAGCAAAAAGGTCAACATAGTCTTAAAAGTTTAGTACTACGATTTTGTAACTCATATTAACCAGTTGCCAACATAAACACTCTGATTGAAGAAAAGTTAAAGATCGAGCAGTGAGGATGTGGTCATTTTCGGAGGTTCGAGGTTGAAAACTGTTGATAGGTTCTGAAATATTTAACCAATCGAGACAAGACATAGCTCATTAGATTACACGTAAAACGGGCGTTAAAACTGTTTATACAATGACTGGTTTTTGTTTAGTACTTAGCAAACCAAAGCCGATGAACATTCAGTTACTATGAACAATTTTTAAAAGACTCATGTGCTCGATCTCTAATATAGAAATCTATACTTCAACATGAACTTACGGCAAGCATCCCAGTCACTTTACAGATGTTCCACGTAAAATTTGGATACTCTATTTGAACAACAACAACAATCTGAATGACCAGAATAATGCAGTTTGGCTGCATTCATGGTGGGGTTACTCTCCCCAGGAGTCCAAACCGGGTATATTTTTGCTGGCAATTTTCTCCAATACGGCAGAACAAAAAACGTTTTTAGCTCATTTTGTAGCATTAAATGGGATACGCGTCATATTAAAAAAATTGAGTCCAATCAGTGCACTATTCAAGGAGTTGAAGCTAAAAAAAAGAATCGTATCGGATGACCGTAGAGGAGAGATACACCACCTTCAGAGCTAAAATTGAACAAATAAACCTCAGAGTTAAACGAGATAGTTAACAATTCTGTGTGAAACGGCTTGGAGAAGAGTGGTATCACAATATAAGAAAAAAAAGTGTTTTAGAGCTGCAAAATCCGGAGCTTCAATTTTCTCTAAGTCCATCGCCTGTTTAGGGGACAATTACCGAAAACGAACATGCGCTTAAAATAAAGGACAAAAAATGGGATTCCTAGGGGGGTCAAAAAAAATTGGGGATCATTCCGAGTTGAAGGCCGGAGCCCTCAACTCGAGATGATCCCCTATTTTTTTTAATTGATTTTTTTTTGCTAAAAGTCAAAGTCTTTGGCCCCTCCTTTTTTCAAAACAGCTCCTCATCCACGGGATAGTTAACAATTCTGTCTGTGAAGGAGAACATTGGCATCACAACATAGTAATAAAAACTAAGTGTTTTAGAGTTGCAAAAGCCGGAGCTTTTAAATTTTTTTTGCGGATTTCAATTTTCTCTAAGTCTATCGCCTGTTTAGGAGTTAATTACCGCAAACAAACATGTGCTTTAAATAACGGATATGAAACGGAATTTCTAGGGGGGTCAAAAAAAGAGGGGATCACCCCGAGTTGAAGGTCAGTGCCCTCAACTCGAGATGATCACCTACTTTATTTTTCAAATTGATTTTTTTTGGTTGAAGTCAAAATCTTTGGGCCCTCCATTTTTTTCGAAACACCTGCTCATCCACGGGATAGTTAACAATTCTGCCTGTAAACGGCTTGGAGAAGATTTGTGTCACATAAAGGACGCAGAAAAAAAACGTTTCGCGAAACTACAAATTGAAGTTTTTTTCGGACTGAACATGTTTATGACATCGATGAGTAGCCGTTTTGGCCATTTTGAATTAATTCTTTAAACACTATACCCACTCATCTATTTATTTGAAGGATTCTAGTTATGCAGATATTCAACACCAAAGCAGTTGCCAGTTTTTGATCGTTTAGGCACGTTACGGGCCTCTTGCAGCGTCTACTGCATGAACGTAAAATGTTGAACTCAGTGTGAGATAAGATAGCTCTTGGTCCTCAAGAGCTCAAATGAGTCTCATTTTAAAACTCAGCACACTTTCTGTTAAAAACTGGATTTTGCAACATCCCTTGTAATAGTGGATCCCTGCAGGAATCGATTATAATCCAAAATTATAAAGTTGGAATATTCAAGTTGAAAATCGTAAATGGTCAATTTTATTAGCCTTTCTATGCTTTTAAAACAGCAGAACCACATTTCTACTGAATTTATTACACAATTTTAAAAAAAAGTTTAGTCGGCATCAAGAACGTGATAATAAGGTCTCGAGAGACTTCCAGCCAGGTGTTTATTTTAGTTCAAATAATTTTTGTTTAATTAGTTGCTTCGCTGTCTCCCGTCACGTTGAAATAAATATAAATAGGGATTAAATAACGCAAAAAACAACGTTCAATGGCATATTGAGCTAGAAATAACTCACATAAGTGACAGAAGCTAAAATTGTGTGTTTGCGTAACGACAAGTTCAAGCTGAGACTTCAGCTCGAGATGATCTTCTAATTTCTTCAATATGAGTTTTTTTGGTTAATTTTAAAGTCGTTTTACACTCAATTTTTCTTTCAAAACAACTCCTATTCAACTCAATAGGTAACAGTTGCGACTTTGATCGAAGTGCAGACAATTATTAATATAATTTTTAGTTATATCTTCATAAAGTTTAGTAAAACTTACTTTCTGCTAAAAAAAATAGCAGATATCATTTTCCACATTGTACATCACCTGACTGAATACGTGTGAATTTCAGCAAAAAAACATTCGTTTTAAAAGGCAAAAATACTTTTCAGGGGGATCAAAAAATAGGGGATCTTCCCCAGTTGACAGCCCCGCAGTAAATTTGTCCAATAACAAAAGTTTTTAAAAAACAAGATTTTAGCTTTTCAAAAATTTGAGAACTATTTGTCTCTAAGTTAAATTTAAGTGTTTCAAGTTAAACTATTGTATTAGCCGCAACAAAAAATCAACCATACCCATTTTTTTTCGATTCATACTAGTCATATGAGTAGACATGAAAATGGGGATCGGGCCAAACTGTAATTTGGTCTCATTTTGAAAACTTGAAAATGAAATCCCAAAACTGGAATTCGGGTACGACGATTTTAACTCGAAAATGGGCACTTGAATTTGGGTACTGAGATTCTGTAGCCAAACTTGAAAATGAGCCAAAAATGGGCCATTTTCAAGTTAGGCTACAGCTACTACTACTACTACTACTACTACTACTACTACTACTACTACTACTACTACTACTACTACTACTACTACTACTACTACTACTACGGCCGACTTGAATTTGGGGTAAGCGATCCGCGGATTACGGTTTTGCTCGGAGATTTCTCATTTCTGTTCCCAGAGCTCATATAAAGCTTGTTTTCGTTAGCCAAGATGTTAATCTAGCCAAAACTGAAAATGGCCCTATTTGAAAAGCATTTCTTTGGTTTTTATTAGGTTTTAAAAAATTAATTAATTTTTGAAAAAAGTGCACTTTTCTCTCAATTTTACATATAAAAATTACTTTTTCTTATCGTAGATTGATAGTCATTCTTGAGAGCTTTTCAGAACAATTTTTTTAATCATTCTAGCTCTCTTATTTGTTGTTTTATTGACCGAGCGGAGTAGAGTGACATCCGCGGCCAAACAGTAAGGGAAATTGAAAACTTTGTTTCTTCATCAAAAATTAATATTTTTGATTTTTTCTTTCAATTTCGATGCTGTATGACTAAGTTCTGGCATTTTTGGTCTTGTAGTGCAGTTGCGTTTAGTGCCTGGAAACGACCTAATTTTTAGGTCATAAAATGAAAATGACCCAAACGAGTGACCACTGAACTGCAAGAAAAGTGGAATGAGGCAAAAACTCAAAAATGAGTCCTGGAGTCTGAAATTTCGCATGTCGACTAAAAATAGTCATACAAGACAGGTAACATTTTGCTGGACTCTAATATCTATTAAAAACCGCGAAAAAAAGGTTTTTAAAATTCTCGACTTGAATTTGGGTACGAATTTCTTATAATTTTTGGCCGGATGCGAATATCTGGAAGACGGTTAAATTTAATGAGCTCAGCAAAATATTCATGGAAGTTCAATTTCAGAATGCTATCCGGGTTTAAAAGGGCCGATTTTTCGGTTCAAATAGCATAAGAAAAAATGAAAAACTATTTCGAACACCAGAAGCAATTTCCGACGAGACTCAGCAAAAATAAGGCCATTCAAAATTTATGCTACTGAGGATTGTGCTTCAAAATGTTTTGAAATAAACATGTTAAGAGTCAGCGATCTGGATATTTTCAGCTCCCAATTCTAAAAATAGAGTTCTGAAATTTATGTCAAACTCTTGTCAAGCAGCAGAAAATTATTAAAGTTGATAGGTCGTTTTTGCAACTTTTTTTTTCTTTCTAATGTTTTCATTTTGCTTGTTGGGTCACAAAGCTTTCCGAAAACACTTTTTTAAACACAACTTTAAACTGGAAAAACCGTTTTGTTGTTGTTTTCAGTTGATTTTGATTTTTTGTGAAAAACTTGAATTTGGGTACATCGCAGTTTGTTGAAGTCAAACTGAAAAAGATGAGATCCATTCAAAGAGAACAACATAAACAAAAATGATCATTTTCATGCAAGAAAGTTTTTCAGTACCTTTGCGATATAGTTTTTTTCCTCCAGTTTTTTTTTTTGAAGCAGAAAGTATAATAACTTCGAAAAAAAAAGTAAGCAAGAAAATCTGAAACAAAAAAATAAGAGTTCAAGGTACAGAAAAACGAATTTGAGAACGGTTTCTCATGTCATTTCTGAATTACTGTTTATTGATAATATTCAGTTTAATGGAGAAAAAAATACTTACGTTGATGAAACTGCACATATCTTAATAATACAAGGGGAAAACTTTGAAAAACCAAAAAACTAGAATTTGGGTTCGAAAAAAAAATGCCAAAGTGGCCCTATTGGTCTGGTCGCCAGGTTTTTCTATTAAACATAAAAATAATTGTCATACCAATTCCTCGAACTCCTTATGGATGTTTGTACGGCTAAATCCAGCCTAAATTAATTAAAGACATTAAAAATTAGCCCAAAATTTTGGTATGAGTAGAATGCTTTTGAGTGCTTTCAATTTTTTTCGAAGTCCATTGCCTGATTAGGGATCAGTTACAGGGAAAAAAAGTGGCCTTAAATAACGGACATACGTTTTGTTTGCTACAGGGGTAAGAAAAAATGATTTCTACGGGGCCAGAGCCTTCAAATCGAGACGATCCCCTATTTTTTTTTTCAAATTGATCTTTTTTGCTTTAAGTCAAAGCCTTTGGCCCCTCCATTTTTTTCAAAACACGGGATAGCTGAAAAGTCTACCTGTAAACCTCTTGGAGAAGATGTGTATCATATTACTATAAAAATTAAGTGTTTTAGAGTTGCGAAATCCGGAGTTTTTAAAAAAATTTTTGCGGTTTTCAATTTTATCTAAGTCCATCACCTGTTTAGGGGTGAATTACCGGAAACAAACATGGGCTTAAAATAACTGACAAAAACTGGGATTTCTCGGGGGGTAAAAAAAAGGGGGATCATCCCGAGTTGAAGGCCAGAGCCCTCAACTTGAGATCATCCCATATTTTTTTTTTCAAATTGGTTTTTTTTCTTAAAGTGAAAGTCTTTGGCCGCTCCATTTTTTTCAAAGCACCTCTTCATCAACGCAATAGTTAACAATTCTGCCTGTGAACGGCTTGGAGAAGATTGGTATCACAATATAAAAAAAATTATGTGATTTAGAGTTGCAAAATCCGGAGTTTTTAAAAAAAATTTTGCAGATTTCAATTTTCTCTAAGTCCATCGCCTGTTTAGGGATTAATTACCGGAAACAAACGTGGGCTTAAAAAAACGGACATAAAATGGGATTTCTCGGGGGGTCAAAAAAAATAAGGGATCATCCCGAGATGAAGGCCAGAGCCCTCAACTCGAGATGATCCCCTATTTTTTTTTCAAATTGTTTTTTTTTGCTTAAAGTCAAAGACTTTGGCCGCTCCAATTTTTTCAAAACACCTCTTCATCCTTGCGATAGTTAACAAATCTGCCTGTGAACGCCTTGGAGAAGATTGGTATCACAATATAATAACAATTAAGTGTTTTAGAGTTGCGAATTCCGGAGTTTTTGAAAATTTTTTTGCGGATTTCAATTTTCTCTAAGTCCATCGCCTGTTTTGGGATTAATTACCGGACACAAACATGGGCTTAATATAACTGAAATAACGTGGGATTTCTCGGGAATTCAAAAAAATAGGGGATCATCCCGAGTTGAAGACTAGAGACCTCAACTCGAGATGACCCCTATTTTTTTTTCAAATTGATTATTTTTGCTTAAAGTCAAAGTGTTTGGCCGCTCCATTTTTTTCAAAACACCTCTTCATCCACGGGATAGTTAACAATTCTGCCTGTGAACGGCTTGGAGAAGATTGGTATCACAATATAATAAAAATTAATTGTTTTAGAGTTGCGAAATCCGGTGTTTTTAAAAAAATTTTTGCGGATTTCAATTTGCTCTAAGTCCATCGCTTGTTTAGGGATTAATTACCGGAAGCAAACATGGGCTTAAAATAACTGACAAAAACTGGGATTTCTCGGGGGGTAAAAAAATTAAGGGATCATCCCGTGTTGAAGGCCAGAGCCCTCAAATCGAGATCATCCCCTATTTTTTTTTTTTTCAAATTGATTTTTTTGCTTAAAGTCAAAGTCTTTGGCTGCTCCATTTTTTTTCAAAACACCTCTTCATCCACGGGATAGTTAAAAATTCTGCCTGTCAACGGCTTGGAGAAGATTGGTATCACAATTGAATAAAAATTAGGTGTTTTAGAGTTGCGAAATCCGGAGTTTTTAAAAAAACTTTTGCGGATTTCAATTTTCTCTAAGTCCATCGCCTGTTTAGGGATTAAATACCGGAAACAAACATGGGCTTAAAATAACGGACATAAAATGGGATTTCTCGGGGGGTAAAAAAAGTAGGGGATCATCCCGAATTGAAGGCCAGAGACCTCAACTCGAGATGATCCCCTATTTTTTTTTTTCAAATTGATCTTTTTTGCTTAAAGTCAAAGTCTTTGGCCGCTCCATTTTTTTCAAAACACCTCTTCATCCACGAGATAGTTAAAAATTCTGCCTGTGAACGGCTTGGAGAAGATTAGTATCACAATTTAATAAAAATTAGGTGTTTTAGAGTTGCGAAATCCGGATTTTTTAAAAAAATTTTTGCGGATTTCAATTTTCTCTAAGTCCATCGCCTGTTTAGGGATTAAATACCGGAAACAAACATGGGCTTAAAATAACGGACATAAAATGGGATTTCTCGGGGGGTAAAAAAAGTAGGGGATCATCCCGAATTGAAGGCCAGAGCCTTCAAATCGAGACGATCCCCTATTTTTTTTTCAAATTGATCTTTTTTGCTTTAAGTCAAAGCCTTTGGCCCCTCCATTTTTTTCAAAACACCTCCTCATCCACGGGATAGCTGAAAAGTCTACCTGTAAACCTCTTGGAGAAGATGTGTATCATATTATTATAAAAATTAAGTGTTTTAGAGTTGCGAAATCCGGAGTTTTTAAAAAATTTTTTGCGGTTTTCAATTTTATCTAAGTCCATCACCTGTTTAGGGGTGAATTACCGGAAACAAACATGGGCTTAAAATAACTGACAAAAACTTGGATTTCTTGGGGGGTAAAAAAAAAGGGGATCATCCCGAGTTGAAGGCCAGAGCCCTCAACTTGAGATCATCCCATATTTTTTTTTTCAAATTGGTTTTTTTTCTTAAAGTGAAAGTCTTTGGCCGCTCCATTTTTTTCAAAGAACCTCTTCATCAACGCAATAGTTAACAATTCTGCCTGTGAACGGCTTGGAGAAGATTGGCATCACAATATGAAAAAAAAATTATGTGATTTAGAGTTGCAAAATCCGGAGTTTTTAAAAAAAATTTTGCAGATTTCAATTTTCTCTAAGTCCATCGCCTGTTTAGGGATTAATTACCGGAAACAAACGTGGGCTTAAAAAAACGGAAATAAAGTGGGATTTCTCGGGAATTCAAAAAAATAGGGGATCATCCCGAGTTGAAGACTAGAGCCCTCAACTCGAGATGACCCCCTATTTTTTTTTCAAATTGATTTTTTTTGCTTAAAGTCAAAGTGTTTGGCCGCTCCATTTTTTTCAAAACACCTCTTCATCCACGGGATAGTTAACAATTTTGCCTGTGAACGGCTTGGAGAAGATTGGTATCACAATATAATAAAAATTAAGTGTTTTAGAGTTGCGAAATCCGGTGTTTTTAAAAAAATTTTTGGGGATTTCAATTTCCTCTAAGTCCATCGCCTGTTTAGGGATTAATTACCGAAAACAAACATGGGCTTAAAATAACGGAAATGAAATGGAATTTCTCGGGGGGTCAAAAAAAAATAAGGGATCATCACGTGTTGAAGGCCAGAGCCCTCAACTCGAGATGATCCCCTATTTTTTTTCTTCAAATTGATCTTTTTTTGCTTAAAGTCAAAGTCTTTGGCCGCTCCATTTTCTTCAAAACACCTCTTCATCCACGGGATAGTTAAAAATTCTGCCTGTTAACGGCTTGGAGAAGATTAGTATCACAATATAATAAAAATTAGGTGTTTTAGACTTGCGAAATCCGGAGTTTTTAAAAAAATTTTTGCGGATTTCAATTTTCTCTAAGTCCATCGCCTGTTTAGGGATTAAATACCGGAAACAAACATGGGCTTAAAATAACGGACATAAAATAGGATTTCTCGGGGGGTAAAAAAAGTAGGGGATCATCCCGAATTGAAGGCCAGAGCCCTCAACTCGAAATGATCCCCTATTTTTTTTCTTCAAATTGATCCTTTTTTGCTTAAAGTCAAAGTCTTTGGCCGCTCCATTTTTTTCAAAACACCTCTTCATCCATGGGATAGTTAAAAATTCTGCCTGTGAACGGCTTGGAGAAGATTAGTATCACAATATAATAAAAATTAGGTGTTTTAGACTTGCGAAATCCGGAGTTTTTAAAAAAAATTTTGCGGATTTCAATTTTCTCTAAGTCCATCGCCTGTTTAGGGATTAAATACCGGAGACAAACATGGGCTTAAAATAACGGACATAAAATAGGATTTCACGGGGGGTAAAAAAAGTAGGGGATCATCCCGAATTGAGGGCCAGAGCCCTCAACTCGAGATGATCCCCTATTTTTTTTCTTCAAATTGATCTTTTTTTGCTTAAAGTCAAAGTCTTTGGCCGCTCCATTTTTTTCAAAACACCTCTTCATCCACGGGATAGTTAAAAATTCTGCCTGTGAACGGCTTGGAGAAGATTAGTATCACAATATAATAAAAATTAGGTGTTTTAGACTTGCGAAATCCGGAGTTTTTAAAAAAATTTTTGCGGATTTCAATTTTCTCTAAGTCCATCGCCTGTTTAGGGATTAAATACCGGAAACAAACATGGGCTTAAAATAACGGACATAAAATAGGATTTCTCGGGGGGTAAAAAAAGTAGGGGATCATCCCGAATTGAAGGCCACAGCCCTCAACTCGAGATGATCCCCTATTTTTTTCTTCAAATTGATCCTTTTTTGCTTAAAGTCAAAGTCTTTGGCCGCTCCATTTTTTTCAAAACACCTCTTCATCCACGGGATAGTTAAAAATTCTGCCTGTGAACGGCTTGGAGAAGATTAGTATCACAATATAATAAAAATTAGGTGTTTTAGACTTGCGAAATCCGGAGTTTTTAAAAAAAATTTTGCGGATTTCAATTTTCTCTAAGTCCATCGCCTGTTTAGGGATTAAATACCGGAGACAAACATGGGCTTAAAATAACGGACATAAAATAGGATTTCACGGGGGGTAAAAAAAGTAGGGGATCATCCCGAATTGAGGGCCAGAGCCCTCAACTCGAGATGATCCCCTATTTTTTTTCTTCAAATTGATCTTTTTTTGCTTAAAGTCAAAGTCTTTGGCCGCTCCATTTTTTTCAAAACACCTCTTCATCCACGGGATAGTTAAAAATTCTGCCTGTGAACGGCTTGGAGAAGATTAGTATCACAATATAATAAAAATTAGGTGTTTTAGACTTGCGAAATCCGGAGTTTTTAAAAAAAATTTTGCGGATTTCAATTTTCTCTAAGTCCATCGCCTGTTTAGGGATTAAATACCGGAGACAAACATGGGCTTAAAATAACGGACATAAAACAGGATTTCACTGGGGGTAAAAAAAGTAGGGGATCATCCCGAATTGAGGGCCAGAGCCCTCAACTCGAGATGATCCCCTATTTTTTTTCTTCAAATTGATCTTTTTTTGCTTAAAGTCAAAGTCTTTGGCCGCTCCATTTTTTTCAAAACACCTCTTCATCCACGGGATAGTTAAAAATTCTGCCTGTGAACGGCTTGGAGAAGATTAGTATCACAATATAATAAAAATTAGGTGTTTTAGACTTGCGAAATCCGGAGTTTTTAAAAAAAATTTTGCGGATTTCAATTTTCTCTAAGTCCATCGCCTGTTTAGGGATTAAATACCGGAGACAAACATGGGCTTAAAATAACGGACATAAAATAGGATTTCACGGGGGGTAAAAAAAGTAGGGGATCATCCCGAATTGAGGGCCAGAGCCCTCAACTCGAGATGATCCCCTATTTTTTTTCTTCAAATTGATCTTTTTTTGCTTAAAGTCAAAGTCTTTGGCCGCTCCATTTTTTTCAAAACACCTCTTCATCCACGGGATAGTTAAAAATTCTGCCTGTGAACGGCTTGGAGAAGATTAGTATCACAATATAATAAAAATTAGGTGTTTTAGACTTGCGAAATCCGGAGTTTTTAAAAAAAATTTTGCGGATTTCAATTTTCTCTAAGTCCATCGCCTGTTTAGGGATTAAATACCGGAGACAAACATGGGCTTAAAATAACGGACATAAAATAGGATTTCACGGGGGGTAAAAAAAGTAGGGGATCATCCCGAATTGAGGGCCAGAGCCCTCAACTCGAGATGATCCCCTATTTTTTTTCTTCAAATTGATCTTTTTTTGCTTAAAGTCAAAGTCTTTGGCCGCTCCATTTTTTTCAAAACACCTCTTCATCCACGGGATAGTTAAAAATTCTGCCTGTGAACGGCTTGGAGAAGATTAGTATCACAATATAATAAAAATTAGGTGTTTTAGACTTGCGAAATCCGGAGTTTTTAAAAAAAATTTTGCGGATTTCAATTTTCTCTAAGTCCATCGCCTGTTTAGGGATTAAATACCGGAGACAAACATGGGCTTAAAATAACGGACATAAAATAGGATTTCACGGGGGGTAAAAAAAGTAGGGGATCATCCCGAATTGAGGGCCAGAGCCCTCAACTCGAGATGATCCCCTATTTTTTTTCTTCAAATTGATCTTTTTTTGCTTAAAGTCAAAGTCTTTGGCCGCTCCATTTTTTTCAAAACACCTCTTCATCCACGGGATAGTTAAAAATTCTGCCTGTGAACGGCTTGGAGAAGATTAGTATCACAATATAATAAAAATTAGGTGTTTTAGACTTGCGAAATCCGGAGTTTTTAAAAAAAATTTTGCGGATTTCAGTTTTCTCTAAGTCCATCGCCTGTTTAGGGATTAAATACCGGAGACAAACATGGGCTTAAAATAACGGACATAAAATAGGATTTCACGGGGGGTAAAAAAAGTAGGGGATCATCCCGAATTGAGGGCCAGAGCCCTCAACTCGAGATGATCCCCTATTTTTTTTCTTCAAATTGATCTTTTTTTGCTTAAAGTCAAAGTCTTTGGCCGCTCCATTTTTTTCAAAACACCTCTTCATCCACGGGATAGTTAAAAATTCTGCCTGTGAACGGCTTGGAGAAGATTAGTATCACAATATAATAAAAATTAGGTGTTTTAGACTTGCGAAATCCGGAGTTTTTAAAAAAAATTTTGCGGATTTCAATTTTCTCTAAGTCCATCGCCTGTTTAGGGATTAAATACCGGAGACAAACATGGGCTTAAAATAACGGACATAAAATAGGATTTCACGGGGGGTAAAAAAAGTAGGGGATCATCCCGAATTGAGGGCCAGAGCCCTCAACTCGAGATGATCCCCTATTTTTTTTCTTCAAATTGATCTTTTTTTGCTTAAAGTCAAAGTCTTTGGCCGCTCCATTTTTTTCAAAACACCTCTTCATCCACGGGATAGTTAAAAATTCTGCCTGTGAACGGCTTGGAGAAGATTAGTATCACAATATAATAAAAATTAGGTGTTTTAGACTTGCGAAATCCGGAGTTTTTAAAAAAAATTTTGCGGATTTCAATTTTCTCTAAGTCCATCGCCTGTTTAGGGATTAAATACCGGAGACAAACATGGGC
Organism: Convolutriloba macropyga; assembly: GCF_964194025.1. Taxonomy (NCBI): domain Eukaryota; kingdom Metazoa; phylum Xenacoelomorpha; order Acoela; family Convolutidae; genus Convolutriloba; species Convolutriloba macropyga. The sequence continues at coordinate 11,657,258 of NC_134479.1, read as the reverse complement.
TTAAAATAACGGACATAAAATAGGATTTCACGGGGGGTAAAAAAAGTAGGGGATCATCCCGAATTGAGGGCCAGAGCCCTCAACTCGAGATGATCCCCTATTTTTTTCTTCAAATTGATCTTTTTTTGCTTAAAGTCAAAGTCTTTGGCCGCTCCATTTTTTTCAAAACACCTCTTCATCCACGGGATAGTTAAAAATTCTGCCTGTGAACGGCTTGGAGAAGATTAGTATCACAATATAATAAAAATTAGGTGTTTTAGACTTGCGAAATCCGGAGTTTTTAAAAAAAATTTTGCGGATTTCAATTTTCTCTAAGTCCATCGCCTGTTTAGGGATTAAATACCGGAGACAAACATGGGCTTAAAATAACGGACATAAATTGGGATTTCTCGGGGGGTAAAAAAAGTAGGGGATCATCCCGAATTGAAGGCCAGAGCCCTCAACTCGAGATGATCCCCTATTTTTTTTTTCAAATTGATTTTTTTGCTTAAAGTCAAAGTCTTTGGCCGCTCCATTTTCTTCAAAACACCTCTTCATCCACGGGATAGTTAAAAATTCTGCCTGTTAACGGCTTGGAGAAGATTGGTATCACAATATAATAAAAATTAGGTGTTTTAGACTTGCGAAATCCGGAGTTTTTAAAAAAAAATTTTGCGGATTTCAATTTTCTCTAAGTCCATCGCCTGTTTAGGGACTAATTACCGGAAACAAACATGGGTTTAAGATAACGGACATAAAATGGGATTTCTCGGGGGGTAAAAAAAGTAGGGGATCATCCCGAATTGAAGGCCAGAGCCCTCAACTCGAGATGATCCCCTATTTTTTTTTTCAAACTGATTTCTTTTGCTTAAAGTCAAAGTCTTTGGCCGCTCCATTTTTTTTCAAAGCACCTCTTCATCCACGGGATAGTTAACAATTCTGCCTGTGAACGGCTTGGAGAAGATTGGTATCACAATATAATAAAAACTAAGTGTTTTAGAGTTGCGAAAACCGGAGTTTTAAAAAAATTTTTACGGATTTCAATTTTCTCTAAGTCCATCGCCTGTTTAGGGATTAATTACCGGAAACAAACATGGGCTTAAAATAACGGACACAAAGTGGGATTTCTCGGGGGGGGGAAGGGGATCATCCCGAGTTGAAGACTAGAGCCCTCAACTCGAGATGACCCCCTATTTTTTTTTCAAATTGATTTTTTTTTTGCTTAAAGTCAAAGTGTTTGGCCGCTCCATTTTTTTCAAAACACCTCTTCATCCACGGGATAGTTAACAATTCTGCTTGTGAACGGCTTGGAGAAGATTGGTATCACAATTTAATAAAAATTAGGTGTTTTAGAGTTGCGAAATCCTGAGTTTTTAAAAAAATTTTTAAGGATTTCAATTTTCTCTAAGTCCATCGCCTGTTTAGGGATTAAATACCGGAAACAAACATGGGCTTAAAATAACGGACATAAAATGAAATTTCTCGGGGGGTCAAAAGAAATAGGGGATCATCCCGAGTTGAAGGCCAGAGCCCTCAACTCGAGATGATCCCCTATTTTTTTCTTCAAATTGATCTTTTTTGCTTAAAGTCAAAGTCTTTGGCCGCTCCATTTTTTTCAAAACACCTCTTCATCCACGGGATAGTTAAAAATTCTGACTGTGAACGGCTTGGAGAAGATTGGTATCACAATATAATAAAAATTAGGTGTTTTAGACTTGCGAAATCAGGAGTTTTTAAAAAAATTTTTGCGGATTTCAATTTTCTCTAAGTCCATCGCCTGTTTAGGGATTAATTACCGGAAACAAACATGGGCTTAAAATAACGGACATAAAATGGGATTTCTCGGGGGGTAAAAAAAGTAGGGGATCATCCCGAATTGAAGGCCAGAGCCCTCAACTTGAGATGATCCCCTATTTTTTTTCTTCAAATTGATCTTTCTTGCTTAAAGTCAAAGTCTTTGGCCGCTCCATTTTTTTCAAAACACCTCTTCATCCACCGGATAGTTAAAAATTCTGACTGTGAACGGCTTGGAGAAGATTGGTATCACAATATAATAAAAATTAGGTGTTTTAGACTTGCGAAATCCGGAGTTTTTAAAAAAATTTTTGCGGATTTCAATTTTCTCTAAGTCCATCGCCTGTTTAGGGATTAATTACCGGAAACAAACATGGGCTTAAAATAACGGACATAAAATGGGATTTCTCGGGGGGTAAAAAAAAGTAGGGGATCATCCCGAATTGAAGGCCAGAGCCCTCAACTCGAGATGATCCCTATTTTTTTTTTCAAATTGATCTTTTTTGCTTAAAGTCAAAGTCTTTGGCCGCTCCATTTTTTTCAAAACACCTCTTCATCCACGGGATAGTTAAAAATTCTGACTGTGAACGGCTTGGAGAAGATTGGTATCACAATATAATAAAAATTAGGTGTTTTAGACTTGCGAAATCCGGAGTTTTTAAAAAAATTTTTGCGGATTTCAATTTTCTCTAAGTCCATCGCCTGTTTAGGGATTAATTACCGGAAACAAACATGGGCTTAAAATAACGGACATAAAATGGGATTTCTCGGGGGGTAAAAAAAGTAGGGGATCATCCCGAATTGAAGGCCAGAGCCCTCAACTCGAGATGATCCCCTATTTTTTTTTTCAAATTGATCTTTTTTGCTTAAAGTCAAAGTCTTTGGCCGCTCCTTTTTTTTCAAAACACCTCTTCATCCACGGGATAGCTAAAAATTCTGCCTGTGAACGGCTTGGAGAAGATTGGTATCACAATATAATAAAAATTAGGTGTTTTAGACTTGCGAAATCCGGAGTTTATAAAAAAAATTTTGCGGATTTCAATTTTCTCTAAGTCCATCGCCTGTTTAGGGATTAATTACCGGAAACAAACATGGGCTTAAGATAACGGACATAAAATGGGATTTCTCGGGGGGTAAAAAAAGTAGGGGATCATCCCGAATTGAAGGCCAGAGCCCTCAACTCGAGATGATCCCCTATTTTTTTTTTCAAATTGATTTCTTTTGCTTAAAGTCAAAGTCTTTGGCCGCTCCATTTTTTTTCAAAGCACCTCTTTATCCACGGGATAGTTAACAATTCTGACTGTGAACGGCTTGGAGAAGATTGGTATCACAATATAATAAAAACTAAGTGTTTTAGACTTGCGAAATCCGGAGTTTTTAAAAAAATTTTTGCGGATTTCAATTTTCTCTAAGTCCATCGCCTGTTTAGGGATTAATTACCGGAAAGAAACATGGGCTTAAAATAACGGACATAAAATGGGATTTCTCGGGGGGTAAAAAAAGTAGGGGATCATCCCGAATTGAAGGCCAGAGCCCTCAACTCGAGATGATCCCCTAATTTTTTTTTCAAATTGATCTTTTTTGCTTAAAGTCAAAGTCTTTGGCCGCTCCATTTTTTTCAAAACACCTCTTCATCCACGGGATATTTAAAAATTCTGCCTGTGAACGGCTTGGAGATGATTGGTGTCACAATATAATAAAAATTAGGTGTTTTATACTTGCGAAATCCGGAGTTTTTGAAAAAAATTTTGCGGATTTCAATTTTCTCTAAGTCCATCGCCTGTTTAGGGATTAATTACCGGAAACAAACATGGGCTTAAGATAACGGACATAAAATGGGATTTCTCGGGGGCTAAAAAAAAGTAGGGGATCATCCCGAATTGAAGGCCAGAGCCCTCAACTCGAGATGATCCCCTATTTTTTTTTTCAAATTGATTTCTTTTGCTTAAAGTCAAAGTCTTTGGCCGCTCCATTTTTTTTCAAAGCACCTCTTTATCCACGGGATAGTTAACAATTCTGACTGTGAACGGCTTGGAGAAGATTGGTATCACAATATAATAAAAACTAAGTGTTTTAGACTTGCGAAATCCGGAGTTTTTAAAAAAATTTTTGCGGATTTCAATTTTCTCTAAGTCCATCGCCTGTTTAGGGATTAATTACCGGAAAGAAACATGGGCTTAAAATAACGGACATAAAATGGGATTTCTCGGGGGGTAAAAAAAGTAGGGGATCATCCCGAATTGAAGGCCAGAGCCCTCAACTCGAGATGATCCCCTAATTTTTTTTTCAAATTGATCTTTTTTGCTTAAAGTCAAAGTCTTTGGCCGCTCCATTTTTTTCAAAACACCTCTTCATCCACGGGATATTTAAAAATTCTGCCTGTGAACGGCTTGGAGATGATTGGTGTCACAATATAATAAAAATTAGGTGTTTTATACTTGCGAAATCCGGAGTTTTTGAAAAAAATTTTGCGGATTTCAATTTTCTCTAAGTCCATCGCCTGTTTAGGGATTAATTACCGGAAACAAACATGGGCTTAAGATAACGGACATAAAATGGGATTTCTCGGGGGGTAAAAAAAAGTAGGGGATCATCCCGAATTGAAGGCCAGAGCCCTCAACTCGAGATGATCCCCTATTTTTTTTTTCAAATTGATTTCTTTTGCTTAAAGTCAAAGTCTTTGGCCGCTCCATTTTTTTTCAAAGCACCTCTTCATCCACGGGATAGTTAACAATTCTGCCTGTGAACGGCTTGGAGAAGATTGGTATCACAAGATAATAAAAACTAAGTGTTTTAGAGTTGCGAAAACCGGAGTTTTTAAAAAAAATTTTTGCGGATTTCAATTTTCTCTAAGTCCATCGCCTATTTAGGGACTAATTACCGGAAACAAACATGGGCTTAAGATAACGGACATAAAATGGGATTTCTCGGGGGGTAAAAAAAGTAGGGGATCATCCCGAATTGAAGGCCAGAGCCCTCAACTCGAGATGATCCCCTATTTTTTTTTTCAAATTGATTTCTTTTGCTTAAAGTCAAAGTCTTTGGCCGCTCCATTTTTTTTCAAAGCACCTCTTTATCCACGGGACAGTTAACAATTCTGACTGTGAACGGCTTGGAGAAGATTGGTATCACAATATAATAAAAACTAAGTGTTTTAGACTTGCGAAATCCGGAGTTTTTAAAAAAATTTTTGCGGATTTCAATTTTCTCTAAGTCCATCGCCTGTTTAGGGATTAATTACCGGAAAGAAACATGGGCTTAAAATAACGGACATAAAATGGGATTTCTCGGGGGGTAAAAAAAGTAGGGGATCATCCCGAATTGAAGGCCAGAGCCCTCAACTCGAGATGATCCCCTAATTTTTTTTTCAAATTGATCTTTTTTGCTTAAAGTCAAAGTCTTTGGCCGCTCCATTTTTTTCAAAACACCTCTTCATCCACGGGATATTTAAAAATTCTGCCTGTGAACGGCTTGGAGATGATTGGTGTCACAATATAATAAAAATTAGGTGTTTTATACTTGCGAAATCCGGAGTTTTTGAAAAAAATTTTGCGGATTTCAATTTTCTCTAAGTCCATCGCCTGTTTAGGGATTAATTACCGGAAACAAACATGGGCTTAAGATAACGGACATAAAATGGGATTTCTCGGGGGGTAAAAAAAAGTAGGGGATCATCCCGAATTGAAGGCCAGAGCCCTCAACTCGAGATGATCCCCTATTTTTTTTTTTCAAATTGATTTCTTTTGCTTAAAGTCAAAGTCTTTGGCCGCTCCATTTTTTTTCAAAGCACCTCTTTATCCACGGGATAGTTAACAATTCTGACTGTGAACGGCTTGGAGAAGATTGGTATCACAATATAATAAAAACTAAGTGTTTTAGACTTGCGAAATCCGGAGTTTTTAAAAAAATTTTTGCGGATTTCAATTTTCTCTAAGTCCATCGCCTGTTTAGGGATTAATTACCGGAAAGAAACATGGGCTTAAAATAACGGACATAAAATGGGATTTCTCGGGGGGTAAAAAAAGTAGGGGATCATCCCGAATTGAAGGCCAGAGCCCTCAACTCGAGATGATCCCCTAATTTTTTTTTCAAATTGATCTTTTTTGCTTAAAGTCAAAGTCTTTGGCCGCTCCATTTTTTTCAAAACACCTCTTCATCCACGGGATATTTAAAAATTCTGCCTGTGAACGGCTTGGAGATGATTGGTGTCACAATATAATAAAAATTAGGTGTTTTATACTTGCGAAATCCGGAGTTTTTGAAAAAAATTTTGCGGATTTCAATTTTCTCTAAGTACATCGCCTGTTTAGGGATTAATTACCGGAAACAAACATGGGCTTAAGATAACGGACATAAAATGGGATTTCTCGGGGGGTAAAAAAAAAGTAGGGGATCATCCCGAATTGAAGGCCAGAGCCCTCAACTCGAGATGATCCCCTATTTTTTTTTTTCAAATTGATTTCTTTTGCTTAAAGTCAAAGTCTTTGGCCGCTCCATTTTTTTTTCAAAGCACCTCTTCATCCACGGGATAGTTAACAATTCTGCCTGTGAACGGCTTGGAGAAGATTGGTATCACAAGATAATAAAAACTAAGTGTTTTAGAGTTGCGAAAACCGGAGTTTTTAAAAAAATTTTTTGCGGATTTCAATTTTCTCTAAGTCCATCGCCTGTTTAGGGACTAATTACCGGAAACAAACATGGGCTTAAGATAACGGACATAAAATGGGATTTCTCGGGGGGTAAAAAAAGTAGGGGATCATCCCGAATTGAAGGCCAGAGCCCTCAACTCGAGATGATCCCCTATTTTTTTTTTTCAAATTGATTTCTTTTGCTTAAAGTCAAAGTCTTTGGCCGCTCCATTTTTTTTCAAAGCACCTCTTCATCCACGGGATAGTTAACAATTCTGCCTGTGAACGGCTTGGAGAAGATTGGTATCACAAGATAATAAAAACTAAGTGTTTTAGAGTTGCGAAAACCGGAGTTTTTAAAAAAATTTTTTGCGGATTTCAATTTTCTCTAAGTCCATCGCCTGTTTAGGGATTAATTACCGGAAACAAACATGCGCTTAAAATAAATGACACAAAGTGGGATTTCTCGGGGGGGGGAAGGGGATCATCCCGAGTTAAAGACTAGAGCCCTCAACTCGAGATGACCCCCTATTTTTTTTTTTTCAAATTGATTTTTTTTTGCTTAAAGTCAAAGTGTTTGGCCGCTCCATTTTTTTAAAACACCTCTTCATCCACAGGATAGTTAACAATTCTGCCTGTAAACGGCTTGGAGAAGATTGGTATCACAATATAAAAAAACTTAAGTGTTTTAGAGTTGCGAAATCCGGTGTTTTTAAAAAATTTTTTGCGGATTTCAATTTCCTCTAAGTCCGTCGCCTTTTTAGGGATTAATTACCGGAAACAAACATGGGCTTAAAATAACGGACATAAAATGGGATTTCTCGGGGGGTCAAAAAAAGGGATCATCCCGAGTTGAAGGCCAGAGCCCTCAACTCGAGATGATCCCATATTTTTTTTTTCAAATTGATCATTTTTGCTTAAAGTCAAAGACTTTGGCCGCTCCATTTTTTTCAAAACACCTCTTCATCCACGGGATAGTTAACAACTCTGCCTGTGAACGGCTTGGAGAAGATTGGTATCACAATATAAAAAAAATTAGGTGTTTTAGAGTTGCGAAATCCGGTGTTTTTAAAAAAATTTTTGCGGATTTCAATTTCCTCTAAGTCCATCGCCTGTTTAGGGATTAATTACCGGACACAAACATGGGCTTAAAATAACGGACATAAAATGTGATTTCTCGGGGGGTCAAAAAAAATAAGGGATCATCCCGAGTTGAAGGCCAGAGCCCTCAAATCGAGATGATCCCCTATTTTTTTTTTCAAATTGATTTTTTTTTGCTTAAAGTCAAAGTCTTTGGCTGCTCCATTTTTTTTTCAAAACACCTCTTCATCCACGGGATAGTTAAAAATTCTGCCTGTCAACGGCTTGGAGAAGATTGATATCACAATTTAATAAAAATTAGGTGTTTTAGAGTTGCGAAATCCGGAGTTTTTAAAAAATTTTTTGCGGATTTCAATTTTCTCTGACTCCATCGCCTCTTTAGGGATTAAATACCGGAAACAAACATGGGCCTTAAATAAGGGACATAAAATGAAATTTCTCGGGGGGGTCAAAAAAAATAGGGGATCATCCCGAGTTGAAGGCCAGAGCCCTCAACTCGAGATGATCCCATATTTTTTTTTCAAATTGATCATTTTTGCTTAAAGTCAAAGTCTTTGGCCGCTCCATTTTTTTCAAAACACCTCTTCATCCACGGGATAGTTAACAATTCTGCCTGTGAACGGCTTGGAGAAGATTGGTATCACAATATAAAAAAAATTAGGTGTTTTAGAGTTGCGAAATCCGGTGTTTTTTAAAAAATTTTTGCGGATTTCAATTTCCTCTAAGTCCATCGCCTGTTTAGGGATTAATTACCGGACACAAACATGGGCTTAAAATAACGGACATAAAATGTGATTTCTCGGGGGGTCAAAAAAATAAGGGATCATCCCGAGTTGAAGGCCAGAGCCCTCAAATCGAGATGATCCCCTATTTTTTTTTTTTTCAAATTGATTTTTTTTTGCTTAAAGTCAAAGTCTTTGGCTGCTCCATTTTTTTTCAAAACACCTCTTCATCCACGGGATAGTTAAAAATTCTGCCTGTCAACGGCATGGAGAAGGTTGATATCACAATTTAATAAAAATTAGGTGTTTTAGAGTTGCGAAATCCGGAGTTTTTAAAAAATTTTTTGCGGATTTCAATTTTCTCTAACTCCATCGCCTGTTTAGGGATTAAATACCGGAAACAAACATGGGCCTAAAATAAGGGACATAAAATGAAATTTCTCGGGGGCGTCAAAAAAAATAGGGGATCATCCCGAGTTGAAGGCCAGAGCCCTCAACTCGAGATGATCCCATATTTTTTTTTCAAATTGATCATTTTTGCTTAAAGTCAAAGTCTTTGGCCGCTCCATTTTTTTCAAAACACCTCTTCATCCACGGGATAGTTAACAATTCTGCCTGTGAACGGCTTGGAGAAGATTGGTATCACAATATAAAAAAAATTAGGTGTTTTAGAGTTGCGAAATCCGGTGTTTTTAAAAAAATTTTTGCGGATTTCAATTTCCTCTAAGTCCATCGCCTGTTTAGGGATTAATTACCGGACACAAACATGGGCTTAAAATAACGGACATAAAATGGGATTTCTCGGGGGGTCAAAAAAAAGGATCATCCCGAGTTGAAGGCCAGAGCCCTCAAATCGAGATGATCCCCTATTTTTTTTTTTCAAATTGATTTTTTTTTGCTTAAAGTCAAAGTCTTTGGCTGCTCCATTTTTTTTCAAAACACCTCTTCATCCACGGGATAGTTAAAAATTCTGCCTGTCAACGGCTTGGAGAAGATTGATATCACAATTTAATAAAAATTAGGTGTTTTAGAGTTGCGAAATCCGGAGTTTGTAAAAAATTTTTTGCGGATTTCAATTTTCTCTAACTCCATCGCCTGTTTAGGGATTAAATACCGGAAACAAACATGGGCCTAAAATAAGGGACATAAAATGAAATTTCTCGGGGGCGTCAAAAAAAATAGGGGATCATCCCGAGTTGAAGGCCAGAGCCCTCAACTCGAGATGATCCCATATTTTTTTTTCAAATTGATCATTTTTGCTTAAAGTCAAAGTCTTTGGCCGCTCCATTTTTTTCAAAACACCTCTTCATCCACGGGATAGTTAACAATTCTGCCTGTGAACGGCTTGGAGAAGATTGGTATCACAATATAAAAAAAATTAGGTGTTTTAGAGTTGCGAAATCCGGTGTTTTTAAAAAAATTTTTGCGGATTTCAATTTCCTCTAAGTCCATCGCCTGTTTAGGGATTAATTACCGGACACAAACATGGGCTTAAAATAACGGACATAAAATGGGATTTCTCGGGGGGTCAAAAAAAAAGGATCATCCCGAGTTGAAGGCCAGAGCCCTCAAATCGAGATGATCCCCTATTTTTTTTTTTTAAATTGATTTTTTTTTGCTTAAAGTCAAAGTCTTTGGCTGCTCCATTTTTTTCAAAACACCTCTTCACCCACGGGATAGTTAAAAATTCTGCCTTTCAACGGCTTGGAGAAGATTGATATCACAATTTAATAATAATTAGGTGTTTTAGAGTTGCGAAATCCGGAGTTTTTAAAAAATTTTTTGCGGATTTCAATTTTCTCTAACTCCATCGCCTGTTTAGGGATTAAATACCGGAAACAAACATGGGCCTAAAATAAGGGACATAAAATGAAATTTCTCGGGGGGGTCAAAAAAAATAGGGGATCATCCCGAGTTGAAGGCCAGAGCCCTCAACTCGAGATGATCCAATATTTTTTTTCAAATTGATCATTTTTGCTTAAAGTCAAAGTCTTTGGCCGCTCCATTTTTTTCAAAACACCTCTTCATCCACGGGATAGTTAACAATTCTGCCTGTGAACGGCTTGGAGAAGATTGGTACCACAATATAAAAAGAATTAGGTGTTTTAGAGTTGCGAAATCCGGTGTTTTTAAAAAAATTTTTGCGGATTTCAATTTCCTCTGAGTCCATCGCCTCTTTAGGGATTAATTACCGGACACAAACATGGGCTTAAAATAACGGACATAAAATGGGATTTCTCGGGGGGTCAAAAAAAAGGGATCATCCCGAGTTGAAGGCCAGAGCCCTCAAATCGAGATGATCCCCTATTTTTTTTCTTCAAATTGATTTTTTTTTGCTTAAAGTCAAAGTCTTTGGCTGCTCCATTTTTTTCAAAACACCTCTTCACCCACGGGATAGTTAAAAATTCTGCCTTTCAACGGCTTGGAGAAGATTGATATCACAATTTAATAATAATTAGGTGTTTTAGAGTTGCGAAATCCGGAGTTTTTAAAAAATTTTTTGCGGATTTCAATTTTCTCTAACTCCATCGCCTGTTTAGGGATTAAATACCGGAAACAAACATGGGCCTAAAATAAGGGACATAAAATGAAATTTCTCGGGGGGGTCAAAAAAAATAGGGGATCATCCCGAGTTGAAGGCCAGAGCCCTCAACTCGAGATGATCCAATATTTTTTTTCAAATTGATCATTTTTGCTTAAAGTCAAAGTCTTTGGCCGCTCCATTTTTTTCAAAACACCTCTTCATCCACGGGATAGTTAACAATTCTGCCTGTGAACGGCTTGGAGAAGATTGGTACCACAATATAAAAAGAATTAGGTGTTTTAGAGTTGCGAAATCCGGTGTTTTTAAAAAAATTTTTGCGGATTTCAATTTCCTCTGAGTCCATCGCCTCTTTAGGGATTAATTACCGGACACAAACATGGGCTTAAAATAACGGACATAAAATGGGATTTCTCGGGGGGTCAAAAAAAAGGGATCATCCCGAGTTGAAGGCCAGAGCCCTCAAATCGAGGTGATCCCCTATTTTTTTTCTTCAAATTGATCTTTTTTTGCTTAAAGTCAAAGTCTTTGGCCGCTCCATTTTTTTCAAAACACCTCTTCATCCACGGGATAGTTAAAAATTCTGCCTGTGAACGGCTTGGAGAAGATTAGTATCACAATTTAATAAAAATTAGGTGTTTTAGAGTTGCGAAATCCGGAGTTTTTAAAAAAATTTTTGCGGATTTCAATTTTCTCTAAGTCCATCGCCTGTTTAGGGATTAAATACCGGAAACAAACATGGGCTTAAAATAACGGACATAAAATGAAATTTCTCGGGGGGGTCAAAAAAATAGGGGATCATCCCGAGTTGAAGGCCAGAGCCCTCAACTCGAGATGATCCCATATTTTTTTTTCAAATTGATCTTTTTTGCTTAAAGTCAAAGTCTTTGGCCCCTCCATTTTTTTCAAAACACCTCTTCATCCACGGGATAGTTAAAAATTCTGCCTGTGAACGGCTTGGAGAAGATTGGTATCACAATATAATAAAAATTAGGTGTTTTAGAATTGCGAAAACCGGAGTTTTTAAAAAAAAATTTTGCGGATTCCAATTTTCTCTAAGTCCATCGTCTGTTTAGTGATTAATTACCGGAAACAAACATGGGCTTAAAATAACGGACACAAAGTGGGATTTCTCGGGGGAGGAAAGGGGATTATCCCGAGTTGAAGACTAGAGCCCTCAACTCGAGATGATCCCCTATTTTTTTTTCAAATTGATTTCTTTTGCTTAAAGTCAAAGTCTTTGGCCGCTCCATTTTTTTTCAAAGCACCTCTTCATCCACGGGATAGTTAACAATTCTGCCTGTGAACGGCTTGGAGAAGATTGGTATCACAATATAATAAAAACTAAGTGTTTTAGAGTTGCGAAAACCGGAGTTTTTAAAAAAAATTTTGCGGATTTCAATTTTCTCTAAGTCCATCGCCTGTTTAGGGATTAATTACCGGAAACAAACATGGGCTTAAAAAAACGGACATAAAATGGGCTTTCAAGCACACTTTAAAACACCATTTAAAACTCAGCACACTTTCTGTTAAAAACTGGATTTTGCAACATCCCTTGTAATAGTGGAGCCCTGCAGGAATTGATTATAATCCAAAATTATAAAGTTGAAAATCGTTAATGGTCAGTTTTATTAGCCTTTCTATGCTTTTAAAACAGCAGGACCACATTTCTACTGAAATTATCTTACAATTTAAAAAAAAAGTTTAGTCGGCGTCATGAACGTGATAATAAGGTCTCGAGAGACTTCCAGCCAGGTGTTTATTTTAGTTCAAATAATTTTTGTGTAATTAGTTGCTTCGCTGTCTCCCGTGACGTTGAAATAAATATAATTAAGGATCAAATAACGCAAAAAACAACGTTCAATGGCATATAGAGCAAGAAATAGCTCACATAAGTGACAGAAGCTAAAATTGTATTTTTTGCGTAACGACAAATTCAAGCTGAGACTTCAGCTCGAGATGATCTTCTAATTTCTTCAATTTGAGTTTTTTTGGTTAATTTTAAAGTTGTTTTACACTCATTTTTTTTCAAAACAACTCCTATTCGACTCAGGTAACGGTTGCGACTTTGATCGAATTGCAGACAATTGTTAATATAATTTTTAGTTATATCTTCATAAAGTTTAGTAAAACTTACTCTCTGCTAAAAAAAATAGCAGATATCATTTTCCACATTGTACATCACCTGACTGAATACGTGTGAATTTCAGCAATAAAACATTCGTTTTAAAAAGGCAGAAAAACTTTTCTGGGGGATCAAAAAATAGGGGATCTTCCCCAGTTGACAGCCCCGCAGAAAACATGTCCAATAACAATAGTTTTTAAAAAAACAAGATTTTAGTTTTTCAAAAATTTGAGAAGGATTTTTGTCTCAAAGTTAAATTTAAGTGTTTTAAGTTAAACTATTGTATTGGCCGCAACAAAAAATAAAGCATACCCATTTTTTTGTCGAGTCATACTAGTCATATGAGTAGACATGAAAATGGGGATCGGGCCAAACTGTAATTTGGTCTCATTTTGAAAACTTGAAAATGGGCATCCCAAAACTGGAATTCGGGTACGACGATTTTAACTCGAAAATGGGCACTTGAATTTGGGTAGTGAGATTCTGTAGCCAAACTTGAAAATGGGCCAAAAATGGGCCATTTTCAAGTTAGGCTACAGCTACTACTACTACTACTACTACTACTACTACTACTACTACTACTACTACTACTACTACTACTACTACTACTACTACTACTACTACTACTACTACTACTACTACTACTACTACTACTACTACTACTACTACTACTACTACTACTACTACTACTACTACTACTACTACTACTACTACTACTACTACTACTACTACTACTACTACTACTACTACTACTACTACTACTACTACTACTACTACTACTACTACTACTACTACTACTACTACTACTACTACTACTACTACTACTACTACCACTACTACTACTACTACTTCTACTACTACTACTACTACTACTACGGCATTTCTGAATTTGGACCACCAAATCCACGGATTTAGCATACCCCGCGAACAATGAAAACGCGTTCCGGGTCCAAAACACATGCCATAACGTGATAGGTCAACGTATTTGTAGCTCAAAAATCGAAAAAAGCCCCGAAAAAACAGTTCATAGGACCATTTTTAAGTTGATCGAAAATTTTTCAAATTTTTTTTTTTTTTTGCAAATTTTGGTATTTTTTTAGACTTTTTCTCACAATTTTTCCAAAAAAATTGCATTCTGAATAAAGTACGGCTCACGCACAATCCGTAGCAAATTGATTGATGGTTTTAAATTGAATATTCGAGGATTTATGAACCGAGCGGAGTAGGGTACCAAAAGCGGCCAAACACAACAAAAACTGCGAAATCCAGAAAATGCATTTTCTCCGCAAATACACGTTCTTTTGCAAAAATTTTTTGATATGTGTCCTGTCGGAGTACTTTAAAGCATATTTGGTATTTGCAAGATAGTGCGTAGTCTTTTTAGAAACGACTGTTTTTTCAGCTTTTGATTCAGGTTTGTACTAGTAGACCTCACCTGCAAAACCCAAGGAACCAAAAATAAGTGATTTGGCAAAAATCATCATAGAAACCTGAAATTTTGCATGTGCCTTCCCTTTAGTACAACAAACTCATATGCAAAGTTTCGAATCAAATGATCTTATTGATTTTGAGAAAAAAGGGTTGAAAAAAAAGCGTTCTTAATTTGGGAGGCGGAAGTTTCCCTTAGTCTGGCCACTTCAGCATTTCTCCTGAACCCATGAGAATTTTCCACTAAAACAACTCATTTGAAAGTCGAGATTTTAGGCACATGCCGGAGACAAATGCGGCCATAAAAAAAATGCCAGTGACAGTTTTTTTTTTAAGAAGTTGTGTTGATGTCAATTTCGAAATCAGACCGTTCATCAGAAAACTTGAGGCCATTTCAAAGCAATAGTTATTTAACTTTTAAAAAAAGCTGCCTTTGATTGCTGCTGTAGTGCAGTGATGGTCTCCTTAAAAAAACAGACCTACAAGTTCTAGAAGGGGGCAAATTGAAACAATTTTTCTGCAAGGAAGTCCTAGAATTTTTCATTTTTGAATGATCACTGACACTGACTTAATTCGTTCTACGCCTCGTTTTTTTGCAGCGATCAGGTATTTATTTTTACCGGGATGAGGCTAAAGTAAAAAAAATCTGTAAAAAACGTTTTTGGTGATATTTAGAGCTTTTGATTGCATCAGCGAAATTTTTCTGAATTTGGGTATGGAAAATTATTCCAATTCCAATCCGCTTATATAAAAATACTCTAGGTACTCTAAACGTACCTAAATGGTCCAAAAGCGCAATTTTTATAATCTTAGCAGATTTGTCTGCAAATGGCATTGAAAAAAAAACATGAACCAATGGTTCTGCTTTTATATAAGTATTCGCATTTACTGCAAATCTATAAATCAAAAATATTTCAATTTGCTTTTCTCTAATCAATCCTGTACTTGAGATCTTCTACGCAAAAATTGGACACAAACAAATATGTCCACGTCAACTACAATGTAGGAGCTTTGCAACGATATGTGTTTCATTTGGTTAGTTATTCAATTAACATCCAATATCTTTACTTTTTACAAAAATTTTTAGAAATCAGCACGAAAAATGACAGTTTTGAAAAAAAGTGATACTTACAGCCCTCTTACGATCCCAATTAGTTAATGGCTGCAACAAAGGGATTCTTGTCTTCAAAGTGGACTATATATCAATTCACTTGAGTGATTATTCGTTGAGAAATTTTACATCATATACAAATCGAAATTTCAACTCGCTGACCAGTGCTTCTAGGAGACATAAACGCACCTAAACGGTCAAAAAGTGCCCGTTTCTTTTTCCTTGCGCAATTGTCTACACAAGAGCTTTTCAAAACTTTATATAGGGTCATTGTACCAGTCTTAAAAGTGGGCGGACTCAGCCACTATTTACCAAGTCATAATAGCTTCGATTTTTCTTTTATCTTTGAAGCCACTTTAGGTACCCTTGAAGCAATCGTTTACAAAAAATAAAACATACGACTGCAAAGCCTATCTAAAATGCATTAAAATGAGCTATAAAGAACGCAAATTGAGCTAATATTTGTTACGTTCTGAGTAAAACAAACAAACATCGAATCTTGTCTATTTTGGGCCTAAGCGTTCAAAGGGTCGTTTCATGGTCAAAGCGGTCAAAAAACGCATGTTATATTATCATCGCGCAATTTTGTAAACAAGATCTTTTCGAAACTTTATATAGAGCTATTGTACTATTAAAAAAAATGGGTAGACTTAGCCAATATTTACCAAGTCATAAACGACTCGATTTTTCTTTTATGTTTGATGCCAATTTAGGCACCCTTGAGGCTTTTATTCATAAAAGTAAAAAAAATGGCTGCAAGTCCTATTTTATGAGCTTTAAAATGAGCTATATATGAAGCAATGTAAAACAATATTTGTTACCTTTTCAAAAAAAACAATCACTAGTTCTATCTTGCCTTTTTTGGACCTAAGCGTTCAAAGAGGCTTTTCATGTTCAAAGCGGCCAAAAAATGCCTGTTTTATTATCTTCGCCCAATTTTCAATACAAAACAACTTCAAAAATTTATATACTGCAATAATGTTGATCTTAAAATTGGTCAAAAATACCCTCAGGATGACAGAATAGATAGAAAACTTGAAAATATTTCGTTTCTCCAGGTATTTTTGCTTCCTAGAGCAAAAGTTTAGAGAAAGAAAGTGCAAATTTATTGTTTTAATATAATCTCCCACATTGAAGAAGTTCAAAAATACAATTTTTAACTCATTGGACGCCTATTTATACACCACAGGATGACAGAATACATAGAACCCTTGAAATTCGTTTCTCCAGGTATTTTTCTCCCTAAAGCAATGATTATCCACAAAAAGCCTGGAATTTTTTATTAGCGCAAAATGACGCACGCAAAAGGGGTTTGTGATGAGGGGTCAAAAAAAATCCCCAGTGGGCCAAATGGCCCACTGGGGATTTTTTTTATGTTTTTTGCAAATAATTTTTTTCTAAAAATAGGCAATTTATCAATTAAAACTGAGTTTCGGTGCAAAAATTTGACACTTGAAGGAAATTGGTTGTTAGCAAATATTTTTGCAAGGCAATTTGTTTTCCTGGAAAGCCAAAATGTTTGAGATAAAACAGTGATATCGTGCAAACAGTTCTTCAATAAAAAATCTCATTGAAAAATTTTTCGAAAACTTTTGTGAAAAGAGTGTTTTTACAAATCGCCAAATGCATGAAACGCTAATGTAACAAAACATTTGAAACTCACAAATAACAGACTAATCCAATTGCAGCCGGAACTTCCAAAAAAACGCAAAAAACGTTGTTTTTTAATTGTTTTTTTAATAGGAACAATATTTTTTTTCACGGCTCTCCTCGTCAAAACGAAATACGGCTGTCTTTCCGTAATACGCCTGGAATTTTTTATTAGCGCAAAATGACGCACGCAAAAGAGGTTTGGGATGAGGGGTCAAAAAAAAATCCCCATTGGGCCAAATGGCCCACTGGGGATTTTTTTTATGTTTTTTGCAAATAATTTTTTTTCTAAAAGTAGGCAATTTATCAAGTGAAACTGAGTTTCGGTGCAAAAATTTGACATTTGGAGGAAACTGGCGGTTAGCACATCTTCTCTCAAGTCCATTTCTTTTCCTGGAAAGCCAAAATGTTTGAGATAAAACAGTGATATCGTGCAAACAGTTCTTCAAAAAAGGATCTCATTGAAAAATTTTTCGAAAACTTTTGTGAAAAGAGTAACTTTACAAATCGCCAAATGCATGAAACGCTAATGTAACAAAACACTTGAAACTCACAAATAACAGACTAGTCCAATTACAGCCAGAACTTCCAAAACAACGCAAAAAACATTGTTTTTTTTAATAGGAACAATATTTTTTTTCACGGCTCTCCACGTCAGAACGAAATACGGCTGTCTTTCCGTAATACGCCTGGAATTTTTTATTAGCGCAAAATGACGCACGCAAAAGAGGTTTGGGATGAGGGGTCAAAAAAAAATCCCCAGTGGGCCAAATGGCCCACTGGGGATTTTTTTTATGTTTTTTGCAAATAATTTTTTTTTCTGAAAGTAGGCAATTTATCAAGTGAAACTGAGTTTCGGTGCAAAAATTTGACATTTGGAGGAAACTGGCGGTTAGGACATCTTCTCTCAAGGCCATTTCTTTTCCTGGAAAGCCAAAATGTTTGAGATAAAACAGTGATATCGTGCAAACAGTTCTTCAAAAAAGATCTCATTGAAAAATTTTTCGAAAACTTTTGTGAAAAGAGTGTTTTTACAAATCGCCAAATGCATGAAACGCTAATGTAACAAAACACTTGAAACTCACAAATAACAGACTAATCCAATTGCAGCCGGAACTTCCAAAAAAACGCAAAAAACGTTGTTTTTTAGTTGTTTTTTTAATAGGAACAATATTTTTTTTCACGGCTCTCCACGTCAAAACGAAATACGGCTGTCTTTCCGTAATACGCCTGGAATTTTTTATTAGCGCAAAATGACGCACGCAAAAGAGGTTTGGGATGAGGGGTCAAAAAAAATCCCCAGTGGGCCAAATGGCCCACTGGGGATTTTTTTAATGGTTTTTGCAAATCATTTTTTTCTAAAAGTAGGCAATTTATCAAGTGAAACTGAGTTTCGGTGCAAAAATTTGACATTTGGAGGAAACTGGCGGTTAGCCGATCTTCTCTCAAGGCCATTCGTTTTCCTGGAACGCCAAAATGTTTGAGATAAAACAGTGATATAGTGCAAACAGTTCTTCAAAAAAGGATCTCATCGAATAATTTTTCGAAAACTTTTGTGAAAAGAGTGTTTTTACAAATCGCCAAATGCATGAAACGCTAATGTAACAAAACACTTGAAACTCACAAATAACAGACTAATCCAATTGCAGCCAGAACTTCCAAAAAAACGCAAAAAACATTGTTTTTTTTAATAGGAACAATATTTTTTTTCACGGCTCTCCACGTCAGAACGAAATACGGCTGTCTTTCCGTAATACGCCTGGAATTTTTTATTAGCGCAAAATGACGCACGCAAAAAAGGTTTGGGATGAGGGGTCAAAAAAATCCCCGGTGGGCCAAATGGCCCACTGGGGATTTTTTTTTATGTTTTTTGCAAATAATTTGTTCTAAAAATAGGCAATTTATCAAGGGAAACTGAGTTTCGAAGCAAAAATTTGACATTTGGAGGAAACTGGCGGTTAGCAAATATTTTCGCAAGTCTATTTGTTTTCCTGGAAAGCCAAAATGTTTGAGATAAAACAGTGACATAGTGCAAACAGTTCTTCAAAAAAGGATCTCAACGAAAAGTTTTTCGAAAACTTTTGTGAAAAGAGTAACTTTACAAATCGCCAAATGCATGAAACGCTAATGTAACGAAACACCTCATACTCACAAATACCAGACAAATCCAATTGCAGCCGGAACTTCCAAAACAACGCAAAAAACGTTGTTTTATTTGAATAGGAACAATGTTTTTTTCACGGCTCTCCACGTCAAAACGAAATACGGCTGTCTTTCCGTAATACGCCTGGAATTTTTTATTAGCGCAAAATGACGCACGCAAAAGAGCTTTGGAATGGGGGGTCAAAAAAAAATCCCCAGTGGGCCAAATGGCCCACTGGGGATTTTTTTTAATGTTTTTTGCAAATAATTTTTTTCTAAAAATAGGCAATTTATCAAGTGAAACTGAGTTTCAGTAAAAAAATTTGACATTTGGAGGAAACTGGCGGTTAGCACATCTTCTCTCAAGGCCATTTGTTTTCCTGGAAAGCCAAAATGTTCGAGATAAAACAGTGATTTAGTGCTGAACACTTTTGAAACAGTACTTTAGAGATATTAACAAATTCCTCAAATATACCCAATTTTTCATAATCTTCATGTTTGAACGGTATTTAGGAAAAGTCAATTAGAATGAGTTCTGCATTTCGATATGCTCTTGAAAAACAGTTCAGCTGATTTTCAATTAGGTGCCCAAAATAATCAAAAAAAGTTTGCCAGAAATTAAAAATTCTCAAGATTGTTGCCAGATTCTCGCAAGATTTTGAATCTGGATTAAAAAAATTTCTCTTGGTTATCAATTTGGTAACTTGTTTTTATTAGCGATATTGTGTCTCAAAAAAGTTTTCTAGAGTGTTTTTAAATTTATTTTACTTGTTTTCTTGCGTTGATATCTTGCAAGATTGCAGCAAGTATCTTGCAAGTTTTGAATCATCTCAAAATATTCTAGCAAGATCTGAATGCGTTCATCTTTAGGAAACGACTTCACTGATTTGAAAATAAACGCAAAACACGCCAAATAACCCATGAAAACATCATTAGCACAATCTGAAAGACCAAAACACGATGAGAAGCTTGCTCGAGAGAATGCCCAACATAATCTTAGAATTCGCCCTACGTGGACAGATACATCACGAGGAAGTCATTTCCTAGCTTCACAACTGCTGCCGACTGCTTCGATTTAAATAGAGGAAAGACATGTTTGTTATAGCTGTTTGTCAAAGTTATGCCTGTTATGTTTAACAATTGACCTGCACTGCCACATAAATTTGGGCGAATTTTTTTTCGTGTTTGGTGTTTGTTAAATTTCTGGTCGAATTTTTGCATTTTAATCATTAAACTTTTGAAAGTCTTGAAAATGAGAAGTGTCTTTCTTTTGTCGTAGTTTCACAACCCTTTTTAGCCCAATTTCTGATTCGGCCATCATCCCCATAACACTTACCCAAATTCCAAGGAGTAGTAGGAGTGGAGTAGGAAAATGGGCACCGGGCCAATTCCGAATTTGGTCAAATAATCCATTTCTGAATTTGGGCAACCCTCTTCTGAATTTGGGAGGCGGAAGTTTTTCGTAAAATGGTCTTCTTAATTTGGGTAAAATGTTTTTCACGGCTATTCTGAAAATGGTCGAAGAAATTGCCCAAATTCAGAAAAGGCTACTACTACTACTACTACTACTGTTTCAACACTTTAATTCCAAATATGAAATAAAGGCACGGTTGGCAACAAATACAAATACAAATACAAATACAAACAAAACAAGAAGAGTTATTTGTTTGGTTATTCTGTGAAGTGCTGTACGACGAAATTGTTGAAGGCATTCTTTGACCCGGTTGCTGCTTTCTCCTGCAATCTGGTGAACGATACTTTGTTTCGTACACAGTCTCCTTCGATTTGACTCATCCACGTTTTCCGTTGCCCCCCAGGAGCGCGTCTGGCATGGGCGTATTGCTCGGGCGGGTCCCAATCGAAGGCACTGCGGGCTAATCTTCCTGGTTCCATTCTCTGGATGTGACCGTACCATTTTATTCGTTTGAGCATGATCATCGTGGATAGTTGGGGCATTCGCGATCTTGACATAATTTCATCGTTCGTTGCTTTCTCCAGATATGACACACGTAGAATTCTCCGAAGACAACCACAGTGGAAACTCTCAAGTTTTCTCTCCATTAATTTCGAAAGAGTCCAAGTCTCTGAGCTGTACAGCACGGCTGATAAAACGAGTGCTTTGTACAAATTGCACTTGAGGTGCACGCTGAGCTGCTTGCTCTTCCAGAGATTTTGGAAGTTAGCAAACCGTTGTCTACCTTCTGCAAGTTTGCAATTGACTTCCTGGAGGTCTCCATGCTTGAGGCTGACATATGATCCGAGATACTTGAACGCTTCTATGTTTTCAAACTCGTTTCCGATAACATCTCGTACTTTGCAGGAAAACACGCGTGTGGCAGCTGCTTTAGGTTTGCCACAGTATCTCGATTGGTGAACTTTTCGGCCATTGACTGTTTTGAACTTCCTTTCACACTTGTCACAGGTGAGGCTCGCCTCTAGTTGCTCGAACTTTGACTTGTCGACGACATTCTTTGACAAACCGGCTTTGCAGAATCTTGTTTGGTGCACTTTGCGTCCGGTAACTGTACTGAATTGCCGCTGACAGTTCTGACATCTTAAAGACTCTTGATCAGCCACCGCTGACCCACTCTCATTTTCTAGCGACTCTAAATCCGCTACTGCAGATTGTTGTTGTGAAGCTACCAACGCTGGCTTAGCCTCCGCTAAGCTTTTCAATCTGAGCTTCCGGCCATCTTGTGTTTCGAACCAGCCCGCTTTCTTTTTCGTTCCCAGCAGCACCTCCGTGCCGATGGTTAGTCGTGACTGGCTAGATGTCTCTGCCAGGAGTCCTAGTTTGCCTTTATGTGTTCCAGTGAGTATCTCCACGTTCTGTTGGATACTAGGCACTGCAACAACATTTGGGCTGTCGCATTTTACGCCCATATTCTTTGTTTTGGCCACATTAATCTTCAGACCAGCGGCTTCCGCTAGGGCCTCGATTCGATGTAGGTTTTCTTGCACCTCACTGTCTGAGACCCCCACGAGAGCAACATCATCAGCAAAATCTAAGTCAGCCACCAATCTCCCAATGTCTAATCCTCCATGCACCGAGTTAGCTAAAATGTAGTTGATGACAAGGCCGAATAGGATTGGGGACCACACATCACCCTGCCTAACGCCTGTTCTGACATCAAATAAGCGTCCCTTCTCACCTTCGGCTTTGACTCGACATTTGAATCCATCATAGCTGTTTCTTATGATGTTTATCACTTTTTGCGGCAGACCATAGTGTTTCATTATCTGCTACATCTGCTCACGATCGACAGAATCGAATGCCGCTCGAAAGTCTATGAAACAAAAGCTAATATCCAATTGAAACGCCATTGATTTCTCTATTATTTGACGCAGGGCAAAGAGTTGATCGGCGCATCCTCTGCTTTTTCTGAAGCCGCACTGCTCTTCCCTTAAGACGCGATCCACTGAATCTTTGCATCGATTGAGAGTAACGGAAGCGAACACTTTTCCTGGTACTGACAATAGGGAGATCCCTCGGTGGTTCGAACACTCTGACCTCTTTCCTTTACTCTTGTATAATGGGACAATTTCTGCTACCTTCCAGTCATCGGGCAGATCTTCCGTCGACCAACATTTATCTATGATGTCCCAGAGCCACTCGACAATACCCTTGTGTGCTTTCAACATCTCACAGGAAATGTTATCGGGTCCACTTGCCTTGCCATTCTTCAACCTGCGGACAGCTTCAAGCACTTCTTCAAATCGAATTGGGCTCAGGTCAATCGGCAAGCTTTCAGCTGCTTCTTCGGGATCCAATCTCGTACTGCAACTGAATGTTGAGGGATTCAGGAGTTGACTAAAATGTTCCGTCCAGCGTTCAAGTCGTTCCTCTTTCGTCCGTAAGTTGACGCCAGTGCTTGAAACTAATTTGGTCAACTGGGGCCTCCAGTTTCGGCAAATCTGCTGTGATGCCCCAAAAACCTCCTTTAAGTTGCCTCTGTCCGCGAAGCTCTGCACTTCTTGGCCTTTGCGTTCAAGCCATGCCCGTTTGTCTGCACGTAGAGCTTTTCTGACTTCCTTACAGCAGTTTGTGAACTCTAACAGCGCCTCCGCGCTGCTGTGTTTCTTTAACTGTAGATCGGCTCGTTTCCGGATAAGTTCCAGAGAATCTGGAGAGATCCAAGGTTTGTTCACTCGCTTGTCCGGAAGGAGGCATTTCACTGCTGCTTGGTTCAGGGCTTTTCGAAAATTGTCCCAAGACTGCTCTGTATTCTCGAAATCGCCGCTCTTATCAAGATGTAACTTGACCTCCTGCGTGAATAAGTCACGCGTTGTTTCATCTTGCAGCTTTGCAGAACTGATTCTGGGCGTGAAGCATGACTTTTTAGACAAAAGTTTCATAGATACTTCCGCAATGACCAGTTCGTGATCGGTAATTGTGGTTTTCCCTCTTCTGGACCTCACATTCGTCAGACATCCTCTGTATCTCTCTGCAAACAGAATGTGATCCAGCATCTTTTTTCGACAACTCGGATCGGGAGGGTTGAAGGTGTACCGATGCACTTGTCGATGCTGGAACCATGTACCACCTACGAGCAATTTGTGTGAAGTGCAAAATGATAACAACTTTTCAGAGTTTTCATTTTCTTCACCCATTCCAAACGGGCCTCTGCAGCTCATGGTGTCATTCAACTGGTGTCCAGGCTCTGCATTGAGGTCACCGATGACACAAATACGCTCCCTATGTTTGAAACTGGAAACTAGGTCTGAAAGTTGACTCCAAAACAAATCCTTCTCTTGGAGACTAGCTTCATTCGTAGGTGCGTAGCAGACAACAACAGCTAGATTGGCTCTCCTCTGAGCCGCGAACTTGACGTAGCAAATACGCTCACTTAGAGCCACTTGTTCTACGATGCTGTTTATCAATGACTTCTTTACAGCAACGCCCACTCCTCCTTGTCTCGACTTTACACCAGACAACCACGAGTCAGACAGGAAGAGCTTGTGGTCTCCGAGATCAATTTCTTGCTCCTGCAATCTCGTCTCCTGCACTCCCAGAATATCCAACTTGTATCGCGCCAGATCCATTTTCAAAGCCTCTAGAGATCAGGCTTGGGTCAGTGTTCTGACGTTTAAAGTTGCAATTCTGAGTTGGTTCCTCGGGAGATTCTTAGCACCCCTTACCCGGGACTCGGGGCCATGGTTGATTGTACTCATTGCTTTGGTGTTTGAAGGCTGAGATACGACTAGTTGCGCCACAAACTAGAAGACCAGTGCCTCGTTAGCTCGACCATGTGAGCGTAGAGCCGCAGCACATGACCTACCCCCAGGGGACACCACGTGGAGGTGAGGTTGGATACTACTACTACTACTACTACTACTACTACTACTACTACTACTACTACTACTACTACTACTACTACTACTACTACTACTACTACTACTACTACTACTACTACTACTACTACTACTACTACTACTACTACTACTACTACTACTACTACTACTACTACTACTACTACTACTACTACTACTACTACTACTACTACTACTACTACTACTACTACTACTACTACTACTACTACTACTACTACTACTACTACTACTACTACTACTACTACTACTACTACTACTACTACTACTACTACTACTACTACTACTACTACTACTACTACTACTACTACTACTACTACTACTACTACTACTACTACTACTACTACTACTACTACTACTACTACTACTACTACTACTACTACTACTACTACTACTACTACTACTACTACTACTACTACTACTACTACTACTACTACTACTACTACTACTACTACTACTACTACTACTACTACTACTACTACTACTACTACTACTACTACTACTACTACTACTACTACTACTACTACTACTACTACTACTACTACTACTACTACTACTACTACTACTACTACTACTACTACTACTACTACTACTACTACTACTACTACTACTACTACTACTACTACTACTACTACTACTACTACTACTACTACTACTACTACTACTACTACTACTACTACTACTACTACTACTACTACTACTACTACTACTACTACTACTACTACTA
Source organism: Convolutriloba macropyga (assembly GCF_964194025.1). Lineage (NCBI taxonomy): Eukaryota > Metazoa > Xenacoelomorpha > Acoela > Convolutidae > Convolutriloba > Convolutriloba macropyga. Next base: position 11,631,981 of record NC_134479.1, on the reverse strand, counting down.
CTACTGTAGCAGAGAGCAATTTGGGTAAGGGCGGCCGCGGTTTCTGGAAAACGTCCGAGCCGCCTCAATTTTGATGTTTAAACTCAAATCAACCCCTGAGATTGAATATTATGAGCTATAGTTGACGATTACCGAAACGGCCTTACAAATAAACCAGTAGTGCTCGTGCTATAGCCTTTCAAAAAATTTAATTGTTTTTTCTTTTCTAGCGTTTTTCTCCTTTTTTAACAGTAGAAGACTATTAAAATTGAACGTTATTTGATAGATTTTTATCTCTATTTTCTGAAACATGTTTTTTTAAATTTCTGTTAAGTATTCTTTGAGATATTGAGCCATAGGAGTAAGGTGCCTTTTTTGGCCGAACAGTAAGGAAAATTGAACAGGCAGTTTCTCTGCGGAAAACTACTTTTTTTCAAAAAATTTTTTTGTTCCTGTCTTGTATGACTACTTTCTGTCATTTTTGTTCTTATGAATGTTTGACGTAGCTTTTTCAGATACGGTGAAAATTTCGGCCTATGAAATCGGTTTGACTAAGTCGAGTGCGTTTGGACATCCTCAGATCCGAAATGAGGTGATTTTTGATAAATGACCACAGAGTTCTGATATTTGGCATGCAAGTTCGGAATAGTACGACAACCCACCTCCCAAAAAACTGGAGCTTTTTATGTAGTGAAAAAGCAGAAAAAACACTTTGAAAAAAACGGCCTTCAAATATGGGTAACAGTTTTTGGATAATTTTTGGCCCAATTCTGATTTTTTTTAATTGATAGCAGATTTTTGCCTCAAATTTAATTTTTTGGAAGCGCAAAGATGAAAAGTAGGAGGTGACATGCTGGCCATGTGTAAAAAAGTTAAAAAATATGTTTTAATGGTGTAAAAATATTAAATGAAAATTTAAAAAAAAGGTTTTTCATAAAAAACTGTGGCCATTTCGATCTGGATTGTGATAGTGTTGGAAAACTAACTTTTCCATAAACTAAAAATGCTGCGTTTCAAATCTCATATTAAAAAGACGAATTCAGGCAAAAAAACTTGTTCAAAAACAACCCCAAATTTTAAAAAAACACAAGATATTTTTTTTTATTTGTTGTCGGGAAATCCTTGATTTCGACGATTTCCTTATCCAAAGAATGATTTTTTGAAAAGCAAATCTAGTGATCTCTAAATGATCAGTATGAAAATTGGTTCAGAAATCAATATATCAATAATTTTTCTACTCAATTTTTTTTTTGGCACGAAAGTGCAAAATGGGTAACGGTGAGAATTTTGAAGTCAAATGAGCAAGGGTTACAGAAATGTCTACAAAAAAAACAATATAATGATCCAAAAACGCCAATTCTAAAACGCTGAGGTCTTTCAATTGTTATCTGAGAGGAATTTAAGTTATGACATGCATCAAAACAACGCTTCTGAAGCATAAAAATCAGCTATCACCAAAATTTGAGGTCAGTTGAACGAAAATGAGAAAAAAATATTTGAAAAATTTGATAGCAGAAAGAGGTTTTTCCAATTGTCGAATTGAAATAAACAAAATAATATTTTAGTGTCTCTGTGTGCAGGTTGCAAAACTTATTGAAAAAACTTTTTAAAGCACGTTTCTCTGATAATCAATTTTTTATTAAAATGCGTACCTTGTTCGAGATGTTCATTTGGCCATTTCAAAAAAGTTTTTCCCTAAAGAAGAATGAACTACAATCGTACTATTCCTTGGAACTAGTTTATTTTTGAAATGACCTCTCCATATCGGCCAAAACTAAACTCGATAAAAAATTTAAAAAACAGAAAAAACCTAATGCGTCAGAGAACAATTCTACGACAGCAAAAGTAAAAAACGAAAAAAGTTATAGTGTTTTCATTTTTCTGATCAACGAAATCTTTTAAGTTTTACTCAAACTCTTTCGGGGCATCAAGAAACTATTTTTTGAATAAAAACAAACCAAAATCGGCAAGAAAATTGCCAAAATCTGCACAGTTGTTAAAACAACATATACAAAATTGAACCACACTTGAGGCTGTTTAACTTTGTTTTTGTTAAAACTCAACGCTCTATTCTGTTTTTCAGGATTTTTAAAAAAACAATTATGGATCAATTCCTTCCTCTAATTATTTTTGAGACAAAAAAAGTACTTTTGTCAGTTTTGGTCAAATAGAGGAATATGGGTAATGGTGAGGTTTTTGAACTCAAATGCGCCAGGGTTGCAAAAATGTCTACAAAAAAGACCAATTAATGTTCCAAAAACGCCTATTCTAAAACGCCGAGGTCTTTCAATTGTTATCTGAGAGGAAGTTAAGTTGTGGAATGCATCAAAACAACGCTTCTGAAGCAAAAAGAAACGGCTATTACCAAAATTTGAGGTCAGTTGGACGAAAATGAGAAAAAACTATTTGAAAATATTGATAGCAGAAAGAAGTTTTTCCAATTGTCTAAATGAAATAAACAAAATAATATTTTAGTGTCTCTGTGTGCAGGTTGCAAAACTTATTGAAAAAACTTTTTAAAGCACGTTTCTCTGATAATCAATTTTTTATTAAAATGGGTACCTTGTTCGAGATGTTCATTTGGCCATTTCAAAAAAGTTTTTCCCTAAAGAAGAATGAACTACAATCGTACTATTCCTTGGAACTAGTTTATTTTTGAAAAGACCTCTCCATATTGGCCAAAACTAAACTCGATAAAAAATTTGAATAAACAGAAAAAACCTAATGCGTCAGAGAACAATTCTACGACAGCAAAAGTAAAAAACGAAAAAAGTTATAGTGTTTTCATTTTTCTGATCAACGAAATCTTTTAAGTTTTACTCAAACTCTTTCGGGGCATCGAGAAACTATTTTTCGAATAAAAACAAACCAAAATCGGCAAGAAAATTGCCAAAATCTGCACAGTTGTTAAAACAACATATACAAAATTGAACCACACTTGAGGCTGTTTAACTTTGTTTTTGTTAAAACTCAACGCTCTATTCTGTTTCTCAGGATTTTAAAAAAAACAATTATGGATCAATTCCTTCCTCTAATTATTTTTGAGACAAAAAAAGTACTTTTGTCAGTTTTGGTCAAATAGAGGAATATGGGTAATTGTGAGGTTTTTGAACTCAAATGCGCCAGGGTTGCAAAAATGTCTACAAAAAAGACCAATTAATGTTCCAAAAACGCCAATTCTAAAACGCCGAGGTCTTTCAATTGTTATCTGAGAGGAAGTTAAGTTGTGGAATGCATCAAAACAACGCTTCTGAAGCAAAAAGAAACGGCTATTACCAAAATTTGAGGTCAGTTGGACGAAAATGAGAAAAAACTATTTGAAAATATTGATAGCAGAAAGAAGTTTTTCCAATTGTCTAAATGAAATAAACAAAATAATATTTTAGTGTCTCTGTGTGCAGGTTGCAAAACTTATTGAAAAAACTTTTTAAAGCACGTTTCTCTGATAATCAATTTTTTATTAAAATGGGTACCTTGTTCGAGATGTTCATTTGGCCATTTCAAAAAAGTTTTTCCCTAAAGCAGAATGAACTACAATCGTACTATTCCTTGGAACTAGTTTATTTTTGAAAAGACCTCTCCATATTGGCCAAAACTAAACTCGATAAAAAATTTAAAAAAACAGAAAAAACCTAATGCGTCAGAGAACAATTCTACAACAGCAAAAGTAAAAAACGAAAAAAGTTATAGTGTTTTCATTTTTCTGATCAACGAAATCTTTTAAGTTTTACTCAAACTCTTTCGGGGCATCGAGAAACTATTTTTCGAATAAAAACAAACCAAAATCGGCAAGAAAAATGCCAAAATCTGCACAGTTGTTAAAACAACATATAAAAAATTGAACCACACTTGAGGCTGTTTAACTTTGTTTTTGTTAAAACTCAACGCTCTATTCTGTTTCTCAGGATTTTTAAAAAAACAATTATGGATCAATTCCTTCCTCTAATTATTTTTGAGACAAAAAAAGTACTTTTGTCAGTTTTGGTCAAATAGAGGAATATGGGTAATGGTGAGGTTTTTGAACTCAAATGCGCCAGGGTTGCAAAAATGTCTACAAAAAAAGACCAATTAATGTTCCAAAAACGCCAATTCTAAAACGCCGAGGTCTTTCAATTGTTATCTGAGAGGAAGTTAAGTTGTGGAATGCATCAAAACAACGCTTCTGAAGCAAAAAGAAACGGCTATTACCAAAATTTGAGGTCAGTTGGACGAAAATGAGAAAAAACTATTTGAAAATATTGATAGCAGAAAGAAGTTTTTCCAATTGTCTAAATGAAATAAACAAAATATTATTTTAGTGTCTCTGTGTGCAGGTTGCAAAACTTATTGAAAAAACCTTTTAAAGCACGTTACTCTGATAATCAGTTTTTTTTTAAAATGGGTACCTTGTTCGAGATGTTCATTTGGCCATTTCAAAAAAGTTTTTCCCTAAAGAAGATTGAACTACAATCGTACTATTCTTTGGAACTAGTTTATTTTTGAAAAGACCTCACCATATTGGCCAAAACTAAACTCGATAAAAACTTTAAAAAAACAGAAAAAAACCTAATGCGTCAGAGAACAGTTCTACGACAGCAAAAGTAAAAAACGAAAAAAGTTATAGTGTTTTCATTTTTCTGATCAACGAAATCTTTTGAGTTTTACTCAAACTCTTTCGGGGCATCGAGAAACTATTTTTCGAATAAAAACAAACCAAAATCGGCAAGAAAATTGCCAAAATCTGCACAGTTGTTAAAACAACATATACAAAATTGAACCACACTTGAGGCTGTTTAACTTTGTTTTTGTTAAAACTCAACGCTCTATTCTGTTTCTCAGGATTTTTATAAAAACAATTATGGATCAATTCCTTCCTCTAATTATTTTTGAGACAAAAAAAGTACTTTTTTCAGTTTTGGTCAAATAGTGGAATATGGGTAATGGTGAGGTTTTTGAACTCAAATGCGCCAGGGTTACAAAAATGTCTACAAAAAAGACCAATTAATTTTATAAAAACGCCAATTCTAAAACGCCGAGGTCTTTCAATTGTTATCTGAGAGGAAGTTAAGTTATGGCATGCATCAAAACAACGCTTCTGAAGCATAAAAAACAGCTATCACCAAAATTTGAGGTCAGCTGGACGAAAATGAGAAAAAAATATTTGAAAAATTTGATAGCAGAAAGAAGTTTTTCCAATTGTCTCATTGAAGTAAACAAAATCATATTTTAGTGTCTCTGTGTGCAGGTTGCAAAACCTATTGAAAAAGCCTTTTAAAGCACGTTTCTCTGGTAATCAATTTTTTTTTAAAATGGGTACATTGTTCGAGATGTTCATTTGGCCATTTCAAAAAAGTTTTTCCCTAAAGTGGAATGAACTACAATCGTACTATTCTTTGGAACTAGTTTATTTTTGAAAAAAACCTTTCCATATTGGCCAAAACTAAACTCGATAAAAAATTTTAAAAAACCAGGAAAAACCTAATGCGATAGAAAACAATTCTACGACAGCAAAAGTAAAAAACGAAAAAAGTTATAGTGTTTTCATTTTTCTGATCAACGAAATCTTTTGAGTTTTACTCAAACTCTTTCGGGGCATCGAGAAACCATTTTTCGAATAAAAACAAACCAAAATCGGCAAGAAAATTGCCAAAATCTGCACAGTTGTTGAAACAACATATACAAAATTGAACCGCACTTGAGGCTGTTTAACTTTGTTTTTGTTAAAACTCAACGCCCTATTCTGTTTCTCAGGATTTTTAAAAAATAATTATGAATCAAATACTTCCTTTAATTACTTTTGAGACAAAAATGTACTTTTTTCAATATTGGCCGAAAAGTGGAATATGGGTATTGGTGAGGTTTTTGAACTCAAATGCGCCAGGGTTACAGATATGTCTACGAAAACGACAAATTAATGACCCACAAAATGCCAAGTTTAAAACGCTGAGGTTCCCCAATTGTTATTTGAGAGGTAGTGAAGTTGTCGATCGGATAATAACAACGTTTCTGAAGCGAAAAATACAGCTATTACCAAAATTTTAGGTCAATTGGACGAAAATGAGAAGAAACTATTTGTAAAATTTGACAGCAAAAAGCAGCCTTTCTTGTTGTATCATTAAAATAAGTCGATAAATTCAGTATAAATATGCAGCATTGACGCTTACAAAAGATTAAAGCATGCAACATAAGCTTTGCCTAAATCAACCTTAACGTTTACAGTTGAGCAAAGTTTTATCAGGACAAAAGCTAAAACAAGTCACAATTTATACTGGAGGAGTCTCTGGATTCTGGAAATAGGCTTTAAATGACAAACACAAATAGCACATTTTTTGGCGGCCAGAAAAAATGGGGGACCATCCAAATTGGAGGCCCAGCCCCCAATTCGGGCGGACCCCAATTTTTTTTTGAAAATTTTTTCTTTTTTTTTCAAGTTTTTCAAGTAAAACCCAACTTTTTTTGCCAATAACAAGCACACTGTTGCCTACACACAAGTTTGAAATTATTATTAGTAACCCAAGAATTGATTTTTACACTTTGCTGCAAAACTTAAATAAAAATGGGCAAAAGAGAACAAGAAAAACAATTTTTGGATACAAAAGATGGACCTGATCGCAAGAGTCCTAGGCCATCAATTCTAAAATGGACCAAAAACACACACAGTGATAACTTCACTATAAACACGGAGCCATTGACGCTTACAAAAGATTAAAGCTTGCAACATAAGCTTTGCCTTAACCAACCTTAACGTTTACAGTTGAGCAAAGTTTTATCGGGACAAAAGCTAAAACAAGTCACAATTTATACTGGAGGAGTCTCTGGATTCTGGAAATAGGCATAAAATGACAAACACAAATAGCAGTTTTTATGGCGGCCAAAGAAAATGGAGGACCATCCCAAATTGGAGGCCAAGCCTCCAATTCCGGCGGTCCCCCATTTTTTTGAAATTTTTTTCTTCTTTTTTCAGGTTTTTCAAGTAAACCCAACTTTTTTTTTCAATAACAAGCACATTGTGGCCTAAACACAAATTTGAAATTATTATTAGTAACCCAAGAAATGATTTTTACACTTTGCTGCAAAACTTAAATAAAAATGGGCAAAAGAGAACAAGAAAAACAATTTTTGGATACAAAAGATGGACCTGATCGCAAGAGTCCTAGGCCATCAATTCTAAAATGGACCAAAAACACACACAGTGATAACTTCACTATAAACACGGAGCCATTGACGCTTACAAAAGATTAAAGCTTGCAACATAAGCTTTGCCTTAACCAACCTTAACGTTTACAGTTGAGCAAAGTTTTATCAGGACAAAAGCTAAAACAAGTCACAATTGATGCTGGAGGAGTCTCTGGATTCTGAAATAGGCTCAAAATGACGAAAACAAATAGGAGTTTTTGAAAGTGTACCAAGTTCCTACAGAGGCATTAGCCTGTTATGTTGCATGAACAAATTGTTCACGGGTATCATTTACCAGCCTTTGCGAACATAGAAAAATCAAATTTTACCACCAAGCCAATATGATTTCAGACACAAACTGTCAACAATCGACGCAGTTTTGCACTTGACAAGAGCAATCAAGCATAACATCAGCTGCAGTGGCAAATACTATGCCTGCTTCATTGACTACGAAAAAGCGAACAGGAACATGCTGCTTACAAAACTGATAAAAGTGAGGATGCATGGGACCATTATACACAGAACACAATCAGTGCTAAAATGCAACTTCCAGCAGATCCTTGATGAAGATTTCTTGTCAAACGAGATTGAACAGAAAACAGGAATAGCACAAGGAGACAAATTCTCACCACTCTTATTTAGTTTGTTCTTGGCTGATTTGTATTTTGAGCTGAAATTCAAGGGTCCCGATGTTGTATTTTACGCTGATGACTTATTACATGGGAGCTATTGCAACAAAGTTTGAGTAATCTGAACACGTATTGTAGCAAGAACTAGTTGAAAATTAACGTAAAGAAGACAAAATGCAGGAAATTCAGAAGAGGTGACCGTTTAGCTGTTGATGAACAATTCTATATATCGAAAAGAGAAGTTGAATTTACTAACACCTTACTGACATACTGATAAAACTATGGTAAGCGGGCAACAATTTCTGCAGCATAGATTACAGTGTTACTGAGAGAACGGAAAAACGTGTGGTAAGAAACACAACAAACTGCAACAATCAAGATGATTTTTAACGTTTTTCTCCAATTCCTTTTTTGAATTCCATAAAATTGATTCGTAGTCCGAAATGCCAGAAAGTTTTGCGATGAGAGAGCAAACCACAAGGTTAATTACGCTGTAAATGAGCCTGATTATAAAATGTAAAACCTGCCTTTGTTGTAAAATTGTGCCATCACATTTCAAACAGACAGATGGAATTTTTGACTGAAATTGTCTACGCTTCTTCTGTAAAAAGCACTCAATTATCTGTGAGTTCGGAATCAATTAAATTTTGTCTTCTGAAATTAGCTTTCGTAAGTTTTCTCTAATTTTCAGCAAAAAATAAGAAGCTGAGCACTGTTCTGACGCGAATGAAACGAAAAGACAACTCACCAAAAAAACTTTTTTTCGAAGCAAAAAAAAACACAATTCAGGAGTAACGACACAGTTTCAGCTTTTTCCTCAAAAAATTGCTTTATCTAGACCTATTATCGGCCATTTTTTGTGATTGGCCACAAAATTACAAAATACTACCCAAATTTTACTCAAGTCAAATAAGTCATATGACTGTGAGTGAAAATGGGTATCGGGCGAAAACTTAAAATGGTCGAAAAAATAAAAGTGTAATATGGGCACCCTCGGATTTTAATATGGGTACCTATTTCAAAGCTTAATTTGGTCATCTTAATATGGGTAAGGGTACATTCTGTGGCCAAAGTGTAATATGGGTGAAAAATGGTCCATATTACACTCCTGCTACAGCTACTACTACTACTACTACTACTACTACTACTACTACTACTACTACTACTACTACTACTACTACTACTACTACTACTACTACTACACATACTACTACTACTACTACTACTACTACTACTACTACTACTACTACTACTACTACTACTACTACTACTACTACTACTACTACTACTACTACTACTACTACTACTACTACTACTACTACTACTACTACTACTACTACTACTACTACTACTACTACTACTACTACTACTACTACTACTACTACTACTACTACTACTACTACTACTACTACTACTACTACTACTACTACTACTACTACTACTACTACTACTACTACTACTACTACTACTACTACTACTACTACTAATACTACTACTACGAATACACCACAAATAATTCTGACTCGCACATCGAACTCCGCCTCCGCCTCCACCTCCGAACTCCGCTTCCATCTCCGCCTCTGACCCCGCCTCCGCCTCCGACCCCGCCTCCACCTCCAACTCCCGCCTCCACCTCCGAGCCCCGCTTCCACCGCACAGATGCGCCAATATATGGTATAGTTGAAGCTAGAACAGCTTTTGAGGGTATCACCATTTTAAAAGTTTCAAGCATGATATCAGCTATTCGAAATTTTCAAAATTTCCTATGTTCTTTGTATGTACAGTCTGATGATGTGAAACGTTCTGTGCAGTGTTCACCAATAACGAAGAAAAGGGACAGACTGGGATGTTTCTTAATCGACTCTGGGCAGACTGGCAGAAGTATTTACACTTCTATTTGACTGGTTCAGTAATGGTTACAATTGAGAGTCAATGGTACAGCGCTGAACTGTGAGCAAAGTCCGGGAAGCTCCGCGCAGCAAATATCGGGAAGCTCCGCGCAGCAAATATTAATAGTAAAAGACCCCGCTGTTATGTAAAAGACATAAGATGTCTTTTGATCAAAGGATTGTTTTTCAAATTGAGGTCGGTAATTGTTGCATCTCGCTGCGTTTGTCCAACTAAAATGTTACAACTTTCATGTCTTTTGTTGCGTCAAAATGAGCCTGGGTTTTTGTCCAATATTTTGTCTCTTTTTGCCACCTTTCTCAAATTGTTGCAAGACAATTGATTACAGTCTCGCCATTGTGTTTCATGATTTGATAACATTTTGAAAGTCTAACAAATGCTGAATACAGATCTGGAACTTGAGTGAAACTGAGAACATTTTAATGTATTTGAGTATATTACTTTTTTGAATTAAATCCTTGCTATCCTTTTTTTGTCCATTATTAATTTGTCAAAAATGTGATTCTTTGATACTCTTCTTGCACAATCAGCAAAAACTGTACTAGCTTTTACTAGAATTTATTAACTTGTTTGGCAATGCCACAGAAAACTATAACTCAAAAGAAATCATATTGTTGTGACATGCTGTTAAAATCAAAAATTGAAATGAACTGGTTTGGATAATCTGTCAAATCTATTCCATGTCCATTATCAACGTAGGATTATCTGCCGCAGGCAATCCGTTTCGCTTTAGTTAAATGTGCTCAAGGGTGAAGTTTTGAATATAGAGTAGATTTTGCCTGATGTCACAAAGAAAATCTCCATTTGCATTCGATTTGAGTACCAGTTGGCGTATTGGGTCTCTCGCAAAATTATGCTCTTCTTTTCCACATTTTTGAACTGTTGAAGCCAAAAATGTATTTGTGAGTGTTTCAAGAAAACGATATGAGGTGGTGCTTTTCAATAATATTTTTAAAATTTTGCACGCAACAGCGTCATTTATAAAGATCTTCAGCACTTACAAAATATATTCGACGATTTATACTTATTGATTCGCATCGTCATCAAACTTTAAAAAAATCAACAACTGATCTTCTAAATGAAATCTGAAGTGTCACATCACTTCGCAGATGTCTGTTAAAAACAAAAATGTCTCCATTAGTTCCAACCCTCATCAAATTTTACTTCTGCTCACATCGGTAGTTGACAGCGTTTCCGGGTTTTCCTGATAAAATGAGCCCTTGCACACTAGCCATGTGTTTTTTTGCATGTTTAATATGCGAGATCTCGGTGAATGAAATTTTTGTGAATATAGTTCCCTTAGGATTTAAAATTATCAATCCAAAAGCAGATACTGTACAATCAGAAAGCACTGAATATAGCAAATAAATATAGCAAATGCAGGATAAAATATTTTTTTAATGTCAACGGTAATTCCAGAGTCATAATTCAAATCGGCTTTTGAAAACTGAACAGTTCTACAATTTCTTTGGGGAAAAATTTTTAAGTCAATGCAGTTTTTTCTGCCAAAGGCCGCTTCAATGAATCTAATTGGACTGTAGATGAGACTGGGTTTCTCATAAAAACTACCATCAAAAGTTACCAGCAGCGGAAGTCTTACCAATAAATCGAGTGGGCTGCGAATCGCTTCTGATGGTAACAAATTAGCAATCATCTCTCACTTTACCAAAAAAAATCTAGTCGACCTCTTTTTGGTGATCGATATGCTAAAGTCGTCTTTCTAAGTTTTTTGAATGCTTTCCTTGTCTTGCTTCGTATTGACTTCATCCGAAATGAAGTAATTTGCCGAGATCAACTTGTCCATTTTCCAACAGTTTTTGAAATATTATTTTTAAACAGCTGATCGGAGACTTCTGCAAACTAAATCCAAAGTCTCTGGAACACTTTCATTCAAAACATTTTTTTCCGATACACTTAGCAGATGGCAAAAATGAAACAACGTGCCAGGAGAACCGTTACACTTGCAATTCGGTCAGCTACCGCGCCAAAACAACTACAGCTTTGTCGATAAGTTCAAGAGAAATAAGGCAAAGGCGTCGCTTGTTTAGCATTGTCAGCATCCATTTCACTTGGAAACAATTTGAATCGTAGTGTTAGAACAAATTTTCCAGTTCCAAACCTAATTGTCCTGTTTCCGTTCGCAATTCAATTAAAACGGTTTGAATTGCGTTGGTCAAAATCTTCTTGTAGTCTAAGCCTGTAAAAACCATCTGATGAGTTTGCTCAAGTCCACACACTACTTTTTTATTCATATATGCAATGTTCCGAATCAATGACTCGCGTTTGTCTCCATTTTTCGCTGTTACGAAGTTTGCATTTTAGACATTTTTTAAACAAGTTGTGTTCCCTTAAAGTCAATGATACCATTGAAGCCAGTGATTTTCGGGATTTTTCCCTGGGAATCCGATTTATCTAGCATCTGCAGCAGCATACATGGTTTTTCCAATCCAAACGATTAATTTTATGATACCAGATTTAACTGAGGGAAGATAGAAAATTGATTAACCTGGGGAAAAATATTTGAGCAGGATTGTAGGATATCACATGTTTTTGGATTCAACTAGGTTTCTAAATGACTAAATAAGGGAAATTTGCTGATTACTATCTCATAATCTTCTCTCAAGAATTCTGTTATTCAATTGTCAACAAATAAACTTAGTTTGTTGTGTGTCACTTGTTGATTGAAATGAATTGTTTGAGTTTTGGTCGAATCAAAGCTTAATTTCATCTGTATAGACAAGTTGAATTTTACTTAAATTACACTGATGTTTCTATGTCGCACAGCAGTTGCTATTTTGTCAGTGAAAATTCCGTCACATGAATCGTCAAACACAAACAGACAGTTTTATATATCTGAATTCAAATATTTGAGTTCAAAACAACAAATTTTGTTGAACTTTACATTCAGCTTTATCTCTTATGGCTAAAATATTGACTGACCGTTCTGAGGAAAAGAAAACATTTAAAGACTCTGATGAGAATATCCCAGTTTTAATATTTTGATAGAAAAGCTCAGTGTTTCCTCAGCAAGATGAACCGCAACCAGCCGAGAAAAAAAACAATCAGAGGTTGAAATTATAAATTTCAAAACTTGGGGTCAGAAAGAGCTTATCCTGTGCTAGGAATAGAGAAAAGAAAAATATGAATTCTTTGCAATCAAATACTGAAAACAATAGTATGAATAGGGAACAGCTATTGGAAAAAAATTGCGGTTAATGTAAAATTTTTCCGTAAATAAAAAAGTAATCGCGGTTAGCAGAATCACAGAGACTGTCTTTTTAGGTGTTGAACACCAAAAACCAAGTCGATCTTGCCTCCGCTCGAATCTGACTGATCTTATTTTTGACTCATTTTATAAGTGCAACTGCAAATATATTTTATTACAAATTTTCTTGCAATATTTTTTTCCACGTAACACAAATTCAAAGTATTTATCTTCTCTTCTTTAATTATATAGTTCACACTTTCATTAAACCACTCCTGGATTTTTTTGGGAAGATTCCTTTTGTCCAGACACAACAAAACTTGTACTGCATGCTTGGGCATAGATATAGGGATACATTTCCAAATTCGCATTATATCTTGTTTCGGCTTAATAATAGTGAACCAGAGAGATACCTATAACAAATTGTGGTTTAGCACCACCACTTGCCATCTGCTGTTTTCTCGCAGCCGCTTCTAAGCCAGGGTCAATTTGACTAGAGTTAATATCAACTGATTGTCGGTCGCATTGCAACAAAGCATCAGGTTGTTCTTCGGACAAATAGGCCATTAAAGGCGCTGTTGTTTGCGCTTCCCCCTTTTTGCAGGTAACATATTTGTTCCCTATTGATCGTAAGGCGTTTCGTACGCCTAGGATCAATAGCTTATACTAAACATGCCTCCGTGTTGATCGTTTTTGTGGTCTTTTGCAAGAATAATTCTCCTTCATGATGTTTCCATTGCAGCAAAACTTTATTGTTTGCGATGAAGTCCAATTGAATTTCGCCTATTTTGCCTGTGGCTCAAATCAGTCCTTCTTCACAAAAAACTGTAAGAATGATGGGATTTGCTGCTTTTTGGGATTTATATTTCAACTTAGATTGATTTGATTTCTTCTCGGGAAGCTTGCAGATGCTCGTCTCTTTGCCCTTTCGCTTTTTTTTCAACGCTCACAACAACTGTTGCCTGTTTGCGATTGCTCAGTGCTCTCTGCAAATTTGTCACTGTTCCAAGAAATTCCGAATTGTTCCCATTGAAAACAGATTTGCTTTCTTCAGTTTTTTTTTGCACAGAGAGAGCCAGATATTTTCTCGGAGACGAAGGTCAAGTTCACTTGCTCAGGTGATTACGCTTTGGTCGCTTCAACCAGGCGGGCCTAGTTGGCCAATCACGTTCCCTAATTTCGATCGCCGCCCTGACAAAGCCCGCTTGGTTTTTGATACCGACCACATAATCACACTGTAACACATCAGCTGTAGCCGTATCACAGCTACTCGATAGGCCACAAACAGTTGCAGCTCAATAGGGGAGTGTGTCAGAAAGGCCAATGGGGCACAGCTTATCCTCTGATCCGACAGCAAACACCTGGGTTTCGCTTTGTTCTCACTGTATCGAAATACTTACTATCAGTGCTGGATTGAGCTGTTTTTGGAAGTTATGCTTCCCACCTGAGAAATGCTGCTTCCCCACCGGGTTGCACTTAGTTCTCCCATTGTTGTCCGTTCTTAGTCAGAAGCCTCTGTTAGTCATCTCAAGTGAAAACTGAATGGAGCAACCAATCCGCTAAAACACGAGGATACCAGTGAATAAATTTTCCTCTGAGTAATTGGAGTGTCAACTTCTTTATTAGTACATCAGCTTACTTGGAGAACATTGTGAGTAACGGCACATTGTAGTCCAGGCACTGACGATCCCTACTCATTGGTTTCAAACACGAATTGTTTTATGTTGCTTAATGGCTTTAAGTCCTCTGGGACACTTCGAATCACAAGCAATTGTACAGAATCTGACGCAATCAGGCAAAGTTTTTCATAAGTCGTACAAACATCTTGATACAGATTTGTTGAACCGGGACTTGTTCAATCTGAGGTTTTTAGTGTAAGCTCCTCTTAATGGAAAACATCTGTTCCTTAGTATGGGCACATCAATGGAACAGTTTTGATATAGCTTTCGAGAGCCCGAGTTGATTGTTAGTATGATCCATATTTTCTGTGATCATTAAAAACTTTACAGGAAAAAAAGTTACCACTATCGAAAAACTTGTATTGCGTTTACTGCAATTTGATCCATCTCTTGATTGTTGAACACTACTCGCTTGAGAGCGTATTTTGCAAAAGATTAAGCTCCGATTCCATACCGCGGTCATTTCGGTATTAGAACAATTTCGTTAAATCTAGGAAGCCATATGAACAACAAGCTTTATCTATATTCTGCGGAAACTTGTAATTTCAGAATTTTTGATTCGATATCTGCTGTATGAGTGAATGATACTTCGCGAAGTCTGAATGTTGTTGCTATCAACCCATGTAGTAGATTGTGTTTTGCTAGTAGTCTGTCGTTTAGGCTATTTTTTTCAACAATAATGCAGCATTGCAGACACTTTTAACTAAACCAGGCTTGTTTTGGCTTACCATTGGATGTTACGGCAAAAACTATTCTTTCCTGAAGATGCCTTTTACTTAGGAATCGCCCAATAATTTTTGCGGTACCCTTTTCAACATGTGTATCTATTGACTCTTAATACACACTTTTCAGGTTTGCGTCCTTTTTGGATCTTCGTTCCATTGAAAAAAGTTGATCCACGGTTGAGATGTAGATGTTTGATAGAATTAACTTTTATCAACGTCACAGTTTTTTTAATTCGTTCAACTAGCCTGTAAACATCTTTGAGCTCTCTAGAAATCTTTGAGCCTGAAGTTTCTACCTTAATTGACCGAGAGCAGAAAGCTGAATTTGGAGGCTGAAATTCCAATGACCCGCAATGCTTGAAAATTCTCAGCCGCATTCGCGTCCCGGTGAAGGTGAAATTAAAGTTTTTTTTCTTTTCTGGCCCGTAATTGGTCCACTGACTACCGATTCTAATTCTGTTAGAACGCCAAAAGATCCATTTTTTGTTCCTATCTTGCATGGGCGTTGTAGCTCCGAACAATTTGTCCAAAGATAATGCCAACTTGGTTCCTAATGATAGCCTCCTTTGTTTGAGTTGATATATTGCTTCAAAATTGCTATCGAACTTCTTTATCCGTCTTTTGCAACTTTTTTCTCTGAAATTTCAGAAATTTTCTCCGTTCGTTTTTGCTCTTTTTTGTAACGTTTGGGCCACTGAATTGTTCTTTATGTGTTTTTGTTACTCTCGTTCTTGTTCAGTGAATTACTGGTGTTAATTTTATTTGTTTTCATTCCTGGATGCGAGTCTTTGCTTATTTTTGAGAGCCAATGAATTTCCAACTCTGTTTTGCACTCCCTTGCTTGCCCTAGTTGTTTTTTAACAAAGTTTGTCGGCTACCTGGCAAGCATTTTACGACGCCGCAATTGCTTGGGGCCGCAATATCCTACCCTATTACGTCAGGTCTTTTTTGATAGAGAACTTTTATTTTGTTGGGTTAACCTAATCTTCAACTATTTTGTAGCTGAAATTTTTTTGGTGATCCCTTCTTTCACTAAATCCTAATCCTGATTTCTCTTGTCGTACATGTAAAATGTTGAATGAAGCTGTTCTCTGCTTATTATGATTGAATTGCCCTGTTGCTGTTCGTTTTTTTATTGCTTATTCCTTTTAAGTAGGGCTAGCACTTCAGTTTCTTTATCGAATTGCACTTTCCGATTTTCCCGCTGGCGTTGCCTCGATGAGTCGTTTGTTTTTTGTTGGTGGGTGAGTTTGGCATTCTCTACATCAGATTGGAGTGTGGCTGTCCCTTTCAGTGGACCAGTTGTAATGGATGCTCCGAAAAGACAAGGAAGACTTTACACCACCAAATTCGTTTTAGCGGCTACAAATGAATGTTACTTGGAGACGTTAACTTTGAGTACTGTTTTATCCGTTATACAGTATGTTAACGTTGCAATAGTGGATTCTCAGGTAGGTCAGATAACTGATCGTTCAGCTCGCTTTCTCAAATCTTCTTCGCACAGAATATCAAAATAATTTAGATTTGAAATAGTAATTTTTTGTTGAGTTTTGATCAATAAATCTGTCAAAAATCCAAATTGGAATAGGCCCGAACTAAAACGTTGCAGCGCTATAACTTGACCCAAGCAGTTTTTAACCCGAATTTGGCTATTGGTTTCAATACTTAAAATATCGGACTAGAGTAGGTTTTGTTGAAACCAGTATAAGCAAATGTTTCTGTACTCAAAGTCTCTTACCTAGGAACATTTTCCTCAGAAAAAAGAATGAGAATATCAAAGTTAATTCTCTTTCAACATGTTGAATTTAGATTATACTGTTTAATCAGTTAGATTATTTACAGAAACAAGACAAGTTAGCAATTAAATCACCATTCAATGATTGTGCTTCAATACGCACGGTAATTTAGTTTAATAAGACCAAA
Organism: Convolutriloba macropyga; assembly: GCF_964194025.1. Lineage (NCBI taxonomy): Eukaryota > Metazoa > Xenacoelomorpha > Acoela > Convolutidae > Convolutriloba > Convolutriloba macropyga. Next base: position 11,614,778 of record NC_134479.1, on the reverse strand, counting down.
ATTGCAAACTCCAACTGATTTTCGGGAGTCTTTCAAGTTTCGTTTAAACTATTACACATGTCAAATTTGCATCTCATATTGGTTGTAGAGATATATCTCGACAAAATTTGAACAATTTTCCATATTGTTTTTTTCTCATTGTACATTTGTTGTCATTACAAGATTGTGGACCATATAGAAATTTTGTGCAATGCTCTAAGCGAGCAGCAGTTCGAATCGCAAACAATCGTAGATAATCTGATGAAATCGGGTAAAGGATTTCATAAGTCGTACAAATATCTTGATACAGAATTGGTGAACCGGGACTTGTTCAATTTGAGGTTGTTTATTTTAAGCTTCTCTTCGTGAATGATAATCAAATAGTATTAATTGTTACTCCGTAAATGTCTTGACAAGAGCGAACCAATCAATTTGGCTTCGATAGAGTGGGACTAATTGAAATTCGTTTCTTAAAAAATTCTTTTCAAAACTGACTTTTCAAAGTTTCTGATATAGGTATTGAGTCACAGTTCATTTCTCTGACACCTATAGTTGAAAACAGGGTGAGAACAATTTTTGGGTTCAATTTTTTGGGTTGAGTAACGAACTATGGTTGTAAAAGTAAACTTCACTCTAGGAGTAAATGAGCAGCAGTAGAAAGTATGTTGGAAAACATCTGTTCCTTCATATGGGCACAACAAATTGGCAGATTTGATATAGCTTTCAAGAACCTAAACAGTTTGTTAGGAATCCATACTTTCTGTGATCTTTCACAAAATTACAGTAAAAAAAACGTGACCACTAACGAAATACGGGCCGTAATTGAACAAATGTTAAAAACAGGCGGCAGTTGGATCATGACTGTTTGTTTTTTGGATGAGTTTTACAACCGAGATTTCCCACAAGGTGTGTATGTTCAAAATATGTTTGCAGTTTTGAATGTTTCAACGGATTTCTTGTTTTCTGTTGCTTTATCTAGACAGGAGTTTGAAATAACACAGGGGCAGAATAAAGAAGTATAAAAGATGATCCGACAAAAAAAGACCAAATACCATTTTTTATGAAAGTTTCCATCATAAAAGGATGGAATCTCATTGGAATATCAGTTGGATAAATTGAAGCCTACTCACTCTTCATCGGGGTTGGTGAGATCAATTGCGCTTGCTCCTCGCAACATCCCGTCGGCCCTACCCGAGATGAACATCTATTGTAACTGTTCTAAGATCTTCCATGGTTCCGTTTAAGATATAAAAGGTTTCTTAGTATGCGCTTGCAATCTTTTTTTGATATTCATAGTTTAACTCTGTATGATTTTTCAAAACCAAATGACCGTTGTTTCATCTTTATAAACCATGCATGATCTTTTTATGGCTGATACGTCAACTAAACCAAAATAAGTTTTTTTTCAATCAGTCTGGTTAATGCATCATTAAGGGAAAGCTTGGTTGCATTCCGAAGAATCAATCTTTTTCAAACGTTAGAGTTAATGAAAACGACTAAAGAAAGTGACGAAAATTTTAGCTTAAATTTATTACTTCCCGGGTTGAGATGTCAACGCTAAAATTGCAAAAAAATGTAAGATTTGCGGTGAATGCGGTGAAATGATGTAAGAATTGCGTTTTTAGCGTTGAATGCGATGAGTGTGGTGAAAAAAAACTATTCAACGCTAAGAAAAGCAAAACTTACATAAATTCACCGCCAAAATGTACTGTAATTTTTTTTGCGGTGAATTTTCGTAAGATTCGCGGTTTTCAGCTGTGAAAATTTTTCTTTCATCGGTTCACGTTGGTAGCGGTGAATTATTTTTTTTGCAGCGCTTAAGATGTGAAAATAAAAAATTTACCGCTAAAAACCGCAAATCTTACAAAACTTCAACGCATTTGTTTTTCATGACGTCGAATTTGATTTAAACTCACAAGTAATAGAATTGAACTACGTGACAGATGGCTCATTGGGATAAGAAATTGTGACATATAAGTGGCGAGAGGTTCAAACCCGTGTACGGCAGTTTCTTTTTTGTAAAAAATCACGTGAATGCGGTGAAAATAAAAATTTCACCGCTAAAAATCACAAATCCTACATAAATTCACCGCTAAAAACTTCAAATCTTACAAAAATTCACCGCTTTCACCGCATTCATCGCAAAAAGATGCGGGCGCTTTGCGTTGAAATTTTTTTCACCGCTATTCACCGCAATTCTTGCATTATTTTTTGACCAAACCTCGATAAGAGTATTCGGTTTTACTAGTACAGTACAAAGTTTCCAATAAAATAAAAATTAATTTTCAAAGGTTTTCTTCAGTAAAATTTTCTGGCTCTTCTGGCATACTTTTGTACTTTACAACTTTATGTTTCGATTATATTGCCATTTTGGGCAACACAAGGCTCCATTGTCAACAAATGAGTGCTTATATTGGGCGCTCATGATTATGGAGTTTACATTGGGCGTTCATCGTTTATGTTGTTCATCCCGGAAAACTACGACATTCCCATCCCTAGGCATCAGTTTTGTTTCAAAGTGAACTTCTTTACAATTAATTAAAGACAATAAAGTAAATCATAAAGACAACGTTATTCAAAACGAGTGCTAGTCGTGATATATTCTGCCTTCATTGTCTGGAACCCCTGAATGTCCTTGGCAAAATAGCAGCTATCACAGCGCATATTTATGATGTATGAGAAAAACTGCACGGATTACACGTAGCTTTTAAGGTCATAAATGGTTTGTACTGATCTCGCAATAAAAAAACAAGTCGCTGAACATTCCGCAGTTTCATCGTAGAATTTACAAAATCTGATCGTTTCGCCTATTTGTTGTAGCGTCGAAAAGGCATGATTAAAAATGGTGATTGAGGTGCTCCAGATTCGAGGATGGGCGCAAAATTATGTAGGACCGGCAGCAAATGCATTGAATTTATCTATGAGCTAAGCTTGAGATATTTAATTGGAGGTAGTGCCATGCACAGTTGTTTTTTCATCAAATTGCCGATTTTGCAAACAACCAATTACAAAGACAAGTATTTTTCATTAGAGCAAGGAGTCATTCAAACTAAGCCAAACATGTTACGGGAGATTCCTAGCGTGTAAGAAGTCTTAATCAGAAAACTATTCTCATCTCTATTCATCAACTATTCTAATAGAGAACTTGAAAAAAATATCTTTGATAATGTCAAGCAGTTGTTCAACTAAGTGTTGCATGTGAGATCCCAAGTAAAACTAAGTTCTCATTAAGAAAAAAACAATTGTGGCCTGACCAGACAGTTTTGGACATTTCGATTACGTCCTATTTTGAGAGTGGAAACTTTTGATTTGGTCTAGAAGTTGTTCAAATGCAATCGAACTAGGTATGAGAGTCTCCCATTATATTGTATAATATATAGAGTTTTCAAACGTAATTTTGGACAATTCGATTCTATTCCTCTTCTATAAATAGGGAATTTATTCAAACCAACAATTATTTCAAATCTAACCAACCTTGGTATGGAACTTTTCCAAGGTATTTGGAGTCCCAATCAGAAAGATTTCCGGTGTTTATGGAGTCCCATATAGAGTTTATGTTCGCGGTTTGCCTAGTTGGTGTTCAGTACGTAATTTTGGTCATTTTGTGAATGTCAAATTTCAAAAATAGAGAATTTTTTTCGGTTGGGGAAATGTTGGAACCCAAAACAATTAAGCATGTGATATGCCCATCGCTTTAAATTCGCAATAGTAAAGCTCGCGTCTGAACTTAACTAAGAAATGATTCACGTTTTCGAGCAAAAAAAAATTGAAAAAATTTCCAGACAACGGATTTTTTAAAATCAATTTCTATCGTGTCAAAAAATAAGTCAATTTCAACCCAACGTTAAATGAACAATACCCACACAAAAGAGAGTCTCAATAGAAAAATCTCAGGCGTTGACCGCCTAAAAAAATTTGATTTTTACACGTATCTTCGAACGTTTTCATAATATTCCTTTTTCGTGTCAAGGATTACCTCATAAGCAACCATATGTGGAAAAAAGACTTTTTCAATGTAAAAAGAGTCTCAATCAGAGGGCATTTTTGAGATAGCTTGCCTTGGAAAAAGGTTGTTTTCATATAGCAAATAGCAAATTTTGCATTTAATGAGTTTTCAAAAACAATTTTGGATAAAAATTTTTCAATTTAAATGAATCATGGTGTCGGAAATCCGCAGCGTATTTAGAGTCTCAATGTGGAAAAAATGGGTTGTAGCTTGCCTAGATGCACAACTGTAAATATGAAATCTCGCATATAATTATGTAAAATCTACACCTAAATGCTCCAAAATATTGAGAATATTACGCTTGAAAACGCCAGAATTTTGTGGGAATTCCGCTCAAAAACGCATAATTATATAAAAGCAACACTAAGAAACGCAAAAAGATGTGAGATCTGCACTTAGAAACTCAAAATTAGGCAGGTACAACTTTGGAAACGGGAAATTAGAGAAGGTAAGCGATATGAAACGTTGACATGTCAGCTTTTCCGTAATTTTTTATAAATATAGTGTGAATGCATTGAATTTATTTGTCTGAGTTTGACGCATTGAAAGCCCAAAATTTGGTAAAGAATTATGGAGAACCTTCTAACTCGTCAACGCTAGTTTCGGCTTATCTTTCATAATTCTGTAAGCAATTCCTTGGCCCTATTTATTGGGAAAATGAAAACAAAGAAACCTCATTTTTTCTCTCTTCTTTTCTGCTGGCCTCCACGATAGACTCCCGCCGTCTTCCTTACCAGTTCTGCCATAAGAAAACCACTGAATATTATTGAGAGCAACTTTAAGTCTCTATTTTTACCTGGCAAAAAATGAGCCAAACCCTTAAAAGTTGTCTAAATATGATGTCTTTCTATTTTACTTGTCTGACTAATTTAAATTTTTTATTGATTTTTTATGTCTATTTTATGACCATTTTTGGCGTTTTTTACTATTTTCAGGCGTACTCTGTGCATTTTTCATTAAAAAAGCAGAATTTGCCCCCACAAGTCTGGCAAGTCAACAATCAGAATTGTCCCCAGTCTACAAATATAAAATCAGAGTGGCCCCAGTCTGGCAAGTAAAAAAATCATAACTGGCCTCAGTCTGACAAGAAAAAAATCAGAATCAGCACAAGCCTAACAATTGTGATTTTAGTATGAACTCACGTCTCGCAACAAAAACTGACATGTATCAGAGCAAGAACCATTAGCGACAAGAATTTGAATTTAGACGTAACCACTACTGATTTTTAATTGAGTTTTGGTACGGGTTACTTTGTGGGGCCACAATACAAGTCTTAGATAACTTCCTGAACTTCTTGCACGAAACATTCATACTGTTCTTGAGATTTCGGCGTCCATTTTTGATTACTCGAATCAGTTTTTCTCATCCATTTTCATTGCTCCCAGCGTTTGGGGCTTTTTATTTGGGCCATTTGTTGCATAATTTAAGCACAAGGTTCAAAAAAATACATTCACCTCCTTTTCCTGCAAGTCATTGCAACATCTAATGTCCAGCTTAGTTCGGACTTTATAAACAAAAATAAAAATCAACTTCTTGTTAAAAGGTTGCCAACAACTATATTCGACAGTTTTTTACGCATTTCTGTATTTTTTGAGATAAGTTTGAACGGCGAAAAAGATACGGTAATCATTAAAAGAAAAAATGCTATTGCGCCTCAACTAATTGTTCTCTGCATCATTTAATTTTTAATTACTTTTGAGAAACCCCACAGAATTCAGTTTTGGTTAGACTTTAAATATGAGGGAAGATTAGGGAAGATAAGGGAAATTAATTGATTTTGAAACCACTTTTGATTTATAAATTTTAAAAACTTTTTTCTGTCAATCGGAGAAGCTAGCAGATATCACAACTAGCATATGCATAAGTGCACGTGAAAAGAATAATCCCAAAAAATACATTTGTAGAGTCTGCAGTGAAATAGTTTCAAGAATATCACATCAAGTATTTTTTCCATTCATCTTAATATTCGACGTTTTTTTTTTAGTGACGTCAGTTTTAGTAAAGTTTTTCAAAATAAAATTCTTAAGGTTCTATATGAAGAAGTTCACTTTAGCCTGCGCTTCCGATCACCTTTTCAAGAACAGATGACCCTCCGTTTTTTGAAATTTCGTTTTCAATTTAGATGACTGAAGATAAAAGAAAGACAAAAGATTCGTTAAACATATTGTAAACTCATTAGTAATGCCTTAAAAATCATTATGAATATAAATAGATATATTGCAGATATAAAACAAGTTGAACGAGCGCAATCGTCTAACGGAAATTTTGTATGTGAACCAGGAAGGCCATGTGTTGATGATACCAGCCACGTTAACAAGCATTTGTTTTTTAACGAGCATTTGCTTTTTCTATTTAGAAAGTACAGCGCAATCAAGTGAGTTTCAAATTCAAAGTAGACTGATTTAGTTTCAGCTTTTAAGAGCACAATCCGATTAGATGCTCATTAAAAGTAAAGCTTATAATTTAACAAATATCCGTTCTTACAGTATAATTTGATAGCCTTTAGTACTGAAGAACACCTTATTTGCCAATGTTTATAGTAAGTCCCGTTAAGTTGCAACGCAAGCGAACGTTCGAAAAACTCCCGACCTGCAAATGTACAACGAAGTGCGGATCTCCGCATGTTTTAAATTTGAACTTTGACCTTTGAAACGTCCGATAGCGTTGCAACTTTATGGGACTGACTATATATCAAAAACTAAATCAAAGACTCAAAAAAATTGATTTCTCAACCATTCTATTGGACCGATTAAATAAACCGTCCAACTGCTCGTAGCATATTGTTGAAGTGAACTCCCTCCAATTAGCAAAACTCTATTTTGAACTCTCTAACTTGAGAAAATTTCCAACTGAATTTGGTCACGTTGATATTTAGTTACACATTTTCTGCTACTAAAAATGATAAGCCAACAATATCAAAACAAAGCTGAGAATAATCCCTCCATAGCCGAAGATAGTTTTTGAGGCAGGTTTTTCAATTTTCTTATTTCTGCTTTTTATTGTGATCTGAGATAAAATTGAATATGACAAAAAAGCTAACAACCTGCATTTCTCTAAGCATTTTCTCGAAAACCTCAATCAGTTTGAAAGTTAATGGATTCAGTAATTCAAAATGAAAATGTTATAACAAATTGTGTAGTAAAAAAAGTGAATTAAACCAAAATTGGTTTTATTTATGATTTGCACTTGGAACATTTTCAGAATGCTTTTTAACTTATAAAATTGTTTACAATAATTTCCAGTTTTCCATTTTTCCGTCAATTTGCTTTCCTAGCAGTTCAGCCCTTCTTCGCTTGTGATAAAAAACGTCAACAGGGTTTCTCAGAAACAAAACGTTTACGAAACGATCTACATGGAATGCGACATTTTTTGAAATTAAAACTATAGTGATCAGTGATCAATGATCAGCGAGATGATGAATATGAAAAATTTCCTAACTTTCAAAACTGAAATTATTTCTCTGATTTCCCAAACAAATTTTTCAAAAGTACATAAATCATGATGCAACAATTTCTACGCTGAGCTGAATGACTAAGGTTTGGATAATCCCATTGAAAACTGTGTGAAACAAGGTTCTGTTGTCATATTTCACCAGAAATCTCAACAGAATTATGTTTGGTGTGTCAATTTGATTTGTAGTTTTCTTTGTCTCGAGATTTGATTTTTTTACCGTGCAACCTTCTCCGAGAAAAAAAAGATTTGCCACAACAGACTTCAAAATAATCCTTTGAATGACCCGAGACAATTACAACATTTTTTGGAGAACTAACTTTTTGTTATTCACTTTTGCAAAATACAGCATTAAATTAAGTCTTCATCTTACTCCCTAAACAACACGACACATAAAATTAAAGTAATTTAGATATTAATAATTGTGATGTGAAATGTGGTAAATAAAAAGATGTCAACATTTTCAACTTGCTGTTGTTTTGCGTTTCTCCGAAAAGTTTGCAAATGCTTTTAGTTATTTCAAGGGGCCTTCACTTTGGAAGAATTGAACGACCTAAACAGAAAACAATATTGTCTGATTGGTTAATGCTGCCCGAAACGTCGCTAGAAATACGTTTGTATATATTTGAATCCTTTAAACTTTGTGGTCAACCTCCTCTCCTACGCATTAATTCCTTCTTCAATACAGGTTTCCAACTCTTCAACTTGAATATAAATTATTCCGATAACAAAATGGAAAAGAGCAACAAAATTGGCATGTTGAAAACAATGCTTAGAAAACTGAACTTTCAAAAAAATATATTTTACTAATTTTCCTAATTGATATTAGCATAAAATTCAAAACTTTTCACACCATTTAGTAATTTGCAGTTTTTTTTATTAAAGGTGAAGTTTTGCACCCAATGTAGATTGTCAATAATTCACTTTACCTTAGCTGAAAGTTTGTTCATAATTTAGTTATTATTTGCATTCGCCGTGTGAATACTGTATTCGATATACAATTCGCTTAGCTTATTTTCAAGGAGTTACTTGTGATTTTGTTCACACTGATATACATCATGTATTCACGGTTATCTTTCGCTAGATTTCCTGACAAGTTTTAGCTCAATCTTACACGTCTAGTTTTACGGTCCACTCAGAGCAAGATAAATGAAATTGACTAAAATAATTCAGCTTGTTAAACGCGAATCCACATCCTAATATTATCTTCATTTTTGCATCGCAAATACAATAAACTATTTCTGCCTCGACTGAGAGATAAAAATTTGTCTTTATTTCCAGGTCGCTTAAAATAAATCTTTTGAACGCTAAAAATTGTTGGATTTATGTTCAATGAACAGTAGTGATCACCAAGAATACTCTTTTTTGTTTCACTTACTCAAAAAACTTTCTAGAGGTCACTATTGTATATAGAAACTAATATCAATGAAAAAAAGGCAAATTTCCACAAGAAACAAAAATGATCAAATCTACATCGATATTTTAGTCATTATAGGTTATATAACGTTTCGAAAAGATTTGGAATATTACTTCAAGCAATATAGAAGACTCATTTCCCTTTTATGTTTTCAACCACTAAACAGTTTTGTTTTGTTTTCTATTGAGTCTTTCGATCCCTTTAATAATCAGATCATTTTTATCAGAGCAATTTTAGAGATTTTTGGGATGTGAAAGTTAATAAATAGCAAGATACCGGGATCAATGGACAATTTTTTTTTAAAAAAAAATTGTTCTTAGTCAAAATTAAATTTGTTCATCTGACTTCTTTTTAATCTAAGACAACTTTTTGGTTCAGATAAAAACAATTGGTTGCATTAAAAAATCCACTGTAACTTGGCCGATAAATGTTTCAGCATCCGACTAAGAGTATTGTTGGAATAATAAACTGTTCAACGGTAATTTATCTACATTTTTTTTTCTTAGAGCGTGAAAACAAAACATTGTAAATTCAATTTTTTCGGGGAACAAAAGGAAGGTCATCTGTTCGTCATTTCACTTGAATCGAGACGAAGATCAGGAGTATACTCTCTAAATCCACGTTCAGGATTATACCCTCTAAATGCACGTTCAATTCCCGAAGCGCCTTGATCTCTCAGACCTCCTCCTATCAGAATAAAAATTTAAATAAAAGTCCCAACCATCGATTGTTATCTGTTAATATAAGAGAAGATGAATCTTTACTTTTTTGCCTCTCCCAGCTTAGAGGGCTAGTAAATGTTACGCCCCCACAGCCCATGAGCCGGTTTACACAAAAGACTTCGCTTACCAGGTCGAGAAATTTTCTGAAGATCATGCAAGGAATGCACTGAAATGCGCTGATTTGTCTAAGAATTTAGCTCAAAGATATTACATAATAATGCGATGAAATGTATGAAATGTGCTGAAAATTAGCAAGAACTGCGCTCAATTGTCAGCTCATTTGTAAACTTAAAACGCATATTACCCCATTGAAGCGTATTATTGTGTAAGGTTTGTGTGCTGAAAATTTTGAAAAATCAGCCCATTTTAGGGCATTTCTTACACATTTTTCTGATACATTCTCGACCCGGGATGTACCCCGCCACACGTACTCATGGCAGCCCATTGCTGCCTAACACTTTAGGGCTCCCATTGCAACACAACTCCTCCATATTTTTTGCCAGAAAGAATAGACTGTGTGAACAATGTATGTTGTTAACTTTAAACTTAAATGGGAGCCCGTGTTCAGAAAAGGCAACCAAGTGGACGCAAGAAGCGTCGTTTCTGGCCGATCTTTGCCGATTTCGTCGGGTTTTTTGTTATGTAGAAGATTGCTATTTGATATAAGAAGTGCCGATTAATGTAGTTTTTTGGCATCGTTCGTAATTGATGTAAGAATTGAGGTTTATCAACATTTTTGTTATCGTCAGCCTCAATTTGATTTAATTACAAAAAAGTACAGGAAAACAAGAAAACTGCGTGAGTGGTGGTGCAGTGGAGCAGATGGTGACTAGTAATCACGGTGTTGTAGGCGCGAATCCTAACTAGGACTGTAAATTTTGTAAGTTTCTTAAAATGGCGAAAACCGACGATTCTTACGTTTAAATACCAACGAAAACCCATCAAACCGACGGAAAAAAACGAAGGGTTTTGATCGGTTTTTTCTACGCAAAAGCGACGAAAACCGACAATTCACTATGTCTGAAAGTCGGTAAAATATCAACTCGGGAGATTGGCGTTGAAATCAGTCAATGCGCTGAACAAAAACCTTTAAGAAGGTTGATCTTATTTATACATTTTTAAATATAATTTGTCTGGGTTTGTGATAGAGGCTACGTAACTCTTCTTGAAGTAACTCAAAACTGTTGGCGTTAATCGAGAGATGATCCGCTTTTTCACTCCAATTCATTTAACCCCCCTATTGTAGCAGTAGAAATACTGAACGTACACCTTCAGCCAATCAGAGACTGAGAAAACACTATTCTTTTTTAAATAGAGAGAACTGAACTTACTTTAGTCAGTCTGTTAGCGTAGATACACCATGTGTATTCCTTTGACTCCGGTGCTATTCTTGTTAATCACCGTAATAAACAATGTACACCTCTTGTGCTTTATAGAGTCGGTTAGTCTGAGAGATATAGGTGAGTCTATTTCGCGCGCAGAAATAAGTATCCCTAGCTTTTTATACCCTAAGGCTGTAAATGGAGCCCACATCGCGTCTGCCTTAACTGGTGCGACCAATGAGTTAATATACTCTAACCGTAAAAAGAACTCACATAACACACATTTCTCTCTATTGAGAAAGAAACTTAGAATTAGACTCAATAGCTACTTAGTCTTTTTTTATTTTAAATTTAAGAAAAAGGGAAACACATTCCCACAAAATACAAAATTCTCATTTTTTAAACACAAGAATACAAACAATGGATCAACACCCTGAACAATCTTCCTCTAACATACCGACACACTCGGAAGAGTTACAAATCGCAATTCTTACGCAACAGAACCGACGCTTAATATCAGAAATTTCACCCTTTGAAGTTAAACATTACCAACACCGAGACAAATTAAATATACTTCTAAATATTGCAAAACAACTTAAAACACACTATTTTGCACTAGAACAGCAATTTTCCTTCTCTTTACCAGAAAAGGCATCACAGGCTCCACGAACAGCCTTTCTCTCATATTTAATAGAAATTCACGGAGTGCAACTCACAAAAGGTTCAATACTATTTCTTTGTGATCCACTCACAAACAAATCTAAAGCTTTAATATATGATACACTATTGAATCCACTATCGGATACATTATTCGAATTCCTTAACGGAATATATTCAGAATTACAACCTTTAGACAGCGAAGGATTATTTAAGAAGTCCTCCTTTAAATTTCTCAGACGCCTTGCACCGGCATTAAACACTAATGCTTTACAATCTCGTATAGAAAGCGCACACAAAACCGCTCGACGGGAAATAGAAGGATTTATTAAACTTCTTGACATTTACATCACCTCTGCTACAGATGCAGATCTAACGGAAGACGACATTCTTGATTCTCTCACACTCTTATCTTGGTACATACAAAGATATTGGAAAAGCCTAGTAAGACATATTTTCACATCTACAAAACAAATCGCTGAGGCTTATCCACACATATTACCTAGATTGCCTAAAGCTTTACAATATATCTATTATAAAAATTGGTTTCCACAAAAATTTGTAAATATTCAAACGATACCTTCAGAATCTATACAGAAACTATCACTTAAACGCCGAAATGTAGAAGTCACAAATTATAACGCGGAAACACAACCGTTTACTTGTACGAACCAGAAAACAAAAACACTTCCCTGGAAGCTTCACAAGTTGAAAACATGGATACGATAGTCCATAACCAACAGTCTGAAACTAGGATGAACGAAACTACTGAAACAGATTTTAATTCTACTTTGCTAGATGATGGGACACTTTTCTCATCACACGCAGTAATTACAATAATCGATCTTGCAGAGAATAATAATAATACTAATCAGCCCACCGCAAATACTGCAGAAGATACTCACTTGTATCAAAATCATCAGCATAGACAACCTATAATTTCGACTGAATTGACACAAAATTCAGACCCACTAAATACAACTATCCCCCTTTACCAAATGTAAATACACCTCTTCCACGATTAAGCAGACGGAACTCGGTACACTTTAATACACAACCAATTATTTAAATAATTCGACTCAACCCCCACAGGGAGTTAACCAAAATATCCAAATTACTCCACAGCAATTAGTAAATATAGTCAGACAATTGAATTCACAAAACACACAACAGACCACAAAAGCACCAACTCCTTATTATTTAAATGCGGCATCTACACAAACGCCATCACTTGTTGTCCGTAGGAATGTACCAATGATGTACCCTTATCTTGGTGGCTCAGTGCCAATGCAACAGTCTTTAAGACCATTCGATGGTACTGATTCTACTTATACAACAGAAGACTTTTTAAACGCTATCACAGCCAACATGGTGATGACAGCAAGAGCAGAGCAATCTGATTCACCATTTCATGAAGTCTGGATACTTAAACGAATAGCCATGATACAAACGGCCCTAATAGAACCGGCATAAAAATGGTATCCACATCTACCATTGGAAATAAAAAAGAACTGGCAAGCATTTTGCCGGGAATTCCAAAAAGAAAATTGATAATCAACAATCACAAGCACAAGCAAAATTATTGCTAGAGAGCATAACATGTGCCTCAGGCGAACAAATTAAAACACTCGCACTCAGAAATGAACAAATGACTCGAAAAGCATACGTTAATAATGCTCCAGATATGAGGAATGCCTAAATGAATGACGCACTTGTCAAAGCACTTGATCCTCAATTAGTTCGAAAAGCACTGAAGAAAATTGCAAATCACAAATCAACCGCATTGGAACCACTGTTTCCATTTGCACAGTTAGTGGAAAAACTACACCAAGAAGGTATCACACGAACACATATTGATCGCCATAAATTAAGTACAAGCCCTACCCTTACACCAACGATTAATAACCTCTCTCTTGACATAGATAATCTTACGGTAAAAGACATACAGACAATGGAACAAGATATTGCTTATGGTATCAATGTAGTACGACACAAGTACTCAAACGACCCTAGATTCAAGGGAAACCTCTTTTCTTAAAATTTTGCAAAAAAGGCTCCAGATAAGGATATAGTATTTCTACATGCCCTGACAAGAGGTACACGAAACCAGCAGAAAAACCTAATTTCTCAATACAAACCTTTAATCAAGCTATGAAGGGAAATCAAAACCACCCAACTAGACATGTTACGTCAAATAATATGACTGGTAAACCACTACCATTCTCATACCGTTTTCGTAGCAATTGTAGAGAAAACAGAAATAATTCAACACATATTAGTCCAAATAGATTCTCCCAAAACAACTGAAAATCATATTAAGGAAATCGTAACTTTAAACCATCCAGTAGAAATGGTTCGCCATACCCAAAACAAAATTTTCAAAATAATACACATAACTCAAGACCACAGTCGCTTCATTATAATCGAGACGGAAATCGCCCAAGACGACCGTTCTCATAATATAGACTTCGCAACGTTCGAAACTACATTAACACATTACTAGACCAAGAACAGACGGACAACAACACGTCTCGCACCGAAAATAACGACAAACAAAAAGTTTCAGAAGAAACATTATTGGAACAACAATTTAATGATTTAGTTTTGTAGGTACACCAAGACACCCAAGATTATTACTTTAATTGTCAGGAAGAATACAACACTCTCACAGAAGAGTATATTCCTTCCACCTCCCTTAAAAATAATATTTGAGTACTACCACTTACAATGTATACGCCACAAACGCCAGACACCAAAAGAACAATCTCTCCACCACAACTTGAGATAGATTTCTTCTTGGACTCTGGTGCCACGCTTAATATCCTTAATAATGATACTTGGAACGAAATTAAAGAATACCAGAAATTACAATTAAAGCATCCACATTCGTTCTCCCAGCAGCGAATAACTCTACACTACAATCAAACGGTACAATAAAACCAAAATTGCATCCAGACGTAACAGAGAATAAAACTCTTAGAAACACATCATTCACACTTTTTTTCCTCTTATCAATCACGAAATTGAATATTCTATGAACACCCTTCCTAGAAAAATATATAGACTCAATTAAATGCTCATCTCACACCTTAGAAATAAGAAATTACCACAAACCAAAATCGCTAAAATTTTATGATTCTTCAACTAAACCACCTCCATATTATTCACGATTATTTCCGGTAATCGGCAATCATCCTATAAATCTCAAACCAGCAGAACACCGAATTCTAACATATTCACTAACTGCATACGAATGTAAAAGTAAATAAGCGAATGGCACTATTCTTTAAGTATCAGACTTTTCATTTACACCACTCCGCAAAAATATGTTCTTCTCTATAATGGATGTAAACAATCTTGAATATATCCTTATCAGTCATTTATTCAAATACTAATACAAAACCCTCATTCATACCCTCTTACCCTTCCTACAGGAATAATTGGCTATGCACAACAAGATGTTTCAATCAACGATTACCAGACCACAAAATATCGTGTCAATGAACTCGGAGAATTCATGGACGCATACAATTCAAGTTACCTTACACAAGGAACATCAGAAACATCAAAAAAGCTCTATTGCTTAAATCTTAATAAACAACAAGAACACAAAATCAACAGAAGAAATTCTACATACCATTTGATGTCTCAAACCTACTGAATCTAATAAAGAATTTCTCACCATGGTTAACTTTGAACATTCAAAGTTAACACAGTCACAATTTGAAGAATTAGCGAAACTTCTCATACAATTTGAACAACGTTATGCCACCTCTAAAATTGATGTAGTCAAACAACGAGCCTCTTAATTTGATGTAGTCTTTAAGAAACAATGAGCCACCCGAATACCATTATAATTACAAGATAAAGTACAAAACCTTCTGGATATCTCGACACATTTTGATATCATATCACTAGTAAAAACAGACTCCCTCAAAACGGGAAATACATTTATGAATCCAGTAACTATCCTCAAAAAGGAGAATCACCTAAAGTTGTTTTAGATGCCCGTGAGTTAAACACAATGATTGATGAGACAAAATGTAGTTGGCCTATAGAACCAATCCAAGTAATACTCACATGTTTTAAAGGACCTATTTCCTCTATAGCCGACATGAACAGTGCATACAAACAAAAGCCTTTAGACAAATCTTCACAGCGACTCACAAACTTTGTAATTGCTTACCAACAATACAGTTTTAAACGATTATTTTACAGTATCTCAATTGGTCCAGCAGCATTCTCCTCCTTTATGAGTAGTATCTTTAAGCCACTAATCAGAAAAAAACAAAATAAATACAAATCTTGATGATGTTTTTATCCAAGATACTGCGATAGACACAATGTTGCAAACACTTCACGAACACACACAATTCTAGAAAATGAAAATCTCAAAGCTGCTCCGAACAAATCTTTCTTTTTTCTTGACTCTGTTAAATTTTTAGGACACCAAATACAAAATAATCACATTTACCGCTAAAATCCAAAATAGATGGCATTTTAAAGCTGTAACCACCAAACAACAAAAAAGAGATCCAAAATTATGTTGGATTTCTTACCTTTATCTCAATATACATTTATAACTTACAAGTTATACTTAGACCCTCTTATCTCCAACTTCGAGATACCACAGATTTTAAATGGACACCGGAACTACAACAAACATTTGACCGAGTCAAAATAAAACTTACAGACGGTACACTCCGTCTAGCAATCCCTAACTCGGAAAAACCATTCTACATTCTTTGTCACGCATCTACTTATGGCATTGGTGCGGCACTCCTCCAAAAGAACCAATATGGGAAAATGGAGTTAGTGTCCGCAAACTCTCGTCTATTTTCCACCACAGAACTTAGACTCTCAACAAAACTCAGAGAATGTTCAACTTTAATATATGCACTTTCAGAATACGAGTTCCTAATACAAGCATCTCAACACCCCGTCATTCTATATACTGACCACAAACTTTTTCTCCTTTTATTCACTCAAAAGACTAAACCAAATCACCGAGTATATAAATTTCAACTAACACTAATGAAATTCCCAAACCTACACTTAGTTTGGACGGAAGGAAAAAATCTTTCCCTTCAGATTTTTTAAGTCGCTCACTAACGACAACAACATAAGACGAGCACCGTCTTAGAACCGTCGAAAAACTATAATCTAATAAATTCTTTGTGACTCATAACCTAAGTACACAACCTATACAGTGTAACTACGCTGTATCAAAAGAATATGTTAACTCAGTGTCTACAAACACTAACATAGAACCAATGCACTTTCCAATTTAATTACAAATTAAAGAAAACTACTTTAAAGTTCAACTAAAGAATGTTTTCTATCTTCCTGTGTCATATAATGAATTCCACACAAAAGCACAACCTATCAACCAAATTCACCAACACAGAACCCAACACTTAAAGAATATTTATTTCCCAACGGAAATTACCCAATCATACAACACACAGATGTTACATTGAATACAAATAAAACAGAACCATACATAAAGTTTAACCAAGACCCAAACTATACAGAACTAATATAAACACTGTTAAGTTTTCTTTTCCAGCAATGGATGATTTTAAACCAAAATCTGCAGAAATATATAATTTTTTCTACCCAGCAACCACAGAAATTAATGAGACGCTTCTTTATGAAGCGCAAAAACAAGACCCAGTAATTAGACAATTACTTTTTTGGAAACGATATGAAAACTTTTCCCATATTCCCTCGCTCACTATTCATGCAAATAAAGGATTGCTGCACAACTATAGATGTTTTTCAAACCTTAGTATTAACGAAAAAAAGACAATCTTTTGTACTATGTACAAGAATCACAGTCACCAAAAATTTGCCTACCACTCTCTCTCCTACTAACAATACTCTATAACGCAGATTCTCATAACCTCTCAAATCGTCCTGGTCGTGTGAAAACACACGCCTCAATAACAGAAACTTAGTTTTTCCCCAATAATAAAACATGGATAGCGAGACTTACGCAAGATTGCTTGAATTGCCAAACGATCAAATCCATGCCAAACCTTTTAATGGCACCACAACAGCGACTTCTTGAAGTTTCTCCATACTTCAACCACCGCATTTCAATGGATACAAAAGGTCCAATTTTTCCGTCTTCGGACGGGAACTCTTATGTTTACGTTATCGCAGATGCATTAAAACTTTATGTTGTACTCCATCCTTCACCAAAAAAAGATGCAAATACGCACTGACTGTATTATTTGATCATTGGATCGCAAAATTTGGATTACCAGATATTTTGGTAACAGATAAGGGAAAAGAATATATTAACGGAGAATTCATACATTTCTGCCGTACATAAAATGTACAATTTAAACCACGCACGCCATATGCACCGTGGTCTAATGGACTCGTTGAAAATAGTAATCGCCAATTAAAAACATTTCTTTGTACAATCCCAGATTCGCAATATGACACGTGGTCACAAAAAGTAAAATTATTTCCTTTTGCATTCAATTCACAAGTTAGAACCAATATGAATCTTTCACCTTATGAACTTTTGTTTGGTCAGAAACCAAAGAAACCTATAATGTTCAATCTATCTTGCACCACAGATAGTTTCAGAAATTGTAAACCGTTAGAGCAATCACCTTGTTCTTCTTTACTGAAACATACTCATACTGATCATTTTGGTCATCACCCCCAAATTAAAATGTTACAGAAACGAACTTATGCACATTGGTTTCTCAATCGTGAAAAAATGCACTCTGACGTATATAATAAAGTACACAGTTATTTAAATCAAAATAAACATTTTTGCACATTTATTAATTGCCGTTTTGGAACGGCACAACCACTCAAAATTAAAACTTATGTTTTAATCGTTAACAAAGCTACACAACTTGGAGTTTCGAAGAAAATCCAACCCCAAAAAGTTGGGCCTTACAAAATAATTGATACTCCCACTTTAGTTACATACAAACGAGACGATATTTCTGGTAAACAAATTACCCGCCATAGACGTAATGTTGTACCATATTATCCGAAAGAACTCTTCGTTCAAGAACAAATGGAGAAATACTTCTCGGATAATTCCCTTTTAAAACTTCACCCTAAAAAGCCGGCGATCACCAAGTCGAAAACTGTATCGTTTAGTCTAGACAACCCAGACATACCATCCACCGATGACCTTTTTCCCCCACCAGCTTGTAGTTTGTGTGAAATACCCGAAAACACCTCGGAAAACTACACTAAAAGAAATACTCGTCTTCGACGAGAACCAGTAAAAGACCACAGAGTTTTTATACCGACGATCTATAATTTCGGCTTCACGAACACAAAATCTTAACAACAAATAAAACTACACTTCCAATACACATAATGTACTTTTTCTCGCTTTTGACTAGCCGAATGCAACTTAGCATAACACGCTAAATACCTAGTGATTACAAATCCAGTAAAAATATAAGTCCCTCGTTCTCCAATACGAGAGGGATAATTCCCATAGTTCTTTCATCCCTCTCCCCCTAATACAATTACTTGCATCGGGGTAGTTAATTAAACCCCTTAGTACAGTAAACAAAGCGCACGGACTATCTCTTCACCTGCTACCCTAGCATAACCACAAAAACCCTCCATCAGGAAATGAAAGGAAGGGAAATACCGGCCATTCCCCACGATAAAAATAAAAAGGAAATTATTTCAAAATTAGGTTAAAAACCGACCCACAGCTCGATTTGGGAAGAATTCCCCAATCGCATTATTTGCCAAGATATGATTCGGTAACCATTTGATACCATTTGATGTCTCAAACCTACTGAATCAAATAAAGAATTTCTCACCATGGTTAACTTTGAACATTCAAAGTTAACACAGTCACAATTTGAAGAATTAGCGAAACTTCTCATACAATTTGAACAACGTTATGCCACCTCTAAAATTGATGTAGTCAAACAACAAGCCTCTTAATTTGATGTAGTCTTTAAGAAACAATGAGCCACCCGAATACCATTATAATTACAAGATAAAGTACAAAACCTTCTGGATATCTCGACACATTTTGATATCATATCACTAGTAAAAACAGACTCCCTCAAAACGGGAAATACATTTATGAATCCAGTAACTATCCTCAAAAAGGAGAATCACCTAAAGTTGTTTTGGATGCCCGTGAGTTAAACACAATGATTGATGAGACAAAATGTAGTTGGCCTATAGAACCAATCCAAGTAATACTCACATGTTTTAAAGGACCTATTTCCTCTATAGCCGACATGAACAGTGCATACAAACAAAAGCCTTTAGACAAATCTTCACAGCGACTCACAAACTTTGTAATTGCTTACCAACAATACAGTTTTAAACGATTATTTTACAGTATCTCAATTGGTCCAGCAGCATTCTCCTCCTTTATGAGTAGTATCTTTAAGCCACTAATCAGAAAAAACAAAATAAATACAAATCTTGATGATGTTTTTATCCAAGATACTGCGATAGACACAATGTTGCAAACACTTCACGAACACACACAATTCTAGAAAATGAAAATCTCAAAGCTGCTCCGAACAAATCTTTCTTTTTTCTTGACTCTGTTAAATTTTTAGGACACCAAATACAAAATAATCACATTTACCGCTAAAATCCAAAATAGATGGCATTTTAAAGCTGTAACCACCAAACAACAAAAAAGAGATCCAAAATTATGTTGGATTTCTTACCTTTATCTCAATATACATTTATAACTTACAAGTTATACTTAGACCCTCTTATCTCCAACTTCGAGATACCACAGATTTTAAATGGACACCGGAACTACAACAAACATTTGAACGAGTCAAAATAAAACTTACAGACGGTACACTCCGTCTAGCAATCCCTAACTCGGAAAAACCATTCTACATTCTTTGTCACGCATCTACTTATGGCATTGTTGCGGCACTCCTCCAAAATAACCAATATGGGAAAATGGAGTTAGTGTCCGCAAACTCTCGTCTATTTTCCACCACAGAACTTAGACTCTCAACAAAACTCAGAGATTGTTCAACTTTAATATATGCACTTTCAGAATACGAGTTCCTAATACAAGCATCTCAACACCCCGTCATTCTATATACTGACCACAAACTTTTTCTCCTTTTATTCACTCAAAAGACTAAACCAAATCACCGAGTATATAAATTTCGACTAACACTAATGAAATTCCCAAACCTACACTTAGTTTGGACGGAAGGAAAAAATCTTTCACTTCAGATTTTTTAAGTCGCTCACTAACGACAACAACATAAGACGAGCACCGTCTTAGAACCGTCGAAAAACTATAATCTAATAAATTCTTTGTGACTCATAACCTAAGTACACAACCTATACAGTGTAACTACGCTGTATCAAAAGAATAAGTTAACTCAGTGTCTACAAACACTAATATAGAACCAATGCATTTTCCAATTTAATTACAAATTAAAGAAAACTACTTTAAAGTTCAACTAAAGAATGTTTTCTATCTTCCTGTGTCATATAATGAATTCCACACAAAAGCACAACCTATCAACCAAATTCACCAACACAGAACCCAACACTTAAAGAATATTTATTTCCCAACGGAAACTACCCAATCATACAACACACAGATGTTACATTGAATACAAATAAAACAGAACCATACATAAAGTTTAACCAAGACCCAAACTATGCAGAACTAATATAAACACTGTTAAGTTTTCTTTTCCAGCAATGGATGATTTTAAACCAAAATCTGCAGAAATATATAATTTTTTCTACCCAGCAACCACAGAAATTAATGAGACGCTTCTTTATGAAGCGCAAAAACAAGACCCAGTAATTAGACAATTACTTTTTTGGAAACGATATAAAAACTTTTCCCATATTCCCTCGCTCACTATACATGCAAATAAAGGATTGCTGCACAACTATAGATGTTTTCCAAACCTTAGTATTAACGAAAAAAGACAATCTTTTGTACTATGTACAAGAATCACAGTCACCAAAAATTTGCCTACCACTCTCTCTCCTACTAACAATATTCTATAACGCAGATTCTCATAACCTCTCAAATCGTCCTGGTCGTGTGAAAACACACGCCTCAATAACAGAAACCTAGTATTTCCCCAATAATAAAACATGGATAGCGAGACTTACGCAAGATTGCATGAATTGCCAAACGAGCAGATCCATGCCAAACCTCTTAATGGCACCACAACAGCGACTTCTTGAAGTTTCTCCATACTTCAACCACCGCATTTCAATGGATACAAAAGGTCCAATTTTTCCGTCTTCGGACGGGAACTCTTATGTTTACGTTATCGTAGATGCATTAACACTTTATGTTGTACTCCATCCTTCACCAAAAAAAGATGCAAATACGCACTGACTGTATTATTTGATCATTGGATCGCAAAATTTGGATTACCAGATATTTTGGTAACAGATAAGGGAAAAGAATATATTAACGGAGAATTCATACATTTCTGCCGTACATAAAATGTACAATTTAAACCACGCACGCCATATGCACCGTGGTCTAATGGACTCGTTGAAAATAGTAATCGCCAATTAAAAACATTTCTTTGTACAATCCCAGATTCGCAATATGACACGTGGTCACAAAAAGTAAAATTATTTCCTTTTGCATTCAATTCACAAGTTAGAACCAATATGAATCTTTCACCTTATGAACTTTTGTTTGGTCAGAAACCAAAGAAACCTATAATGTTCAATCTATCTTGCACCACAGATAGTTTCAGAAATTGTAAACCGTTAGAGCAATCACCTTGTTCTTCTTTACCGAAACATACTCATACTGATCATTTTGGTCATCACCCCCAAATTAAAATGTTACAAAAACGAACTTATGCACATTGGTTTCTCAATCGTGAAAAGTTGCACTCTGACGTATTTAATATAATGTACACAGTTATTTAAATCAAAATAAACATTTTTGCACATTTATTAATTGCCGTTTTGGAACGGCACAACCACTCAAAATTAAAACTTATGTTTTAATCGTTAACAAAGCTACACAACTTGGAGTTTCGAAGCAAATCCAACCCCAAAAAGTTGGGCCTTACAAAATAATTGATACTCCCACTTTAGTTACATACAAACTAGACGATATTTCTGGTAAACAAATTACCCGCCATAGACGTAATATTGTACCATATTATCCGAAAGAACTCTTCGTTCAAGAACAAATGGAGAAATACTTCTCGGATAATTCCCTTTTAAAACTTCACCCTAAAAAGCCGGCGATCACCAAGTCGAAAACTGTATCGTTTAGTCTAGACAACCCAGACATACCATCCACCGATGACCTTTTTCCCCCACCAGCTTGTAGTTTGTGTGAAATACCCGAAAACACCTTGGAAAACTACACTAAAAGAAATACTCGTCTTCGACGACAACCAGTAAAAGACCACAGAGTTTTTATACCGACGATCTATAATTTCGGCTTCACGAACACAAAATCTTAACAACAAATAAAACTACACTTCCAATACACATAATGTACTTTTTCTCGCTTTTGACTAGCCGAATGCAACTTAGCATAACACGCTAAATACCTAGTGAATACAAATCCAGTAAAAATATAAGTCCCTCGTTCTTCAATGCGAGAGGGATAATTCCCATAGTTCTTTCACCCCTCTCCCCCTAATACAATTACTTGCATCGGGGTAGTTAATTAAACCCCTTAGTACAGTAAACAAAGCGCACGGACTATCTCTTCACCTGCTACCCTAGCATAACCACAAAAACCCTCCATCAGGAAATGAAAGGAAGGGAAATACCGGCCATTCCCCACGATAAAAATAAAAAGGAAAAAAATTCAAAATTAAGTTAAAAACCGACCCACAGCTCGATTTGGGAAGAATTCCCTAATCGCATTATTTGCCAAGATATGATTCGGTAACTTTCTTTCACCCGAATGAAAAGCCATGGTCAGGCCAAATTGTATCGTCTAAAATCACTTCACAGTCTTTCACTCTC
Source organism: Convolutriloba macropyga (assembly GCF_964194025.1). Lineage (NCBI taxonomy): Eukaryota > Metazoa > Xenacoelomorpha > Acoela > Convolutidae > Convolutriloba > Convolutriloba macropyga. Next base: position 11,591,246 of record NC_134479.1, on the reverse strand, counting down.
TCAACCTAGTTGCCTCTCTTCTTATCTTAGAACTTCTCTCTTCTACTTTCACTCAACACTGGTCCCTAACTCTCTCCTTCACTCTCTTTCACTCTATCTTAACTTAGAAAAACTTCACCAATTTTTCTGAAGTCTCAATCGTATAAAACTTCTCTATTAATTCCTAAAGAGATGTCTCACAGTACAGTTCTTCCACTGTCTACAATCAGATTCAACTAAGCGAAGCTACCAGAATCAACAATCGCATTTCCAATTTCTCACCGAAGCCCTCACCAAATTCTACTTTGAGTCTCACAGTACTGAAAGTCCAATCCAGCTCAACCGAACAAAGACTGCGTCAACTTCAACCTCTTCTTTTCAGTCACACAGCACTGAACATACTCCTCTTGATACACACAGACAGGTATGCAAATAACCTCCCAACACAGATTAAAAGTGTTGTTTAAAAGAACACCTTACGCAGATACATCTAGATATATCCAAAATTTTAAACCTAATCAGGTTCGATTTCAAGATATGTTCTATAACTTAGATAACATTCTATAATCACACACTTGTTGCGAGTGGGTCTTTTATATTAGAGATTTCAATAACGAACATATAGCTCTTTTTTATCTCCCAATCTTTCCACCACAAGCAACACCGAAGCTTTCAGAAATTCTTTTCACAGATATTGTGTACACCGTTAATCTTGACGCGATTCTAGCCTCCTATGATATAAGGTATATTAAGGAACTCCTTCAGTTGGATGAACATAACCAAAAAATCATTAGACAACAACCAGACAGACAATGCGCAAAGTGAAATCACCTACCCACATGTAACTTATTCTTTTGAAAGAAAAGACTATACAATCGCCGAATTTCTATCAGGGTTTTCTGCTGATTTTTTAGATCTCATCGTCCTTCATAATTTCATCCCACCAAAATCACCCTACGCAGCAATCCGAAAAAGTGTACCCACTTTAAACCTTTTAATAATTGTTATTCCCACTGCTAATAACTACCAATTCTATTATTGCAATAATTGCCCCGCACTGGGCCCAAAGTTATCGTCACAATTGCGTCCTCTAGTCAACTATCAAACACTAACCCAAGAGCTCCCCCGTCTCAGAATCACCTAGTTGCTCATACAGTGACACCACGAAACAATCCACCCCCAAAAAGTCACCATTTACACTCTTCAATAAAAAATCACAAGCACAGGAAACAGAGGAACACCCATACTCAGTCATTACTACTGCCAAATCTGCAGATAGACCTCGTCCTACTGGACACTCTCACCCCTTTACCCCACAATCGGTAATGCCCTATCCCCCAATCAAAGTCAAACGCAAATACACCAAACGCAAGCACAACAACAACAACAACAGATACACAACAATTAACCACTTTACTACCATATTCCGGATTTTTACCTAATACGACACCGCTACCTCCAACATTAATACCACCTCCACCACACGCACCACAACCTGAACTACCTAATTACTCAAACACTCCTCAATTTTTTACTCAACCCATAAACTTTGCTAAAACAGATTAAACTCACAGCTCTGAATTGCCACAGCCAATTCATACTGTCTCTCATCTACCCTAAACACCACATGATATAAGTCTACTTTCTGACACTTCTAGTTCTGATCCAATTAGTTCACAACTTTCTTCACCTATTCCATCACAAATTGCGAGTAATCCTTTTAATCCACCACAAGGACCAATAACATATATCGAACGTTTAATCTCACAAGCACACTGGAACCACTCATGTAGTAAAGTCAATTCATCACCATCCTTCCAATGCTCTTTACCACTAAGTTTCACAGGTACTCCACCAATTATAACACTATGCTCAAATTCAGTAACACGAGATCAATATCAACATTCTCACCATTGTGTTGGAAAACAGCCTGACACTACACGAACTTAACATATATCGAATATATCGAACATATATCAACAACATATATCGAACGCTTACTCTCACACGCACACTGGAATCACTCATGTAGTAAACTCAATTCATCACCATCCTTTCAATGCTCTTTACCACTCAGTTTCACAGGTACTCCACCAATTATGACACTATGCTCAAATTCAGTAACACGAGATCCAGATCAACATTCTTACCATTGTGTTGGAAAACAGCCTGACACTACACGAACTTATCCCACTTTACCACTAAAACTTGATCCAAAATTTATTGTTCCCCCTCCCGCCCTATTTGGAGACCATAACACCAGAGAACAACTACATAGTTGGGCCAAACAAAAAATCTCAAAACCATATAAAATAACACCCGTTCAAAAAAAGAGACCGCACCACCTCTTAAAACAATCGAAAATCACTTTTTCATTCGAAATAGTTGTTGAACAAGACAAACTTATTTTCCATCCACAGTTGCGGCTCCACCTATTTTTACAGTTATAACAGACCCCTCACCGTTTATTTGTCAAAAAATCCACCTTAATTTGACAGATACACAAAAAACACCGCATGATACTTTGTCTTCTACAACCCACACTCGGGACTCTTCTACATATGTCCATTACAAATTTAATCTTAATTTTGGCTAATTTATTCATTTCATATCCACTCCCAATTAAACCTCCAATTACAGTTGACCATCAGAGTATTTCTACACCTAAAACAGGCATACAAGACCTTGTAGACACTCACTATGACTGCTCACCAAAACATATTACAAATGTGCAGTATTATAGGCTTAATAGAATTGGTGAATGTAAAATTAAGCCAGCAGATTTTCAAATCCTCCAAGCACAAGTACAAATATTCTCGCAATTTAGAACGCTACAAGTAGGAGCTTATGCCATTCACGCAAAACTCACTCAAACGAGGCTTTCGAGTTGATCAGAACAATTGGTATGTTAATATATGAAAAAATCTTTCTTTCCAACGGAAATTGAAGCTCGTAGAGAACTTGCACGCGCTGGTCTTATAAGTAAACACCACTACCACCCGCAAATGATACAATTTGATGTACTTGTCGACCCTCGTTGCAAGCTAATATAGAAGAAAAGCAAGGTCGTTTTCAACTCGACGGCTACAGACCCTTTGCCTTCCAACACGGAAGCATGGTCTACAATCCAAGGGATCATAATTGGAATTCCAATGCCACAGATATTCCGTGGGCTAACTGTCCCGGAAAAACTCCTGAACACTAATATCACGTCATCCATACACTGGGATGGTCACTACAATTAACTAATATCACCCTCACCTTTGATGTCGCCTCCGAACATATGTATTACGGTAATGATCGTAATAAATGCGATAAAGAAAGAGGCTACTGTGAACCAAATCATGCTATTAAAGTCACAGTAATTTGAGAACACGAAAACCACAGTAAAATTTTTGATGTTGGAAGATCATATGCACGAGTGATCAAATTCGAAAAACGATATTTTATTGTAACACTTGAAAAAAACGAAACAATTTCTGGTCACCAACACATGCCACTAATACTCTACAACAAATCTGAAAAATACGAACTATTTAGAAAACAAAATTGGTTTGGCGCAGTTCACCCTAATGTTCAGATCGATTCGAAACTTGACTATATGATTAGTCAAGTATTGCTCGAAATGAAATCAAGCAAGTTTAAATATATGAATAAGAAACTCTGCGATCTCCATAGAGATCTTAAAAAAAACTGCTTTCATTCTACTCACAAAAAAATTTCCCAATTATGTTATCACCGGACAACGCAACACATTTGCTACACTAAAAATCCAAAACATAATTTCACTTTTTCAATGTAAAACTGTTTCATCGCCACTTTATGTACTCAAAGATCAATGTTTTGAACGTATTCCTATTTATTAAGAAACCAAACTCCAAAATATTTATTACCAAAACAATCTCCAAAGTAGATCAAGTCGCCCGTAAGACCTTCCCTTGGTCTATTAAAGCACCATGGAAGTCCGAGAATTTTGATCAACAAATTTCACTTGATGTAGACGGCGATGACACATATCGCTTCACACCTCATCCAATTAAGGCGCGAAACCCTGTTTAAACCTCACGCCAGATGAGGTGGACAATCAATTCACCCAAGCCGATTTACCGCGCAACAACTCTGTATATACAGTCAACACGACTGGACTAAATCCGTAGATGAAATGCGTTTTAACCCATTAGTAGATGACGCAGCAGAGAAATTTGAAGTAGCCCGTGCAGTAAATTTTGCAGCTCTTGCAAAACAAACCCAATCACAAGCACAATTTTCACGCCAACGCACTGAATATAATGATTACTCCAACAAATTATTTATCAACGGAAAAGAATTCACCCTTCGCTGCTTCGATTGGCGAGATTTAATTAATGGATGTTACTTAAAAGAACCTCTTATTGGAATCTTTGGATACTCATGGTACGTAATAAAAGAAATTGCCATAATCTGGACAGTTTTTAACCTACTCCAGTTTATATTCGGCTTATTTCGTAATGTACTTAACACCTATAATCTCCAAACACTCTTAGGAGCTATTATCAAATTAGCTAAAATTATAACCTCCGGATTTTGTGGAATTTTTTCACAAACAAAATTCCATCTATTGCAAGCTGACTCCACACACTATAAACCACCATCACTTAAGAAACGCAAAGACATTCTGTCGATAGTGCCACTCAACACTCACAACTTGATATGAATCAATTACACGAGATATTTGAAAATTTCTATAAGAAATTCTCCTCTCCAGTACACAATATTTCAAAAAAAACACACATCTACTTTACCAGCATCTATCTACCAATGCTATGAATCTCCAGTAGTACAATCACGCAGAAAAATAGATTTTCACTCTTTACAACTACACACTTTTAAACCTAACCACCGTAAACGCTCACACACTAAATCTCTTTCCCAAGATTCTTTCGAGGATGATCCTAACTATCGGGAAATTGACATCCCAGAAGGACTTATTCTAAATTTACCAAGTACTCGTATTTAATGCTTTAATTGTTTTAGTGACTCCACTGCAGTTCCCACCACTCAAGAAGGATCACCGATACCACCAAATGTCGACCCAATGGCTTATGACCTCATCATGTTGCAGTCGAGGACATCCTGCCCTCACCCCTCACCCCGTTGGTGCTGCCACCCCCAGTACTCAAACCAGTTTGCGAGCTGCAAACATCAGCCGTCTTTACGATGGCGAAATCTTCTCCAGAGCCACTGTCAGTGGACACAGCAAATTACGCACCTGTGAACACACTGCCTTCAACCGCCACATCCTCTTCGAGTTCAGGTGAACTTCACCTGTACATCGACAGTGATACGAGTTCACCCTCTGTACAACTTGGACAGACCAGCTCGTCACAAGAGCTGTTATTACAAGAACACCAGCCATCCACGCAAACCTCCACTGTGACTACACCTTATACTATGACTATACCACCAATATCACAGTCGCATGTTCCTTCTTGGGCTGAGGAAGTAGAACAATCCGGTCACTCTTCACCGGAGACAGTCGTCCCCAATTGGGCATTTTCAGGCAGGATCCGTGGGTCACAACCACGATCACAGCCACTGGTGTACCCACCACCAGTTATGCCCACAACACACCAACAACGTCCAACCGTACCCTCACCGCGATACGGGCCCACCATCCCACCTCTCAGGCCACAACAGTCGTTCGTACAGCCACCATATGACCGGCCTACTTCCACCGATAATTATCCCTGCACCAACCCCTCACCAATGAGAAGACCTCGAGCAACGAAGCACGAGGTTTACCCTGCTCCTTCTTCCCGAATTCAAGCTTCACAATCAATGGCACGATATGCAGCAGGCTCCTCACGAGGCCCACAGCCCTCATCCTCTCGTGGAAGAATTAACCCCTTTGTGCCGACACAAGGCATCCCTCGCCGCTCTCAGGGGCCCAACTTCCGCTTCCCTGAGTTCACTAACCCCCTTGGAATTAACACCCTCCAAAGAATTAATGCGCCGGAGCGGATTAACTACACCTCTACACCTCATCAACATACTCTCAAGCCCACAGCTAGTTCTTGTTCTCTAGGACAGCTTGAGAATGAGTATGTTGAAGAAGGAAGGGACAGGGAAATTCCACTGGAGTGCGCTCAATTCTCGATCAACCCCCGGTTCACAGAACGATTTTGGCATCTGTCAAGGTTCATCTTTACTTTGGCAGATCGTCCAAAAGATTGCTTAAACACATTCTTTACCCAAGACACGGCGCCATACAAAATTTATCTAAAGTTCGACCCTTTTTATCTTCAATTTGGAATTCTCCACCCTACACAAATGGATGTAAACAACACCAACAAGAAGGTGAATCGGGTTAAGATGTTGCATACGATGCACCACTATTTCTTTGTGCAACACCATTTTCAACACATAAACCCGATAATTCATTTGAACTCCCGTCTCCAATACGCTAACACAAAGCTCACATCACCATACTATCTGAACTACAGCTACACTATCCACTCCGATTTTTGTGAGGCGACGCTAATAATTTTCGACCCCATCAAGAATTACTGATGGGTTCGAAATTTCGTAGCGATGGGGCCGAATATTCTCACTCCTGTATTCGAAGACTAATCGCCCCATCCTTGTACACATCGAATATCTACGATTTGTGGAAAGGGGAGCGATTAAATGCATCCACAGTCATTCCTTCAATCTTCTCTATTGGGTTTGGATGAATGACAAATTAAACAACCACCAGCGTTCACAAGAGGAAACACAAATCCTCAACCACCTCCTTGCTATGCAACCACACTGCAATGCGGACCTTTATCCCCGAGTTCTTGCCGCTTGTTTAACACAGGATCAAGGATTCCTCAACATTTTCAGAGACACAAACAACGCCGGTCCAGATTTCCAGTTCGAAAATCGAACGCAGGCCACATCCTACAACACCACAATCGGGCTCACTGACCCAAAAAACTCTTTAAAAAGACTCACTGTTCCTTACTCCACCTGCCCTTATTATTTTTTCTCTGTATTCTTCTATCCTACTTTTTCTTTTTTCCTTTATATATATTCTATCTCCTGTCATTGTTTTCACAATAACGAAGATTAGGATCAGTTCTTTTCTTCTTTTCTCCCCGGTCGGGAACTACGCAAAAGGTATTAAATTTGAACAAACAAATTTAATGGGAACAGTAGCTCACACAGTAGCTAAAAGAAGGATTTCCACCAGAAGTTAAGCTGGTAAACCCCGATTGGTTCAACTCTTGTACCAGATGGAGTTGACTAGAAATCTTCTTGTACAAACCATACAGAGACTACGAAAACAAGCGATCCTCCAACTGGGAACAAATCCTCACTATGGGACAGCGAGGGCAGTTGGGCATACTTCTCAACAGGACTGCCGTTACTGGCCAACACACCCTGTAACTGGCACCCTCACTGGTTCCTCCATCAGACAATCCACTTACTGACGACACTAGTCACAACTTCACTGACAGGGACTACAGACGACGGCACAAGATACAATCCACTTCAGAGAGGACACCACTCTACACCTACCTATCACCCACCTATCGACAAGGATGACACGTCCAGCATATTCCCGCTACAACTCACAAATTCGGATTTGAAAGTCTCAACCCCCGATGGATGTAGCAGTAGAAATACTGAACGTACACCTTTAGCCAATCGGACGACACTATTCTCTTTTAAATAGAGAAAACTGAAGTTACTTTAGTCAGTCTGTTAGCTTAGATACACCATTTGTATACCTTTGACTCCGGTGCTATTCTTGTTAATCACCGTAATAAGCAATGTACACCTCTTGTGTTTTACAGAGTCGGTTAGTCTGAGAGATAAAGGTAAGTCTACTTCGCGCGCCGAAATAAGTAGCCCTAGCTCTTTATACATTAAGGCTGTAAAAGGAGCCCACATCGGGTCTGCCTTACTATCATTTCAGTTCGATTTATTCTCCTAACTATCATTTAAACTTTAACTTCATTGCAATTTTAATATTTTATATAATCAGTACTTTCAAGGCAGTAAAATAATTATTGGGTTATGCATCGCGGGCCTTGCCGTGCTTCAGCGGCCACGTCATTGGTGAAATTTAACTACCGAACAGGGGATTATGTTATCCGCTTGATTATGACGAAACTTGCCTGCCATTTCCAACACTAAATGGTCGAGTGAGATGATAGAGGGTGAACTGATATGGAGTTCGGGTTCGGTTATACCGGGTTAAATGGATTGGATTGAAAAGAAGGGGGACCAAATCGAGAACCATGTTACGCTACGATATGTTAAGCCACAGTGCCTAAGAAAAAACGTGGTACGATTGTCTCAACGTAAATTCAAAGGCGCTCAAAGTTTTAACGGGTGAAAACTTTATAAAAAGTGGGTTGAAACTTTTTAGGGTTTCTATGTTTTCTCAGAAGCGCTGAAAATTTTATACGCATGCGCTGAATTTCCACAGGAGATTTGTAGGAAATGCAGTGAAATATATTTGGATCAACGTTTTCTCAGAAGCGGTGAAGATGTTTTTGCGGATGCGCTCAATTTCCAATGAAACTTTGTCAGAAATGCGCTGATTTCTTTGTTTCAACGAATTTTCAGAAGTGCTGCAAATTGTTTTACTGATGCACTAAATTTGCGCAGACTTTGTAAGAAAAGCGCAGAAACTTTCTTATTGCTTCAACGTTTCTCAGAAGCGCTGAAATTTTTTTCTAACGTTTCAATATTTTCTCAGAAACGCTGAAAATTTCATAGGGATCCGCTGAATTTCCGCAGGAATATTGTAAGCGATGCGCTGAAATATACTTGTATCAAAGTATTCTCAGAAGCGGCGAAATATTTTTTCGGATGTGTTCAATTTCCAATGAAACTTTAAAAGAAATGCGCGCTGAAGTATCTTGTTTAAACGTATTATCAGAAGTGCTGCAATTTATTTACGGACGCACTGAATTTGCACAATAACTGTATAAGTAATGAGCTGAAAAATTATTATTGCTTCAACCATTTCTCAGAAGCGTTAAAAATTTTGTACGGATGAGCTGAATTTCCGCAGAAATTTTGTAAGAAATGCGGTGAAATTGATTTGCATCAAAGAATTCTAAGAAATTGTAATTAATTTGATGCAATCAGTTTCCAACGAATTTTAGTAAGAAATGCTTTGAAGTTTTTTGTTGGAACTTTTTCTCAGGAGCGCTGAAATTTTGTTTACGTTTGCACTGAGTATGCACAGCAACCTTGTAAGAAATGCGCTGTAATTTTACTGTTTTGAGGTATTTTCAGAAGAACTGAAATGTTTTTATGTATTAGTTAACTTTGCGCAGAAACCTTTTAAGAAAAACAGCGATTTTTTTTTGTTTATTGTATTCTAAAAGGTGCTGAAATTATTTTACAAATGCTCTGAACTCGCGATAAAGCTTTTCAACTTACACTTTTCAACTTATTCCCAAAACTTAATCTTACGGATGCGCTGAAATCGCGATAAAACTTTGCAAGAAATCCTCTTAAATTTTATTGTGTCGACATACTCTAAACAGCGCTGAAAATGATTTACAGTTGCGCTGAAATTGCGCAGAAATCAGCAGAAAACATTTTTTGTCAACGTACTCTCAAGAAAAACAAAAGCGCTGAAATTTTATTACGGATGAGCTGAATTTGCGCTGAAATTTTGTAAGAATTGCGCTGAAATTTTTTTACTGTTTCGACCTATTCTCAGAAGCCCTAATCTTTTCATGGATTTGCTGAAATTGCGCAAAAACGTTGTAAGAAATGCACTGAGGTGTTTTTGTTTCAAAGCATTTTCAGAAGCGCTGCAATTTTTTGAGGATGTGTTGAAATTGCGCTTTAACTTTGTAAGAGATGCGTTGAATTTTTTCAAACGTATTCTCTGAAGCCCCGCAGTTTTTTTACGGATGCGTTAAATTTGCGAAGTAATTTTTTGTGAAATGCGCTGAATTTTTTTTTTCAACGTTATCTCAAAAGCACTGAAAATTTTATACGGTTGAGCTGAATTTCTGCAAGTTTTGTAAGATATGCGCCAAAAAATTTTTGCATTAAGGAATTCTAAGCAACGGTATTTTTTTGCTGTTGCGCCCAATTTCCAAAAAATTTTAGTAGGAAAAAGGCTTATTTTTTGTTTCAATGTACTATCAGAAGCCCTGCAATTTTTTTACAGTTGCGCTGAAATTTCGCAGTAACCTTGTAAGAATTCCACTGAAATTTTACTGTTTTGACGTTTTCTTAGAATAACTGAAAAGTTTCTACGTATGCGTTAAGTTTGCGCAGAAACTTATTAAGCAATGAGCCAATTTTAATTGTTTAGTGTATTCTAAAGGCACTGAAAATCTTTTATTAGTGCTCTCAACTAGCGATAAAGCTTTGCAAGAAATGCAACGAAACTTAAACTTTTCAACCTATTCTTAGGGATGCGCTGAATTTGCGGTAAAAGTTTGCAGGAAATCCTCTTAATTTTTTTTTGTGTCGACGTACACTCAAAAAAACTGAAATTGATTTACAGGTGCGCTGAAATTGCGCTGATACTTTGTCAGAAATTAGCAGAAAGTTTTTTTGTGTCAACGTACACTAAAAAAATCTAAAGCGCTGAAATTTTATAAAGGATGCGCTGAGTGTACTCTGATATCATGTCAACTTATTCTCAAAAGCGACAAAAAATTTTTTACGGATGTTCTGAAATCTTGCTGAAGTTTTGTAAGAATTGCGCTTACAAGAAGTTTCGTTGCTTCAACATATTATCAAAGTTTCGTTGTGTCAACATATTAACAGTTTTTGTTGAAACTTTGTAAGAAAAACACTTCAATTATAATGCAAAGGATTCTCAAAGGAGCTGATTTTTTTACAGTTGCGCAGAACTAGCGGTTAAAAGTTGTAAGAAATTCGCTGAATTTTCATTGTATCCAACAAAATCTGTAAAGCAATGAATTTTTCTACCGATGCGTTTTAAAGTGGGAGAAGAACCTTTGTAAGAGTTCGTTTAGTTTTTAATGTCTCAATGTGTTCCCGAAGACCCTGAGTTTTTTTACGGATGCACAGAACTTGCGTTGAAAGTTCGTCAAAAAGATTTCTCAAAATTTACAGTTTTTATTATTTTTGAGAAGAGTGGAAATATGTTACCGGTGTGCTGAAATTCCACTAAAATTTTGTAAGAATTGCGTTTTTTGCTTCGACGTTCTAATGGGCTTCTTTTGTTATGGATGAGCTGAATTTGAGGTGAAAGTTTGTGAAAAATGCGCCAAATTTTTTTTTTGTTTCAACGTTCTGTGAATAACGCTAAAATATTTTCCAGGAAGCCTTGAATTTGCTTTGAATTTTTTTAGGAAATGCGCTGACATTTTATTATTTCCGTGAAATCTCAAAAGCAAGGGAAACTCTGAGCGATGCGTTGAAATTGCACAGGAAACTTTGTAAGAGTTCGCTTAAGTTTTATTGTCTCAACTTTTTCCCAAAGACCAAGAGTGTTTTACCGATGCACAGAACTTGCGTTGACAACTTGTCAAAAGTTCGCTAAAAACCTATTGTTTTAACAACTTTTGAAAAGAGCTGGAATATGTTTAGGATGCGCTGAACTTGCGCTAACAATTTGTAAGATTTGCGCTGAATTTTTTTTGCTTCAACGTATTCACAAATGTGATGATATTTTTTATGGATGAGTTGAATTTGCGCTGAAGTTTTGTGATATATGCACTGAATTTTTTTCAACTTTTTCTCAAAAACAATGAAAATGCTTTCTGGATGGTCAAAATTTTGTAAGACATGCTCCGTATGAGACATTGTAAGAAATTTTCGCTTCAATGTATTCTCACAAGCGCTGAAAAATTTTTACGGAAGAGCTGAATTTCCACTAAAACTTTGAAAAATGCGCTGAAAAGTTGTTTGCAACGTATTCTCAAAAACAATTAAACTTTTAATGAATGCGCCGAATATTTGCTTAAACATTGTAATAATTGCGCTGAAAAATTATTCCTTCAACGAATGGGTATTCTCAAATGTGCTTATTTTTTATGGATGATCTGAACTTGCACTGAAACTTTGCGAAAATTGCGCTGATTTTTTTTTTTCAACTTATTCTCAAAAACAATAAAATTTCTTTGTGGATACGCCAGTTTTGCGATGAAACAATTTGGGAAATGCGCTCAATTTTAATGTTTCAACACATTCTGAAAAACGGAGGCGTTGAATTTGTCGTGATTTATGTAAGAAATGCACTGAGTTTTTTTTGTTTTCATGAAACCCCAAAAGCAATGGAATTTCTTTTTGGGACGCGCCAAATTTTCGCTTAAACTTTGTAAGAAATGCGCTAAAAATTATTGCTTCAATATATTCTGAAAAGCGCTGAAATATTTTTACGGAAGAGCCGAATTTCCGCTGAAACTCTGGGAAAAAATGAGTTCAAAACGTATTTTTTTCAACTTATTCTCTATAAACAAGAAATTTCTTTATGTATGCACGGAATTTTTGCTGAAACAATGAAAGAATTGCGCTGAAATTTAACTGCTTCAACGGACTCTCAAAAACTCTAAAAAGTTTTCAAGGAAGCGTTGAATCTGCCTTGTTTCAATTTAAGAAACGCGCTGAACTTTTATTGTTTTCACGATTTCCCAAAAGCAATTAAATTTTTTTACGGAAGCGCCGAATTTTCGCTAACACTTTATACGAAATGCGTTGAAATTTTTGTCAACCTGTCAACGTATCCTCACGAGCGCTGAAGGTGTTTCACGTGTGCCTTGAATTTGCGCTTAAACTTCGCAAGAAATTCGCTGTAATTTTTTTAATTCAAATCGTCTCTCGAAAGCGGTGAATTATTTTCACTGATGCGGTGAATTTGCACGAAAACTTTGCAAGACTGATTGTTTTTGGACTGTTTGGTATTGTGTCAACACATCCTCAAATGCACTGAAATTTTTTCACAATGTGCTCAATTTGAGCTTAAACTTTGTGAGAAATGAGCCAAAATTTTATTTTTTAGTTCTATTTTAATGAAAGCGCAAATTTTTTGACGGATGCTCTAAATTTGAGCTGCAACTCTGAAAGAAATGCGCTGAAGCTTTCTTTTTTTCAAGGCACGCTGAAAAACTCTAAAGGTTTTTATTGAATGCGCTGAAACTTTGTGAGAAGTGCGCTAAAATCTTATTTTTTTTACGGATGGCTGACTTTGCACTGAAAATTTGTTAGAAGTGCGCTTAAAATTTATCGTTTCAATGTACTCTGAAAACTCTCAAATATTTTCACGGAAGCGTTGAATTTGACCTGATTTCTTGTAAGAAAAGCGCTGAAATTTTATTGTTTTCACGAAATCTCAAAGGCAATTAAAATTTTTTACCGATGCTTTGAAATTGCGCTGGAAACTTTGTAAGAGTTCGTTTAGCTTTTATTGTCTCAATGTGTTTCCAAAGACCCTGAGTTTTTTTTAACGGATGCACAGAAATTGCGTCGAAAGTTTGTCAAAACTTTTTTGTTCTAACGATTTTTGAAAAGAGCTGAAATATGTTACGGGTGTGCTGATATTTTTTATGGTTAAGCTGAATTTGCGCTGAAAATTTTTGTATTGCGTGCTGATTTTTTTTCAGGTTTTTCAAAAAGCAATGACATTTCTTTATGAATGCGTCGTATTTTTGCTGAAATGTTGTTGGAAATGCGCCGAAATTTAATTGTTTCAACGAAATTTTTAAGGATGCGCTGAAATAATTTTACAGATGCGCCAAAATGATTTCACGCACGCGCAAGAACTTTATACAAAATGCGCAGAAATTTCATACTGACAGCGTAGCCTCAAAAGTGCTGAACATTTTTCAGTTATGCCCTGAATATGCGCCGAAAATTTGCACGAAATGCACTGTAGTTGTTTTGTTTAAATCGAATCTCAAAAGCGGAGAATTTTTTTACGGATGCACCGATACATTGTAAGAAATGGACTGATTTTTATGCGTCAACATATCCTCAAATGCGCTAATGTTTCCGCTTAGAAATTTGAGAAATGAGCTGATATTTATTGTTTAATTCTAGTCTCAAAAGCGCAAAACTTTTCGGCGGATGCTCGGAATTTTCGCTGAAATTTTGAAGGAAATGCAGTGAAAGTTTGTTGTGCCTTCTCAAATACGCTGAAATTGTTTAACGGATGCGCTGAATCATTGTGAGAAATGCACTTAAATTTTATTGTTTCACCGTATTCCCAAAAGCGCCGAAACTTTTTTAGGGATGCGTTGATTTTGCGCTGATATTCTGCAAGGAACGCGCTAAAATATTTCAACTCTGCAAGGAACGCGCTTTACTGTTTCAACTCTCTATCAAAAGCCCTGATACTTTTTTACTGGTGAGCTGAATTTGCGATGGAACTTCATGAGATATGTTACTGTTTCAAATTATTACCAAATGCACTGAAATTTTGTTAAGGACGCGTTGCATTTGCGCATAAGTTTTGTGAAAAAAGCGTTGTTTTTTTGGTTTAAATCGAATCTTAAAAGCATTGAGTTTTTTTCACGAAAGTGATGAAATTGCAGCAAATCTTTGCAGGAAATGGACTGAAGTTTTTTGTGTCGATGTATCCTCAAACGCGCTGAAATTTTTTTATAAATGTGCTGAATTTGCGCTATTACTATTTGAGAAATTTGATTGTTTCTTTTTGGTCTCAAAAGGATGGACGCTCTGAATCCGCGCTGAAATTTTTGAGAAAATATGGCAAAGTTCTTTTGAGTCAATTTTTTCTCAAAATTGCTACGAAACGTTGACAGATGCGGATTAATTGTTACGGATACACTGAATTTGCATTAAACTTTGTAAAAAAGCGTTGCAGTTTTTTGGTTTAAATCGGATCGCAAAAGCGATGAATATTTTTCATGGATGCGCTGCATTTGCTGCAAAACTTGGTAAGAAATGGACTGAAGTTTTATTGTGTCGTTGTCTCCTCAAATGCCCTGAAAACTCTTTTACAAATGCGCTGAATTTGCGCTATTACTATGTGAGACATTTGATTGCTTATTTCCAGTCTCAAAACGATGGATGCTCTGAATTTGCGCTGGAATTTCATGAGAAAAGTTATTGTTTAAAATTACTACCAAATGCGCTGAAATTTTGTTACGGATGCCCTGAATTTGGGCATAAGCTTTGTAAAAATGCGTTGCATTTTTTAGTTTAAATCGAATCTCCAAACCATTGAATTTTTTTCACGAAAATGATGAATTTTCCCTTTTACAAACCCTTTTACAAACGCGCTGAGTTTGCGCTATTACTATGTGAGACATTTGATTATTTAATTCTAGTCTCAAAAGGGTAGACGCTCTGAATTTGCGCTGGAACTTTTGAGGAAATGCAAAGTTCTTTTGTGTAAACTTTTCCTTAAAAACGCTGAAATTTTGTCAGAAACGCAATGAAATTTTACTGTGTCAATAAATCCTCAAATGTGCTGGAAATTTTTTTATGATTGCCTTGATTTTGAGCTTAAACTTAACAGGAAAATCATTTTTCGTTTAAAACTTCTCAAAAGCGGTGATTTTTTTACACAGAGGCGCCGAATTTGTGCCAATCTTTGTAGAAATTGGACTGAAAGTTTATTGTGTCAACGTATCCTGAAATGATTTTTTTAAATTTTACACCCTAATATTGTTGATATTGTTTCAATGTATTCTCAAATAAGTAAAAATTGTTTTACGAATGCGCTGAATATTGGTAGGAAAATTGGCATCAAATCCCTTTAACGTTACTGTTTAATCGCGTTCCCAAAAGAGTTAATTTTTTTTTACCGAAGCGCTGAAATTAGGTTGAAATTTTGTAAGAACTGCGCTATTCTCAAAAGCGCTGATTTTTTTTGTGGATGCGTTGAGTTAGCGCTGATATTTTGTTAGAAATGCGCGAACATTTTTGCTGCCGCAAATTTTCAAAAGCAGAAAAATTTATTTTTAATGATGAGCTGAATTTGTGAAAAAAAAAATGTGCTCAAATTTTATTTTTTCAACAAATCCTCAAAAAAATTAAATCTTTTGTATGGATGCGCCGTATTGTCGCTGAAACATTGTAAGATATGTGCTGAAATTTCACTTTGTCACGTATCCTCAATTGCTCTGAATACTTTTCCCATGTGCCCTGGACTAGCGCTTAAACTTTGCAAGAAATGCGATGTAATAAGTTTGTTTAAATCGACTTTCAAAAGCGGTGAATTTTTTTGTCATTGTATCCTCAAATGTTATGAATTTTTTTAAGGATTGCCTGAATTTTTGCCTAAACATTGTAAGAAAAGCTTTCTTTTTTTGTTTAAAACATCTCAAAAGCGCTGAAGTTGTTTTACAGGTGCGCTGAAATTCAGTTGAAATTTTGTAAGAAAAGCGCTATTCTCAAAGGTGCTGAACTTTTCAATGGGTGCGTTGTGTTTGCGCTTATAGGTTGGTAGAAATTTGCTTAGTTTTTATTGTTTCCAAGAATTTTCAGAAGCAATGAAACATTTTGGTGGATGAGCTGAATTTGTGCTGAAATTTTTTTTAACAAATCCTCAAAAATAGGAAACTTCTTTATGGATGCAAGAAACTTTTCTTGAAAAATTAATAGAAATTCGCTGAATTTTCATTTTGTCAACGTATCCTCAAATGCACTGAAATTTTTTTTCCCGTGTGCCCTCAATTTGCGCTTAAACTTCTTAAGAAAAGTGTTGTAATTATTTTGTTTTATTTTGTTTTGTAAATCGACTTTCAATGCGCTAAAGTTTAGTGAGAAAAGCACCGAAACTTTTTCGTGTCATTGTATCCTCAAATATGCTGAAATTTTTTTTCAGTTGCCCTGAATTTTTGCTCAAATTTTGAAAGAAGTGCTTTTTCATTTTGCTTGAGAGTTCTGAAAAGCGCTGAAATTTTCGCTTAAGCTTTGTGAAATTTGTGCTGAAGTTTTATTTTTCAACAAAAAATTGAAACTTCATATTGGATGTGTGGTATTTTTGCTGAAACGCGGAAGAAATGCGCTGAAACTTCATTTTGTCAACGTATCCTCAAATGCGCTGAAAACTGTCTCCGTGTGCTCTGATTTTGCGCTTATTCTTTGCAGGAATTGGGTTGTAAAAATTTTGGTTTTGAATCGAATCTCAAAAGCGTTGAAGTTCTCCCTGATGCGATGAAATCGCTCCAATTATTTTTAAGAAATTTTTCAACATATCCTCAAATGCGCTAAATTTTAGTGAGAAAGGCCCTGAAACTTAAATGCGCTTAAATTCTTTTGTTTTAACGTATTCCCAAAAGCGCCCAAACTTTTTTAATGATGCGTTAATTTTGCGCCGATAACCTGCAAGAAATGCGCTGAAAAATTACTGTTACAGCTCTCTATCAAAAGCCCTGATACAATTTTGCTGATGAACTGAATTTGCGCTGAAACTTCATAAGAAATGTTATTGTTTCAAATCATTACCAAATGCGCTGAAATTTTGATAAAGATGCATTGCATTTGCGCATAAGCTTTGCAAAAAATCCGTTCTTTTTTGGTTTAGATCGAATCTCAAAAGCATTGAGTTTTTTTTCACGAAAGTGATGAATTAGCAGCAAAGCTTTGCAGGAAATGGACTGAAGTTTTTTGTGTCGATGTATCCTCAAACGCGCTGAAAACTTTTTTTACAAATGTGCTGAGTTTGTTTTATTTCATCAAATCCTCAAATTTTATTTTTTCATCAAATCCTCAAATAAATTGAAACTTCTCTATGGATGCGCTGTATTTTCGCTGAGTCATTGTAAGAAATGCGCTGAAATTTCATTTTGTCAACGTATCCTCGAAATTTCATTTTGTCATCCGCTGAAAATTTTTCCCGATTTTTTTCGCACCGATACATTTTAAGAAATTTTCTGAAATTTTTCAACATATCCTCAATTGGGCTGAAATTTGCGCCTAATCTTTTTTGAGGAATGAGGTGATTTTCATTGTTCAGTTATAGTCTCAAAAACGCGGCATTTTTTGACGGATGTTCTGAATTTGCGCTGAAACTTAGCAGGAAATGCACTGAGAATTTGCTGTGCCTTCTCAAAAACGCAAAAAAGTGTTTAACGGATGCGCTGAATCTTTAAGAGAAATGCTCTTAAATTTTATTGCTTTAACGTATTCCGAAAAGCGTCTAAACTTTGAGGGATGCGTTGATTTTGCGCTGATAATCTGCAAAAAACGCGCTGAATGTTTACGGTTTCAGCTCTCTATCAAAAGCCCTTATACAATTTTACTGATGAACTGAATTTGCACTGGAACTTCATATGATATGTCATTGTTTCAAATTATCACCAAATGCGCTGAATTTTTGTTACGGATGCCCTGAGTTGGCGCTTAAGCTGTGCAGAAAATGAGTTGCATTTTTTTGTTTAAATCGAATCTCATAAGCGATGATTTTTTTTCATGGATGCAGAAGAATTTGAAGCGAATTTTTGTAAGAACTAGACTGAAATTTTATTGGGTCGATGTATCCTCAAACGCGCCGATAATTCTTTTTACAAATGCGCTGAAATTGCGCTAGTACTATATGAGATGTTTTATTGTTTAATTCCAGTCTCACAAGGATTGACGCTCTGCATTCGCGCTGAAATTTTGATGGAAGTGCGCTGAAGTTTTTTTGGAGTCAACTTTTTCTCAAAAACGCTGAGTTTTTCAACAGATGCAGTGAAACTTTATGAGATAAGCACTGAAATTTTATTCTGTCAATGTATCCTAAAATGGAATTTTTTTACATTTGCCCTGAGTTTGCGCTTAAACTTAACAAGAAAATCTTTGCTTTTTCTTTAAAACATCTGAAAAGCGGTGAATTTTTTTCACAGATGTGCCAAATTTGAGCCAAATCTTTGTAGAAATTGGACTGAAATTTTATTTTTTAAACGTATCCTCAAATGAGTTTTTAATATTAAAACCTAATATTGTTAATATTGCTTAAATGTATTCTCAAATACAAATATTGTTTTACGAAAGCACTGAAAATTTGCTACGAAAATTAACAACAAAACCCTTTAAAATTTACTGTTTCATCGTGTTCCCAAAAGCGCTGAATTTTTTCTACTGATGCGCTTAAATTCAGTTGAAATTTTGTAGGAAATTGCGCTATTCTCAAAAGCGCTGATTTTTTTGTGGATGTGTTGAGTTTGCGGTGATATTTTGTTTGAAATGCGCTGAAACTTTTTTAGCTGCAACAAATTTTCTAATGCTAAAAAAATTTTTCGAGATGAGTTGAATTTGCCCTTTAAATTTGAGAAAAGTGTGCTGAAATTTTATTTTTTCAACAAATCCTCAAAAAAAGTTAAAAGTTCTGTAAGGATGCGCCGTATTTTCGCCGAAACAATTTAAGCAATGTGTTAAAATGTCACTTCGTCACTTATCTTCAAATGCTCTGAATTTTTTCCCGTGTGCCCTGAATTTGCGCTTAAATTTGCATGAAATGCGATGTAATAAATTTGTTTAAATAGACTTTCAAAAGCTGTGAATTTTTTCTGTCATTTTATCCTCAAATGTGCTGAAATTCTTGCTTAAAGTTTGTAAGAAACGCTTCCTTTTCTTGTTTAAAATTTTTCAAAAACGCTGAAGATATTTTACCGATGGGTTGAAATTCAGTTGAAATTTTGTGAAAAAAGCGCTATTCTCAAAAGCCCTGGATTTTTTTCGTGGAGGCGCTAAAATTTTGTGAGGAAAGCCCTCAAACTTTCGTGTGTCTTTTATCCTCAATTGTGCTGAAGTGTTTTTACGGTTGCCCTAAATTTTTGCTTGAACTTTGTAAGAGTGGCTTTCTGCTTTTGTTTAAAACTTCTCAAAATCGCTGATTTTTTTTACCGATGCGATGAAATTCCGTTGAAGTTTTGTAAGAAATGCAATATTGTCAACAGCGCTGAAATTTTTTATGGATGCGTTGAGTTTGCGCTCATAGTTTGTTAGAAATGCGCTGAAATTTTATTGATTCCTCGAATTTTCAAAAATGTGCTTCAATTTTATTTTTTCAAGAAAGCCTCAAAAATTTTTTCAGGGATGTGCCGTATTTTCGCTGAAATATTGCAAGAAATGCGCTGTAATTTTTTTTGTTTAAATCGACTTTCAAAAGCAGTGAATTTTTAACAGATGCCGTGAATTTCAATGAGAAATGCACTGAAACTTTTTTGTGTAATTGTATCCTCAAATGTAGTGAAATTTTCTTACAGTTGTCCTAGAGTTTCGCTGAATTATTGTAAGAGATGCTTTCTCTTTTTTGTTTAAAACTTCTCAAAAGCGCTGAAGTTTTTATACCGATGCACTGAAATTCCATTGAAATTTTTTAAGAAATGCGCTATTGTCTAAAGCTCTAAATTATTTCATGGATGCGTTGAGTTTGCGTTCGTAGTTTGATAGAAATGCGCTGAAATTTTATTGTGCCACAAATTTTCAGAAGCAATGAAATATTATCACTGATGAGCTGAATTTGCGGTAAAACTTTGTGAAAAATTTGCTGAAAATTTATTTTTTCAACAAATCCTCAAAAAAATTGAAACTTCTTTAGTGATGCGCCGTTTTTTCGCTTAAACATTTTAAGAAATGCGCTGAAATTTCATTTTGTCATCGTATCCTCAAATGCTCTGAGAACTTTTCCCGTGTTTTTCCCGTCCTCTGAAAAGTTTTTTTTGTGGAGGCGTTGAGTTGGCGCTGATAGTTTGTTAGAAATGCGCTGAAATTTTATTGTGTCCAAAAAAATTCAAAAGCAATGAAATATTTTCACGGGTGAGCAGAATTTGCGCAGAAATTTAATTCAACAAATCCTCAAAAAAATGAAACTTCTCTATGGATGCGCGGTATTACGCTGAAACACTGCTAGAAATGGGCTGAAACTTCAATTTGTCAACGTATCCTCAAATGCGCGGAAATTTTTTCCCGTGTGCCCTGATTTGGCATTTAAACTTCTTAAGAAAAGCGCAGTAATTATTTTGTTTAAATCGACTTTCAAAAGCGGTGAATTTTATAACAGATGCGCTAAATTTTAATGAGAAAAGCACTGAAAATTTTTCGTGTCATTGTATCCGCAAATGTGCTGAAAATTTTTTTCGGTTGCCCTAAATTTTTGCTTAAAGTTTGTAAGAAATGCTTTCTCATTTTGTTTAAAACTTCTCAAAAGCGCTGAAATTTGCGCTTGAAGTTTGTGAAAATTGTGCTGAAGATTTATTTTTCAACAAAAAATGAAACTTCTTTACGTTTGTGAATTTTTTTTGCTGAAACATGGAAGAAATGCGCTGAAATTTCATTTTTTTCAACGTATCCTCAATTGTGCTGGAAACTGTCTCTGTGTGTTCTGAATTTGCGCTTAATCTTTGCAGAAATTGGGCTGTAAATATTTTGTTTTAACCGAATCTCAAAAGCGTTGAAGTTTTCCCTGACGCGATGAATTCGAACCGATACAATTTAAGAAATATTTCAACATATCCCCAATTGCGCTAAATTTTAGTGAGAAAGGCCCTGAAACTTTCGTGTGTCCTTTATTCTCAAAGTTGCTGAATTTTTTTTTCAGTTTTTCTGAATTTTTGCTTGAAGTTTGTAAGAAGGGATTTCTCCTTTTGTTTTAAACTCCTCAAAAGCGCTGAAGTTGTTTTACCGATGCACTGAAATTCATTTGAAATTTTGTGAGAAATGAGCTTTTCGCAAAAGCGCTATTTTTTCATGGATGCGTTGAGTTTGCGCTCATAGTTTGTTAGAAATGCGCTGAAATTTTATTGTGCCACAAATTTTCAGAAGCAATGAAATATTTTCACGGATGAGCTGAATTTGCGGTAAAACTTGGCAAAAAATTTGCTGAAAATTTATTTTTTCAACAAATTCTCAAAAAAATTGAAACTTCTTTAGTGATGCGCCGTATTTTCGCTTAAACATTGTAAGAAATGCGCTGAAATTTCATTTTGTCAACGCATTCTCAAATGCTTTGAAAATTTTTCCCGTGCACCCTGAATTTGCGCTTAAACTTTGCAATAAATGCGATGTAAAAAATTTGTTTGAATAGACTTTCGAAAGCGGTTAATTTTTTTGTGCCATTTTATTCTCAAATGTGATGAAATTTTTTTACAGTTAACTGAATTTTTGCCTAAAATTTGTAAAAAACGCTTTCTTTTTTATTTAAAACTGCTCAAAAACGCTGAAGATCTTTTACCGATGCGCTGAAATTCAGTTGAATTTTTGTGAGAAAAACGCTATTCTCAAAAACGCTGATTTTTTTTGTGGAGACGTTGAGTTGGCGCTGATAGTTTGTTAGAAATGCGCTGAATTATTATTGTGCCCACAAACTTTTAAGAGCAATGAAATATTTTCACGGAGGAGCTGAATTTGCGCTAAAACTTGGTGAAAAATTTGCTGAATTTTTTTTTCAACAAATCTTCAAAAAAAATTAAAACTTCTTTATGGATGTGCCGTGTTTTTGCTGAAACATTGTAAGAAATGCGTTGAAATTTCATTTTGTAAACGTATCCTCAAATGCGCTGAAACTTTTTCCCGTGTGCCCTGAATTTGCGCTTAAAGTTTGCAAGAAATAAGCTGTAATTATTATGTTCAAATAGACTTTCAAAAGCAGCGAATTTTTTAACAGATGCCGTGAAATTTATTGAGAAATGCAGTGAAACTTTATTTTGTTATTGTATCCTCGAATGTGCTGAATCTCTTTTTACGGTTGCCCTAATTTTTGCTCAGACTTTGTAAGAGATGCTTTCTCTTTTTTGTTTAAAGCTTCTCAAAAGGGCTGAAGTTTTTTACCGATGCGCTGAAATTCCGTTTAAATTTTGTAAGTAATGCGGTGTCAAAGGCACTGAATTTTTGGAATTCTTGTATGGATGCGTTGAGTTTGCGCTCATAGTTGGTTAGAAATGCGCTGAAGTTTTATTGTTTCCAAGTATTTTCAAAAGCAAGGAAATATTTTCACGGCTGAGCTGAGTTTGCGTTGAAGTTTGTGAAAAATGTGCTGAATCTTTTTTTCAAGAAATCCTCAAAACTTTAAAATTTCTTTAGGGATGCGCCGTATTCCCGCTGAAACATTGTAAGAAATGCGCTGAAATTCTATTTTTTTGAAAAACTTTTACGGATGCGCTAAAATTTTGTCAAGGATGTTTATAAATGTTTCTCTGGATGCGCAAAAAAATTTTTATGTGCGCTGAACTTTCAAATGCGCTGCGGTATCCTCAAATGCGCTGAAAGGTGTTCAGGTGTGCAACGAATTTGCGTTTAATTTTGCATGAAATGCGATGTAATTATTTTGTTTAAATCGACTCAGAAAAGCGCAGACATTTTTTCACGGATGTGCTGAATTTGCACCGAAACATTGTAAGAAATGGACTGAATTTTTGGCGTCAACATATCCTCAAATGCGCTGAAATTTCCACTTAGAATTTAGAGAAATGAACTGATATTTATTGCTTAATCCTAGTCTCAAAAGAGGAGAATTTCTTTGATGGTCGGTCTGTATTTGCAATGAAACTTTGAAGGAATTGCACTGAATTTTTTTCGTGACAATTCATTCTCAAAAATGCTGAAAAAGTTTAACGGATGCGCAAAAACGATGTGAGAAATGCCCTAAAATATTTTTTTTTGCGGATGAGCTAGTTTTGCTCTGAAACTTTGTCAAAAATGCGCTTAAATTTAATTGTTTCAACGTATACTCAAAAGCGCCGAAACTTTTCAACGGATGCGTTGAGTTTGCGACAATTTTCTGTAAGAAAAGCGCTGAATTTTTACTGTTCCCAAGAATGTTCAAAAACAATGGAATTTATTTACTGATGCGCCGAAATTTTGCCCAAATTTAGTAAGAAACTAGTAAGAAATTTTACTGTTTCAGCGTATTATCGAAATCCCTGATACATATTATCTGACGAGCTGATTTTGCGATGGAACCTCAGAAGAAATGCGTTTAAAAGTTATTGTGTTAAATTATCAGCAATGCGCTGAAATTTTGTTACGGATGCCCTGAATTTGCGCTTAAACTTTGTAAAAAACGCGTTCTATTTTTTGTTTCAAATTGAATCTCAAAAGCGGTGATTTTTTTCAGGGATGCGCTGAATTTGCAGCAAAACTCTGTAAAAAACATGGACTGAAAATTTATTGTGTCAACGTATCCTCAAATGCGCTGAAAATTCAATTACGAATCTGCTGAATTTGCGCTTAAACTAAGCGAGAACTTTATTGTTCTCGTATACTCGTATACTTCTAGTCTCAAAAAGGATGAACGCTTTGAATTTGCATTGAAACTTTGAAGGAAATGCGCTATTTTTGTGTCATTTTCTTCTCAAAAACGCTCAAAATTTTCAACGAATGCGCTAAAACTTTGTGAGAAAGGCGATGGAAGTTTATTGTCCCAACGTATTGTCAAAAAAGCTGAAGTTTTTCAACAGATGCGATAAAATTTTGAGATAAATTCACAGAAATTTTTTCTATGTCAATGTATCCTCAAAAGTGCTGACATTTTTTTACGTTTAACCTGAATGTTTGTTTAATTTTTGTGCGCGTGTGAGCGTGTGTGCGTGTGAGTTTGTGTGCATTTGTGCGTGTAAGAATTTTTTTACGGTTGCCCTAAATTTTTGCTTAATCTTTGTAAGGGATGCTTTCTCTTTTTGTTTTAAACTTCTCAAAAGCGCTGAGGTTTTTTACCGATGCGCTGAAATTCCGTTGAAATATTGTAAGAAATGCGCTGTTGTCTAAAGCGCTAAATTTTTTATGGATTTGAGTGTAATTTTGTATCATTTGCCTCCGAGAGGACAAATTTAGGTGCTTTGAGTTCAAATGTATATTGTATATTCGATAATCTAACTCCAAATGACATTTTTAGAACAGTTAGAGTACTGCTAGGTCTAGGAGGAAAACAACTTCTGTGTGGTGGCGATAGGAGTCGAGACCAGACGATATCTTATTGTGAATAAATTGTGATTGCTAGTACTAAGAAGTTACGTTTTGAGCAGGTTCAGCATTAAGAAGTTTTTCTCTGAGAAAAAAATTTCTTTCGCGAAGAACGGTGGATAATCTGAGTTCTGCTGTAGAGGATAAAACAAAATTTTTCTTAGACGAGCTCCATTTTATAACAATTTATCCTTTTTAAAAGGGCTGCGTCTATACCGCAATTTGAAGCTTCAGATAATCCATATTAGGGTTTCTTTGTTTATGGTACCGCTAGACGGAGTGACCCGTCCGCTCAAAAACTTTTGAATCTACCAATTGTTTTTTTGGCGTCTGAGGTTGATTTAAGGTCTTCCGAATCTGTATGTTGGAGCTAGAAAGATCTCAGAGAAACAAGAAGTTGGCAATATTTTTGAGATGAACGTGAAAAAATCAACTTAATTTTCATTTTCTCTCTTATTTTCCTTTGTAGTTTTAATAAATCTGATATCTCACACTTTAGTAGGTAAATAATATAATCATTGATTTAGTGGCCAGGGATTTTATAGAATTTAAAAAGAGAAAAGGAGTATCTGGAGTTGTTTTAAAGCTCTCTGTTGTTTTAATTTTGGAATTGCTCGTGGGTGAGTTTTGTATATTCAAAGATAAACAATTCAAAAATTGCTATATCGAGTCGTAACAGAATATGTTTTAAAATGTGGTGAAACTTTTTTAGTTGTGCATTATTGTGTCTGTTGCCCATCTTTGTTCACACAACGTAACTTCTCAGTGTAGTTTAAAGTAATCATTTTGGTAGATTACGTTTTCGTGGCTATTAGTTGTATCCATAAGCTTTAGGATAAAAAAATTTAGTGAATTTTTATTGAGATTCTTAACGATTGTAGAGAAGAGTCTACTTTTGTATATTGGAAAAGAGGAAAGATTTGATGTACACAATTCACTTCCGTTAGGATACGGGTTTTTTCCTTGATTTGATGTGAAGGAGCATGTTGAAATACAATGTTCATCAAGTTCAAAGTTATTAATTTGTGTCCTAGGTCTGAAAAAAAATCTGGAGTTTTTCAGAGGTGGTCTCGTTGAGGATTCATGAAATCTAATTTTGTTATGTTATTTTTTTTGTCTGATCATTAGTTTGTGTTTTGTCTATAGTCTAGTATCAACAGTTTTTTCAAGGAATGGTGTTCACAGAATGTTTGATTTTGTATTTGAAACAAGTAAAATTAGGATAAATGATTCAATATCAGTAGTTCTGTATTTTGTAATTTCGGGTTAGGTCAAGTTTAATTGTACCTTCGAGTGTAATTTCGTATCTTTTGCCGCCGAGAGGACCAATGTAGATGCTATGAATTCAAATTTGTGGTTTTTAAAAATCTAATTTTAAATGACGTTTTTTAAAACACCAAGAACACTCCTAGGTCCAGGAGGAAACCAACATCTGTGTGCTGGCGATAAGAGTCGATTCTAAACAGTAAGTGAACATAGTCTGAATGGTAGTAACTAGATGTTACTTTCTGAATAAGTTGAAAAGTGTGACGTTTTCTAAGCGAAAGCGGTATTGATTTTAAAATACAATTGAGAAGCTTGTTCTACTGACTGTTCATCTGTGAAGCTTGATTTCTGTAGTTTCAACTTTAACGTGTTATCAATAGTGAAATCATTATATTATAGTCAGTTTATATTGTCGCGTACGTTGCGGAGACGGTTACGCGAGAAAGATGTTCGAGACTGATTTTTGTCTCTTCGATTGCTTGGCGACTGAGGTATTACAGTTGGATTGTTATTTGTAAAAGGTCTTCTATTTTGTTACTTCAGAGTCTGGGCTATGATCAACCCGATCGATTTGGTGCACTAAAGAAATTGTTGTTTGTTCAGTGTGACTATTGATTGGATCACCGGAAAACCAACGAAAGCAACATCAACAAGAGCATCGACTACGTTAGACACAACAGGAGCTGCTGCAATAACAACAACAAAAACAATAAAAACAACAACACAACAACGACATCAACAGCCCCAACAGCAAAAATAACGACTAGAACTAAAAGAACAGCAACAACAACAACAAAAAAACAACAACAAAATAACGACAACAAAAGTATAACAAGAATATGTT
The DNA here is from genome assembly GCF_964194025.1 of Convolutriloba macropyga. Classification (NCBI taxonomy): domain Eukaryota; kingdom Metazoa; phylum Xenacoelomorpha; order Acoela; family Convolutidae; genus Convolutriloba; species Convolutriloba macropyga. The sequence goes on along the minus strand of NC_134479.1, from coordinate 11,564,329 downwards.
TTTTTTCATATTTCTAAGAAGCTTCAGATTCCTAGCAGTCAGTCAAACAAATGACAAAAAAAAGATCGAATCAAGTTTTACAAGCTATGTAGAGCTAGAACCAGTTTTTGTTTCACTTCCCAAACGTTCCCGATAGTGTAAGCATATTTGCGACTAGGACAAAAAGTAGTTTGCTGTTTAAAGGCAAATTTTATACAAGGAGTTTAGAGAGAAAAAAGCCTACAATTTTTTGGGCAAATAATTGCAGGTAAAAAATGTAACGGTGAATTTCGGAATAGAATTTTTAAGAACATTTCCCTGATGATATATGCAGATAACCACTGAAAATTCGCAAAGGTTATCTTTTCCGAGAAATTCGTCGATTGAATCTTCTGGAATTAAACCAGGGACTTTTTTGGAATAACTTCTCAACAGTAACCCTCATTGTCAACAAAATATACTGACAAAATTGAATATTCTTAAATTTACATGTTTTTTCAATGAGCTATTAAACAATCCGGGTTGATCACTATGTTCACCGCAAAAATTAAACTTCACAGATTTCCCGTCACTTTCAGAGCCAATTTTTCAGCAAAAAAATCAATATTGCCAGGTTTCCTACCAAGAATGCCGTAAAAGGTTAAAGTTTACGTGTTTTCTTCCCAGATTACTGGGAAAAGTTGGGCACCCCGCATTTTCGCGCAGGGTTATCGGGACTCAGTTCAATGAGTATTAATTCAATTTGCGCTTCGACGGCCAGAAGAATCTCTCAACTCTTTACTCTTACTTCTAGAGCTATTTGGAAACGTTAATGGTTAACCTCCTTTGTTAATTGATGTTATTTGCTTGTTGGGCAAATTTTGTTCCCGCTCATGCTTTGGTTAAAAGGTTAATTTTATTAAACTTGGTTTTTCTGTTTTAGGTATGGAAATACGTTCAGCGCAGGTACAACCTATGTGGCCTGATCAAAACAAATTTATCCGAGTTTTTAGAGAAAGCGTTTTCACTTTATAACTCGGGTCGTCTAAGTATTTGTGTCAAACAATGTTTACACCATGTGCGATATCATGTTCCAATGCTAACTGTATTCTGGTTTGATTTTTAATATATCTGTATTCATAGCATTTATTGGTGTCAAATGTTATGTTATTGATTGAGTCTATTATCATAATGTGTACGAGTTTTATCATATTGGCAGATTGTTCTACTAATAGGGCGAATGAAGTTTGTGTTTCTAATATGTTGCTTAATGATTAGAGTTTTCATTTACTGCTATACCTGATAATAGTAAATCTTTAGCTTTAAGTAGTGCATAATAAATTTTTGTACTTCTCATGTCTGATTTGTTGTGATCAACAGTTTATTGATTATTGTGCTCTATTCTAAGTGCTAGCAATTTATTTTTTTATGCTGAACCTCGTGTGATTTTTCAAGGTGTAACTGTGCTTGAGTTTGTGATAGCTGGATAAGAATTGGTGTTTTGGTTTTCTCAGCGAAAAGCTTGCCAATGATTTTTTCTAATGTTAAAAAGAGTACTATTGTTGTGCTGGTCCAGCCAGTGCGGTTTGGATCATAGCAAATTTCATGAAATCAAGAGTCAACTCATTCGATTCGTGCTGTGATGACTCTATTTGCTTTGATAGTGTCCAACAGATCTCCAGTGGTATATGTGGGGGTCTGTTCCATCAAATGTTCCTGAAGACTGCTAAATGCAGACTAGGCCTCCTATGTATGGGTACATCACAGAATTGTTTCACTTTGCTACTTATGAAAGCCTTTGAGTAGATGCCGCTTGTATGTAACATGGTGTCGCAGCCATTGTAACAGTTTGATTGTTTTGATGAGATGACTGCCTGGGTGGAGTTAATAGTTACTGTGCCGTCTTTTGTACCGCTTGCTGATTATGTGTGCGTGAATATTATTTGTGATTCTTGAAGTTGTTGTAAATTATTAAGTATTATGGGTCGATCATAGAACTGAATCGAGTGTTTTCGTTAAATCGAGGCAAAAGTGTTTTTACATTGTATTAATGTAGATAAGAAGTGTTTCAGTTAATTGGTTGGAATTAGTTTTGATAATTGTTTGTTTTTTCACCAAGCAAAGTTTTGTTTATGTCTGGGTGGAAGCAAGGTTTTATCATCTAAAAGAGTATAATTTGTTTCAGTAGTTTTTGGATCGCTAGTTTTGTTTTCTTTGGTGGTTTGCGAACTATTGAATGCTAAATTGTTGCTCTTGTGGAGACATTTCAAAAAAAAACGAAAACATTATTGTGATGTCTGGTTATCCATTTTGTCTGCACTATGAATTTTAAAAGAAGTTTCGGCCCTGTTTATACGGAGTTTATGCATCAGTTCTGCGGGACCTCCGTTTTAGATACGCATTTTCCCGAAATTATACTGTTGAGTAATTCAGAATTTCAATATTGATATATGACCAAAATTATAATGTTAAACAACTCTGGGACTTTCGTTTTTGGTTGAAGTATTTTTTATTTGTGATGTTGCTAATTAAATATGGCGTGCAGGGCTTCTCCAAAAATGGTGTATTGACCAGGTAATAAGTTTTTTAACTCTGAGTGTATCTGGTTTGAAATAGTCGGTGTCTGTAACTGTGCCTATTGAAGTTCTATTGAGGACATTGATGCCTTCGGTTTTTTACTGCGCAAATTTGTGTACAATTACAGCAAGTAAAGTTGTTGTGTCAACGTTTACTAACGATGCTAAACTTTTTAAAAGTTCACATGATGGCTGATAAAACAATCATCTGGTTAAAATTTGTAATTTTCTCTTTGTTCCTTGGAAAAAAATTATATAGACTATCAGAGAAAACTCAAACTTTTGTTTTGAGAAAGGTGACGACGAGTTCAAGTATCGTGTATGAAAAGTAAAGTTCCTCCTGCAAAAGAAAGTAATAAAGTTTCTATTAAACATGATATAAATGCTGTTCGAGCAAGTTGTTCATAATTGATATTAATTGAACGAAACGATTGTTGTTCCTGATTATAAAAATGTTTTTTGTGCAGCCGTACTCGCATAAAGGTGAAACTATTCAGTGCTAGTGATATCAAAATTATAGAATGGTTTTATGTTTTCTACTACTTGTTGATTATCTTGTTGTAAAGAGAATAATTGTTCCGAATTGAATGCGGCGTTAGAAAAGACAGTTTCTCCTTAATTATATGAGTTTTTTTAAGGCTGAAGGACCTGTTTTTGTGTTTACTGCGAAACATTTTAGGAGGATGGTACCCATTGTATCTAAATCTATTCTGGTATAAATTTCCGCCCAGTTTTTTTATTGATAGATTTTCTGAAATCATTGGCTGCACCAGTTATGGCGGACCAAGTTTACAGCCGTAAAGTTCATAGGGATAGAGCTAGATATTTCTACAACTGAAGTAGACTTACCTAACTCAAACTGACTAACTGACCTAGGGAAACCCTGATTATTAACCTGAATCATAACGGCGAAATACACATATAGCGCCGGAGTCGACGATATTATGCGCATTACGTACAAATACAGCAGACTGATTATCAATGAATGTCAAGCTTGATTTAAAAAAACCGAGTCTTCTCAGTTTGTGATTGGTGGGGAATTCACATAATCGAATTTCATCATAATAGAGCTTCAACTAGCTGGGAGCAAAAAATCCAGCCAGAAGTTTGGAAAAATAGCTTGGTAGATATAATTGGTTTTCTCTTTTGACAGAGAAGTACGGAAACCTCTTTAAAAATTTCAGATTAAACCAAGCCCATCACGAAATCAGAGCTTTACAGTTGTAATTCGTCATAAAAAATGGCAGTTGCAATTCTTTGAGAACTTTAAATTCAATCTTTTGAGCATAACCAGGGACATCTCATACAGACCTGTTTGAAGACATGTATACACATCTGATGCTATTCTGGAAACTGAGATAAATTTTGTTTTAAAAAAGGGAAGGCAAGGCAACGATTAATTGTTTGAAGAACAAGAAGGACACGATATGTGGTGCGTTTCTCAAAGCAGATTTAAAAACAACGAAGTTTGCAACAGCTATGTAGAACCGATTTTTTTAGTAACATTCTCACGCGATTCGTGAAGCTCATTGTGTTTGCTTACCGGAGAAAAATCGACCCACATCAGAAAAGGAAAAATTAGAATCCAGTTAAAGTTGAATAAATTTCTAAGCGTAATCAAACGTCTCATCTTTCCGGTGAATGCAGTAATTTTATTGAAAAGAAATTTTCAATCTGAGATAAAGTTTTTAACAACGATGCAGTTTTTAAGCATGATGAAGTTTTTAACCGATGCACTTACAATGTTTTTACACAATGATTGACCATGTAATAACACGTGCTCTGTAACTGGGGGCACAAACGGAAAAGATCCCAATTCTCAGTCTACAAAATTTGAACAGTTTTAATAATGCGAATCAAAGTCAAGTCAACAGAACTCACCGGAAATCAATAAAAACGCTATAGTTTACTTATAAAACACAACGTTTTTGAATGCACTATATCTGATGCACTGAATTAAAAAACAAGAAGCAGCGGGAAGAGCGATGTTCAGAAATGGAAAAGGGTACCAATGAGCTCGGCAATTTTGAGAACTGTAATCGAGAAAACTTTTGAAGCAATATAAAGGACATGGCCGACAGATTGCCGGAAAAAAGCCGCGATAGACGCTTGTGGTTTTCTATGGATTTGAAATATCCAAAGAAGTTAGAAGATAGATTAACCACAAGTCGTTTAATAGACCACTAGACTTTTTGGGCTAAACATGGACTGTCACTCTTATAAGATACATACGCTCTATAATGACAAAGCCCTGATATAGCTCTTCGAAAATTAATATTCGAAATGAAAAATCTAAAGACTCAAATAATCAAGAATCGTGGCATATAAATATGGCACTACTTAGATGTTCTTTAACTAGTAAATATTCAGAAAAAAAAAGTTCATTAAGTGAGATCAGCAGTAATTTTTTGTGGAGTAGGTCACACAAATGACCTAAAGGCGAAACAAATGGCGTCATGCACACAAAATTTAACTCCAATGCATTAGAAGTCATTGAAATTGAAAAAGCCAATGGACGCAAGAATCATCGATGGAGACGACGAATTTCAAAAAAAAAACATAACAAGACAAGTCCTGACGCACCATTCGAATAATCTCCATTGACTAAACAAAAAAATAGAACTAAAACGGACTATGAGTGAATTGGGAAAAACATTTACAAAAAAATCGTATCAAAAAAATTTTAAAAAAATCAGAAAGTCAATGTCGAACAAAAAACAAATAGCGAGAAAGCGAAATTTTGTTTGAACACCGTTTTTCCACTCTAGTTGAAAATTAGAGCAAAAAAAACTTTGTAGCCCAATTTTGTGTTTCGGCGCAAATAAAATCGCTACTCCAACTTGACTTCGAAATTCATTAAAAAAAATCTGTGAACAGATCTTGAAAAAATCCAGCGCCCACATACATTTCAAATTCTTCGAGTTGCAGAAGTCATAGCAAGACAATTCCAGAAGTACATTCAAAGATTTGTAATAATTTTTGACCTGTTAATCATATATTCAGCGTTACAAGGCCAGTGAGAGCTGTTGGTAGTGAGCCTAAGCAATAAAAACCTCAAGAACAACAAAAACAAGCAAAATTTTAAAAAGAAATCAAGTTTTATTTTTTCAGAAGACATCAAAAAACAACCTTTAATAACTGAAAAGGCTAATGATACAGCTTTTGACAGCTTTTATACAGCTCTTACTAGCAACCAATCAATAAATTTTGATGAGTCCGCTCAATAATAATTTTAAATGATAAGACAAAAATAATCAAAAATTGCAAAAAAATAGCAGAAACATTTTGAAAACAAATAGTATACAATTCAGAGAACTTAAAAACTAGCGACGGAATAAAATCTTCAATCAATAGAACACTCATTGATAACCCATGAGATTAGGTGATAAGACAGCAATAAGTACAACAAACAGTAGTAAAACTAAAAAAAAAATCACTAATAGTTTTTTCTTTAAAAAAAATAAGAAGAAGCGCATGTCAAGAAAAAAACCCTAGGTGTTCACTGAAAAAAAAACATTCGCTTCAATTAAAGTCTTTTAGCAACCAATGAAACTAAGAGTTAAGACTGGTCAACAATGAGAGTAAGAGTTAAGACAACAAAGTTGACAATGAAAACTCGCAAAGCTCAAAAATTCGATAATTGTTCTTAAAAACATTTGGTGTCTGTCCCGAATCAAAAAAAATTATAGCGCAACAAAGGAAACAAATACTTGCAAAACTCAAAAACTAACTTAAAAAATTATTAAAAGTAGTGGGGAAAAAGTAGTGTCAATGAAAACCACCAGTTATTAACTCAAACACTAAATAATTTCTTTTATTCCTCATTAGCAACCAATCAGGATAGTCATTGAAGACTCTCAGCGATAAGACAACAGAGATGATTTAAAAAAAGGAGCAAAATCTAGTTTTGAACTAATATTTATGAGAACAAATAGCATCAAATATATAAAAAAATTTTAGCTACCCTTTAATGAATTCATGCGAAGGCAAATAGGCACAATTATAGCACATTTGTATCGTCTCAAAAGCACTCAAGGAGAGAAACACTAAAAACAGAAGTCTAATTGACGCACGTCAAAAAACTCGTCTCAAAAGTTGAAAAATCATTCAAACACCAATTTCTCAGTCCACTTTAAAGGTATTTTGAAAAAAAGTTAAGACTCAAAACTACTCAATTTTTTGGTTTTTCTTACTATTCACTTTGACTAAAATCACCACTCTAAATTGACTTCTCACTGACCTGAGAAAGTCTATGAAACGGGAACAAATCGGGAACAGATCGTAAAAAAAGGCAGCGACAAAACCATTCAAACTATTTGAACTGTAAAAAATCCACGAAGATCCCAATAATAGCTTTACTTCGCTATCGTTTCGTGGCTCTAAATCAATTGTTTTAAAATTTCTTCATCAATCGGCGTTGAAGAAATCATTCGTTCACTTAGCAATGTATGCACTCATGAAAGCATGACTTTCCAAAGAATTTGATCCCGCCGCTAAACAACACAGCAGCAGCAGTGTAATAGATTATGAGGCCATTTTCTGGTTAAGTTCCTAGCTCCAGCTATCAGTGAAATGCCACTTACCATTATTTAGACCCGTAACAGAAACTCTCAAAACACCGCATAACCGCAAATTATACGCTGCTAAAAAAGTGTTTAAGCTGTCTGCAAGCGTTATTTTACAGCCGTGAGAACAACTAAATTCATTGAAACTCTGACTCACATCTGGAAATAGATATCACAAAATTTGTAACTTCTGAATCTTGTCCCTCAAGTGTTTGTAAAAATTAAACTTAATCATAAAAAATTCAGACACTTTGATGTCGATTTTGCAAAAAACACAATAACAATGAACAGAATCATTTCTTTGCTCTGTTTTTGGCCCTTTTTAAGAAAAACGTTTTTTTTCGCTTTAGTGACGACCAATTGTTTATGTACTGTAGTACTGACTTTCTAGATAAATCATTTTCTATTTTATTGCGATAATAATGGCTGCCCGCTTTTTGAAATGTTCCATCAAAGGTTTCTTCAAGTACGTATAGAGGTACAGGGATTGACTTTTAACAGCTCTGAGCAACTTCTAGCATCCGTTTGGTACACTGAAACGAAAAATGATTTATAAACAGTTGTTGTTATTGTATCAGTACTGAAAACGAAATTATTTATTTATATATATATATATATATATATATATATATATATATATATATGTATATATATATATATATATATATATATATATATATATATATATATATATATATATATATATATTGTAAATGTATTCAAACTCATGATGAGTTCTTTCAATAAACATGATAAAAAATTATTAAAAAATTGGCATCGGGTTGAAAAACGCTCATCTCACAAAATGCTTAAGCATAAAATGTCAAAAACCACCGAAAATGGTCGAAAATCGAAACAGATAAAGTTCCTAGCAATTTTGTTCTCTTTTGATTGGAGACATTCAAAGCGGCAGCATTATTTGAGAAACTAAACACAAGACCAGCCAGGCTAATTAGCTCAAATTGCTAACCTGAGAGTGGTTGTACATTAAAGTTTTGATAATTTCCAAAATTTCCGTGCTCCCTAGCAATTGCAGCTCCCAGACGATCGCCAGCATCGGAACCTGTAACACACACAGTGTTTGACCTCCACTTTTCTGAAGTTCAAGAATAAAGATAGGCGCACATTCTGGGTTTCTATAGTATTAGGCCAGGTCAATATCACAGCCGAATTGGCACAGGAAAGAGGCAAGCACAAAAACAAGGGTCTTTGATTGCATTCCTTCCTCAATTTTTAAACCAGCGAAATAGACTTCTAGTTCGATTTTAGTCACTTGTTGTTTTTAACCACCATCAATACAATGTAACCACACGAAAACTATTGGAATGGCCGAACTATTTTGGGGTCAACTCTATGTAATTTATCGCCATACATAATTATTGCCTCATTGCTTCTTTACCTAATTGCCTCACAATCAGCTTTACCGATTAGGAAGGCAAACCGAAGTTTTTTAACTGTTCGCGGCTAAAAATCACGGATTCAATATCATGGTTCTTAATATCACGGTTAAAAACAACATTTAAGTCATTTACTTGGGCCGAAGTAAATACTTATTTCAGTCACGCAACAAAACCTTAGGCATACACAGTCAAAATCTTGACCAGTCAGGTTGCAATTACTGGCGAATAAAAATGATGGAATTCATAACTTTTTCATCCCCATGCCCACAATTAACGTAATGGTTTCTAACTGTGGGTAAAATGGACACAAAGGAATCATCTGTGCCAAATTAATATCACCAAAGTCACGAAACGCTCAAACAGCCTTTAAAACATTCAAATGCACGTTTATACTTAAGGATGACGGTAGAACTAATTCTTGGACTTCATGCTAGTTTGCAAGCATATCCGTGATATGTGATCATTTTCTAGAGTTTTGAAACGCAAAAATTAGGAGTGTCTTCTTCGGGCTATTAATGATCGAAGTTCAATTTCCGGGAAATTGCTTAGGTCGTTTTTTGTATGGATTGATATGATATATATTTTGACACAATGGTTGCAAATAGGTGAAAGACGGGTTCAATTCCTGTAACGAGCAGTTACAAACGTACAGTTGTTTTCTAAACTATTTAAATCCTGCTGGCTAAACAAAATCAAAAACTGTAAAAAAAAATGTTAATGCATATTATACAATCAAGCAGAAAATTACCTCGAACCAGGTTTGGGATATTGTTTTGCTTGCTAATATTCGTGATCTGGCAGTAGTGGGAAAAAGGTGCTATTCCGCCACTTCCTAATCGGAAGATAACTAAATACCACCTTTTTCCCACTACTCTATATATCTACTACTTGCTTATACCCCCCACTTTATTTACTACTATATATTAGCTCTATATTCAATCAAAAATCAATCAAAATCAAAAAATCAATCAAAATCAATCATTATTTTGTGAATTACTCTAAGAGTTATTTTCACTCTTTATTTTTTCCAAATCTGGTATTAATTAAGAAAAAAAGTCTAAATCTAAAATTAAAATCAATAAAAACCAAAACTACATGACAGATAAATTAAAAGAAGAAGAATTAGCTTCTTGAATATTATACTTATAAACATGCTCTCTGAATTGATTTCTAGTATGAACATATCCATATCTATGAAGATAAATACAAAGTCTACATTTCCTATTTCTAAATCTATATAGTGATATATGTTTATAAACATTACGCATACTACAAACTAGATATTGATCAGGATCAGAATAATGATATCCCAAATGTTCTATATAATCTTTCACTTTAACCATAATTTCACATACATAACAAGAATATTCTAATTCTTTACAATTGTTACAACATTCTTTCCAAGGTTTATTTATACACTTATTGCATTTCATTTTCGAAAAATTATTTTTTGATTATTTCCCTAAATAAATACATCATGTCTCAATCAACTAATACTAGTGTCATAAACATGTGCGATTTCTGTAATCTATTCTTTGAATCAAGAAGGGTTTATACAGGCATCAGTCATATGATCTCAAACATAAGGAATCATTGGAGAAAATGTTCTGCAGAAGAATGGAGTCTGCAGAAGAAGAAATTTCGGAGAGGGTGTATAATTCGGATGAAGATGATTATATTATTAGAACTAAGACCAAAACTAAGGATATTATTAAAACTAAGAAAATTATTAAATCTGGAACTGAAACTGAAACTAAAACTGAACCATGCTGGGTTTGTGGCGATAAATTTAAAAATCAGATAGGTCTACAAACTCACATGAATAAACGCTGGAGAGAAAACGTTGTCTTAAACGATAATTATAATATTAAATCAAGCTTTAATCAAAGGCAGTTATAATTTACTAAATGTAATGGTAGTTTTATCAAGGATATTAATGAACCAGTAGATTACATATTAGACGAATTTAAACCATTTAAATTATTTAAATATCAAGTTACTGCCAATTGCTTATATAAGAAGAGAGACTCAGAAGAATAAAAGACTACTAATATAAACTTTAGAACCGATGAATATATGGATAAAGATCATCGACTGAATCTAAACTATTGGCTTGATCATGTTACAGAAACGTATGAGGGTTACGGCTACGATTATGGGTTTATTGGAATAAAAGACATGCAAATAAATATAGAAAGGACAAAACCATCATTAGGATCTTATACTGAACTGCCACCAGGTCTAAGAGATAAAACAAAAGCGATTTTAAATATTAGAAATAATAAATTTAACTGTCTACGATTATGCATTACAGCTGCATTGCATCCTGTAACTGAACATGCAACTAGAGAAAATAATTATATTAATAATCTAGTCGATGACTGGGAATATAATCAAATTGCATATGATTATATAACAAAAATCCAAAACAAATATAATATCGATATTTTGTTTTACCGACCTACGGTCGTGCTTCAACACAGGCCTACTCAAGAAAGTAACATAGCAAAAGTAGAATGCTAAGAGAAATGTTCTAACTTTGTAAAAGGTAGACATAATGTAAGAAAACTGGTATAGAATGAACACTGTGCCCTAGTAAAAATGTAGAAGTATTACTAGAAAGACATAACACCAAACATGCAAAGTTTTTGTTTTGTGATAATTGTACCTATTGGTTTAGTTCTCAACATAAATATGAAACCCATGAATGCTCTGTCCAAATCAAACCAAAGATTGTTTGCCCTAAGTTGAAACAAATTAAATTCAAGAATCAACATAGACAACAAGAAGTGAACAATGTTATATTTAGTGATATTGAATGTTACATGAAAGGATCAGATGAAAAAATTGGTAGCAATATATATAAGACATCTGAACATGTACGTATTGCTATTGGCTATAGTTGGCATAGCAAAGATGAAGTGCTTAGCAAAGATGAAGTATATAACAGATCATACTTTGGTCCAGACTGCATCAAAGATTATGTTAGAGATTTAATAGAAACAGAAACAAAACATAGTATTAAGATAAACAAAGCAATGATATTTACAGAAGAAGATAAATTGTTTCATGATGCTAATGATATATGCCACATTTGTAATAAAAACTGTGTTAATGAAGTTAGAGATCACTGTCATCAGACATGTAGAAATAGAGGTCCAGCATGTAAAATTTGTAACTTGAAATATAAACATCAAAACTTCATTCCAGTAATATTTCATAATGGAAAAGGCTATGACTTCAATCTATTATTTAATGAGATATTTCAACAAAATAATAGCAGGAGAAGAATTGATATATTACCTAGTACTAATGGTAAAGCTAGAATGTTTAAAGTGGGTATATTAAAGTTTATAGATAGTTACAGTTTCTTGACAATGTCTCTTGATAAATTGGCAAAGGTTTACAACATAAAAAATAAAACATTATATCCTTATGAATACTTTAAGGATGAGAAGAGCTATAATAATAAACTGGGCAACCTATCAATTCAAGACTTTAGATCATCACTAACAACTAAGTTACCAACTCAAGATGAAGTAGATGATTTTAATAATTCTAATAGTAAAAAAACAGGTAAAGAATTAACATTAGAATATATGGAAAATGATATATTCATATTAGGACAGTGCTTCAATCTAATTGTTAAGTTAAACACGAATACGCATAAACTCAATCCTCTACATCATATTAGTCTACCAAGCTACAGCTTCGATTGTTTCTAAAACTAAGCAAAGTTGAATTAGACACAAAACAAGATGAGCAAATACTAAAAGACTTCATTAATGCAATGAGACGTGGCATATGTGGTGTTATGGGTTATAGGTATATTAGAAGTCAAAGTCAGTGTCAAAGGTCTATGGCGAAGCATGACTGAAGGTCCATCTGGTACATCGATGCCAATAGCTTATACGGTTATGCACTAAAGCAAAAGGTACCATGTAAAGATTTTGAGTACTCCAATACAACTCTAGATGAAGTATTAAATACTTCAGATGATAGTGATTATGGCTATTGGCTTATCTGTGATTTAAAATATACTAATGAATGTAAAGAGAGAACTAGCAACTTCCAACTAGTACCACATGGAAGAGAAGTAGAGAATAAGGAACTGGGATACAAACAAAGACCTTCAACTTCTTCCAAAAGCAAGAAACTAATATTAGATCAGAATAATAAATATGAATACCCAATACACTATCGGATGTTAAATTTTGTTGTTAAGATGGGTATAAAGGTTACTAAAGTCCAGAGAATAATTAAATTTAAACGAGATTATATAATTAGAGACTACATTGAACCTAAAACTAAAATGAGAGCTGAAGCTAAAACTGAACCTGAGAAAGATATATTTAAGTTAATGAATAATTCATTGTTTGGTAAAAGTTGTGAGAATCCATTTAAGTATCTAAAAGCTAAGATTCTAACCGATGATTATGAAATACTTAAAGCTGTTACTAAACCAACATGTAAAGATGTAATTAGATATGAAAACTACACTCTATTAGAATTCTATAGAACGGAAACACAATATGGTAAGCCGATTTATTTAGGATCTACAGTACAAGAGCTCAGTAAGCTTCATATGTATAAATTCTTTTATAATGTATTAAATCCCTCGCTTAAAGATCTAATGTTACACTTCATGTACACGGATAGCTTCGTGTTAAGCTTTAGGGAGGGAATGTCGACAATGAGCACATGGATCTGAGTAATCTAGATAAACCAATAAAAACTAATAACGAGATACCGGGCAAATTTAAACACGAATTAGGTAGTAAGGTTATAGAAGAATTCGTGGTATTAACACCCAAAACATATATTATAAAGAACTATGGGGCAAAAAAGAAAGGAATAAAGAAAAAAAGTAATGGAAAGCACGAAGAATATTATAGTGCTCTAATAGATAATAAGGAAAAGATAGTAGAGGAAAGCAGGATTCAAAAAGTAGGAAGTTGTATGGCCACAATTAGGATAAGTAAAAGAAGTTTAAGTAATTTTGATGATAAAAGATCTTATTTAATTAATATAAGAAGTTATCCCCTAGATGAGAACATGTATCTGTTCAAAAGAGATCTTATAAATAAAATTTGCAAACAGACTTTGTCTGTGGCAAGCCAAGCAGGTTGGGGAAGGGCAAGCCTTGTTGCACCAAACAAGGCCGAAGGCCCTTCCCTGATTAATAATACTACTTTAGAGCTATTAATAAAATTAGGGTTAGAGATAAATAAAGAATCATTAGAAGCACTAATCTGGGAACCAGCTCCACTGATAAATAATATTAAAGAATTAACAATTAAGGAAGACAGAAAGTTTATTGAATCCGCTATTAGATTACATAATAACCTACCTACTTAATATAATAGTATTTTTATTTATATAAAAAATGACTAAACTATATACACTTATAGAGTTAAGCTATCTAGAAAAACAAAACAGAAAGAATGGAAGATAAATTAAAACAACAAGAATATCATGGTGAATTAAAAGAGTTATTTGATCCCTTAACTAAAACTTTAAATACTAATAGTGAAATACTACAAGCCCACCAAACACAAACAATGGAAGCAACCGGTGAAAACACTTCTCGGATTGGTGAAACTGCTAAGCAGATCCAGGAAGCTGGTTCCCAGATCGGTGAAACCGGTTTACGGATAGAAGACAACACAACTGCATTGAAAGCTTTAGAGTTCTCCCCCGTTCAACAAAGCGGGTTCTCTGTCAGAGAGCCTATCACATTACCAGGTCGAGAGGGTAAGTTGTTTAAACTAAGTAACCTGATGCTTGATATTCTAGCAGATATGAGAAAAGAAACGAATATTCAATTACGATTAGTCCCATTCGATGCAAATGAAAATGAGTTTACAATTAATAATGTTCCCACTCGTACAACACCAAGTGGTATAAAACTAAGAAATAACAACTATGATTTCACTAAAGGTTTCTTTATGTTTATCACTAATAAAAATGTGACAGAAGGAGACATAAAAGGCGATGAAAACAAAATAAAACGATTTCTAAGGGATATCGGTTATAAAAAAAGAGGAGATACTAAAAGTAATAGATCGAAAGTTATAAGAAGATTATCAATTAGTATCGCATGACCGAGAAGAGATTCCTTTAGTAGTGAATCCACTGTTTATGATACTAATGAAGATGAAGAGGTTAAAGCCAGCGGTCTTACTAATACTGACCCCAACAGTTTAATAGAAAGACTAGAATTATTAATACTGGAAACAAAAGCTGGTCATGATGGCTTTTATGATGAAATGCTAGATATATCTAAGCAACTATTATCTATGAATATTATTAATCAAGAGCAACTAGATAATTTCGTTTTTAACCATGGTAAAAAAAATGAAAACATGACTTCGTCCATGAGCAAGCTCACAACTTTGTTGATAGGTGAAACCATGACTACGTCCATAAAAAGTGTGGATAAACAACAACAACAACAACAACAACAACAACAACAACAACAACAACAACAACAACTAGCTAAAGAAGTATTTAGCCCTCAAATAACAAAGTTTAGAAGAGAAAGAATAATACCATTATATAAAGATGAAACATGGTCAGCTGATTTAATTGATAAGTCATCTCTAAGTAAATGCAATAATAATTATAATTTTATATTAACTGTTATAGATATATTCGCAAAATATACATGGGCTATTCCTTTAAGGAATAAATCTGGTTTATCGTTAACTAACGGTTTCAAAATAGTATTAGATGAACATCCACAAGGTGACTCTGAAAATCCACAAGGTGGCTCTGAACCTAGAAAACCAGAAAAGTTATGGTTAGATAGAAGTAGTGAGTTTTACAATAAAACATTTAAATCTTTACTTAAAGAATATGAGACAAAATTATATTCTACATACAGTGATTTAAAGGCTGTGTTTATAGAGATGTTCAATAGAACATTATTACAAATAATTAATAAATCAATGTTCATCAATGGTGATGGTAATTGGGTAAAAATACTAAATGATGCAGTCATAACATATAACAAAAACATTCATTCGACGATTAATATGACATCAGTTGATGCTTCTAATAATCCCGATACGGTTAAAAACTTATCCATTTATAGGAATATTAAACCTAAACTTAAATTTGGTGATTATGTTAGAAATGCAGATAAGCGTAATATCTTCTCTAAGGGATAAACTTCTAATTGGAATAGAAAGTTGTTTAAAGTTAATGCAGTTCTAAAAACACAACCACGAACATATAAAATAGAAGATATTAATGGAGAGATAATAGAAGGTAAATATTATGAACAGGAACTATTAAAAGCCGAGTTTGACTTTGAAGCTAATAATAAAGTTTTAGAATCATTAAAAATAGACCTCCGGTCCTACGCCGGCAAGCTGGATTTATTTCTTAATATAAATAATGACAAGAAATAGA
The DNA here is from genome assembly GCF_964194025.1 of Convolutriloba macropyga. Lineage (NCBI taxonomy): Eukaryota > Metazoa > Xenacoelomorpha > Acoela > Convolutidae > Convolutriloba > Convolutriloba macropyga. Next base: position 11,548,414 of record NC_134479.1, on the reverse strand, counting down.
TTTAACCAAGCGAAACATCATATGGGGAATGGAAACAACTTAACACTAAGTCATGCTCGTTGGTTATTCCTAGAAGATAATGATAATATTGACATGAAATATTTCTATAAAATTACGAATGTACATCCTCCTACAGATGAAAAAGATGTTGTTAATAAAGAGTATTGTGACAATAACTTATTATCATCTGATAATAAAGTAGACATTTTAAGTAAAAACATAACTGAACTAGGAAAAAGTAAATTTGAAGAAGTTGCAATTGGTCAACTAAATGCAAACATTATTGGTTTACCATCATCTATAACCAATGGAGATACTGTATGGATTGATGGTGATACAGTTGAACTAGTTTCTCATAACGCATCTAATATATCTACAACGGCCAGTAAGTTGTCTGAAATTGAAACTAATATTGTTCTTATTTGTAACAAAGTTTCAGCTGATACCATTTCTAAATAAAATGAACTAAAAGTAGAGTTTGATAACAAAAAGTTTAATCAGTCAATTACTAATATTCAATTGGGTGATGCATGTGTTGATAGATGGAGGAGTTTAAGAGAAAACCATATATTAATGATGAAGATAGTTATAAAATATATAATGGCCATATTATTAGAAGGTAGGCTACTAGACAAAAATGATCAAAAAAGACTTGAGAATCATTATGAGTTTAAAAAAGATGATATTATGAAAGATATTGAGAGTTATTTTACCGCTGAAAATGAGTCAACCAACAGCACCGAGTGAGAGATTACTATATCCAGATTTGTTATCAGTATCAGAACGATTAAAAAACGAAAGGATTCAAGCCAATAATAAATTTAACAACAATATTAACATTATAAAAGATATTCGAAATTATTATGAAACTGAAACTAATAACTATAATAAGAAGTTAAGTAGATATAAAATTATATTAACGCAGCTGAGATAACAAAAATACTATTATCATCAATAGCAACAACATCAACAGCAACATCAGTTGCATTAACAGGTATAGGATTACCTTATTCTATACCAACAGCTTTTGCTACAGCAACTGTTTGTGGTTCATTATCAAAAACAATTAATACTAAAATAAGAAATAAAATTATAAAGTATTCATAAATGTATATTTTAAGTAAACAGTTTATTGATAAGTATAATATACTATATACTAAATCAATGAAAGATAATAAAATAGATAATGATGAATATAATGAATTAGTCAAGGTATATGAGGATTATACCACCACTATTCACACTAATAACCCTTCTAGTCAAAACTAATGCATGCTACATGACATATGCAACTGCAACACTAAATTTAAAATTAAGTTGTATTGGTTGTGGGCCTATATGATCATTTTGTTATCTAGTATCAAATACATATACTCTATAACTACGTTTGAACGTTCTACGATTTATATACGGTTTATTATTATGAGGTAATCCAATATAATCTTCATTAAAATTAACAATCTCTTTAAAAGCCTCAGTATAATTATTAGTGCCATAATTAGTAATCATTCTATCCTCGGGATAAAACTCACTACCAATCTTACAATCACACTCAGTAACATTCATTATATGAAATGTACTTGCATCATGAGTTTGTTCATTAACATTACTATTCTCAAAAGCAATTATTATATATTGCGGTCTTTCCACACCACTTTCCATACCTAGATCAAACATGAAGTTAGTAGCATTGGGTACATTCTTATAGAATGTCTTTATTTCATAATAGCTAAAGTCCACATTATTCTTTTTACTTAAACCCTTTTGCACAATAATTCTATTATCATTACTAGGATCAATACTAGGCACACACACTGATATATCTCTAATATCTATATTACCATCATTAGCATTTTCACCAGGATTAGCATTAAATCTAAATAGAGCTCTATCGTTATTATTTCTTTTTAATATTAGTTTAAATCCTAAACCATATATAATCTTTTCTAAATCATTTACGAAACCAAATAGATCACTCATCTTAATCATCATATACATATGACCTCGTTCTGCGGCAATATGGTCTCCTTTAAGTTGACTATATCTATTACTTTGATTTCTAACAAAATCACTCTCATCTTCATCATCAGTGCTAGTTAATATTTTATACATCAAAAGATTAGGATGACAATGATCTATATATTCAATAGTCCTACCACCACTAGTTTCAAGTTTAATTGAACTAAACAATGCCATCATACCATAATTAACTAATCTGATATTAGCATCATTAGCGAATACACCACCAGCATCATCTGATACAACAAACTCTATCTCTAGATACGAATCATGTAAATTTAAATGATTCTCTTCTCTATTGAGTATGATATTAATATTAGTATTGGTTGTATTCATTGTTGCCAGATTATTTGGTTTATATTTTATAATCTTACTTTTGTGTATATCATTATTATAACCATAAGTTGTATCCAAATTGAAATCCATTTTTATAAGATAAAAAATGACAGACAACTTAATTCTTTATGAACTACAAAAGATACATGAATCCCTAACTAAAACTAAATAAGAACATACACTTAACTGTAGAATGATAAAGCCAACAGAAAAGTTTAACTTTAGTGAACCTATATTTAATACAACAAAATTTGGTTTAATTAGATTATCAGTTTATAATTCGGTGTTTAATCTGAATAGAGGGAATAATCAATTCTTATATAGTGATGGTGAAACATTGGCGAAGCCCCATAACAAAGCAACTACACCAGGGGCATATGAATTAACTGAAATAGCAGAATTAATAAAAGAAGAAACTAATGTTAATGTTATAGTAGAACCCGATAAGAATACAATGAAATGTTTAATGGAAACAAAACAAGGTGCAATTAGTTTTGATGTAGAACACCCAATAGCCTCATTACTAGGATTTAGAAAAGCAGTTTATAAACGAGGTAAATATATATCTCAGAAAATTGTTGATATTATGGGTTTTGGTACTATTAACATTCATTGTAATGTGATATCTGGTGTTAAAGATAATGGAAATAACACAGACATACTATATACTTTTACTCTAACAGAACCACCGGGTTACTTGATAAATATTATACCAACTAATATCTTGTATCAAAATGTAACTAAAGATAGAATAGAATATATAGAGTTTCATATTAAAGATGAGCATGGAAGACCTATAGACTTTAATGGCGATGTATTGAGTTTTACTTTACATTGCATTTAGAATATATTTATCTGCGACGCAGGTTCCCTGATAGTTAATGATATGGTTATCTGCGAAGCAGTTTCACTGATAGTTCAATCTCTATCTATAATAATAGGCATGGACACAGAAATAATTTAACTATAAAACTCTCCGATCCCAATTAATTCTTAGTTTACCATTAATATTTTTATTTTTAGTTATATCAATGACAATGTGATTATAAGGCTCTTTGCATACCTTATTACAAATATTAGCAAAATCATTATAACTAACTTCAACATTATTAAAGAAACAACTTTATATATTCAATAGTCCAACCACCACTAGTTTCAAGTTTAATTGAACTAAACAATGCCATCATACCATAATTAACTAATCTGATATTAGCATCTTTAGCGAATACACCACCAACATCATCTGATACAACAAACTCTATCTCTAGATACGAATCATGTAAAATTAAAAGATTCTGTTCTCTATTGAGTATGATTTAATATTAGTATTGGTTGTATTCATTCTTGCCAGATTATTTGGTTTATATTCTATAATCTTACTTTTGTGTATATCATTATTATAACCATAAGTTGTATCCAAATTAAAATCCATCTTTATGAGATAAAAAATGACAGACAACTTAATTCTTTATGAACTACAAAAGATACATGAAACCCTAACTAAAACTAAATAAGAACATACACTTAACTGTAGAATGATAAAGCCAACAAAAAAGTTTAACTTTAGTGAACCTATACTTAATACAACAAAATTTGGTTTAATTAGATTATCAGTTTATAATTCGGTGTTTAATCTGAATAGAGGGAATAATCAATTCTTATATAGTGATGGTGAAACATGGGCGAAGCCTCATAACAAAGCAAATACACCAGGGGCATGTGAATTAACTGAAATAGCAGAATTAATAAAAGAAGAAACTAATGTTAATGTTATAATAGAACCCGATAAGAATACAATGAAATGTTTAATGGAAACAAAACAAGGTGCAATTAGTTTTGATGTAGAACACCCAATAGCCTCATTACTAGGATTTAGAAAAGCTGTTTATAATTGAGGTAAATATATATCTCAGAAAATTGTTGATATTATGGGTTTTAGTACTATTAACATTCATTGTAATGTGATATCTGGTGTTAAAGATAATGGAAATAACACAGACATACTATATACTTTTACTCTAACAGAACCACCGGGTTACTTGATAAATATTATACCAACTAATATCTTGTATCAAAATGTAACTAAAGATAGAATAGAATATAAAGAGTTTCATATTAAAGATGAGCATGGACGACCTATAGACTTTAATGGCGATGTATTGAGTTTTACTTTACATTTGATTTAGAATATATTTATCTGCGAAGCAGGTTCCCTGATAGTTAATGATATGGTTATCTGCGAAGCAGTTTCACTGATAGTTCAATCACTATCTATAATAATAGGCATGGACACAGAAATAATTTAACTATGAAACTCTCCGATCCCAATTAATTCTTAGTTTACCATTAATATTTTTATTTTTAGTTATATCAATGACAATGTAATTACAAGGCTCTTTCCATACCTTATTACATATATTAGCAAAATCATTATAACTAATTTCAACATTATTAAAGAAATCTTGATATATCGATGCGAGGACTTTACCTCTTTGTTCAAATAAAATAAATAGATTACAATTCACTCTGTCTATCCAGAGAGAACAAGTTTTGATTAAGATATATAATATTGCAATTATTATGTCTGTCTACCTCTATAAAAGTATTCATTAATAACTGGTTCTTTGGCTCTAACATAATCGATCATCATTAGTTTCTTAAAGTCTTTGGGTAGTTTATCAGGATAGGGTAAATCTTTTATATCTTTAATAAATTCCATAATTGCTTTATCGTCAACAGAGTTGCAATTTCGTCAATCAGCAAAGCTGCTTCGTAGATTATAACTTTCTAATCCATTGTGTTGATCACCAATAGGACCAATGATGTATAGCTTATCAAAATATATACTAGCTAGAATTAGTTTTTTTTTCAATAAGAAGGTCTTACCACATTCACTAGGACCAGATCTTATACATCTTAAGTTATCTGGGAATGTAGCTTTAGTAATTATATTATCATCATTTAGCCAAGATTGTAGATCGTCACATATGTTTACAGAGATATTGCTAGTATTGTTAGTAGGACTATTATTGTTAGTAGGGCTATTATTATTAGTAGGGCTATTATTAGGTTTACCCTTTTGATGGGGCTTCGCCGATGTTTCACCATGTTTTTCATCAAATAGATATATAAACTTATCATTATTATCATCTGCGGAGCAGGTTGGCATGCCACGGACTCCGTCCTTTCCCTGGTTAGCAAAGCTACTTCGCAGATCATTATCAATTACTTTATTAATATCATTATCATTCTCAATGACATTTTTATTATCATTATCATTATGATTAACATTATCATTATCATTATCCTTATTAGTAAAGCTACTCCTTAGATCCTTATCCTTATCATTAACATTATCTTTAACACTATCATTATTTTTATCATTATCATTATCTTTAACATTATCCTTATCATTATCATTATCATTATCATTATCATTAACATTATCATTATCTGCGGAGCAATTTCCCTGATTAGCAAATCTACTTCGTAGATCTTTACTACAACCCAAACAAAAAGACTCATTATATATTTCAGGACATTTAACTTTATTAACTAGAATATTCAAAGCACTTTTAATTCTAAATCCTCTATCAATGAGATAGATCATATATAAACAATATGCCCCACAAAAAGATTCATCATATAGTTGTATTCTTTCATTAGAGCCTAGATCAAGATATTCTTCTAGGAATAATGGTGGGGTTTCTACACCAAAACTGTCAAAGTAATACACAGGACAACTTTGTCTTCTTATAACTAAAACCCAACGTGTACCTTCAGTTGTATGTAAATTTACAATAATGTTGGAGCGAGTTTCACTTGTGTTATCTGGAGTTTGATCTCTCATTACTATTTCAATTGGTGTTAGACTTATATCTTTACCTATATCTTTTATTCTGATATCACTCATAGCATTATTATCAATATTAAATTTAATATTGAACTCCTCAAAAGTTAGTATAAGCATTTTTTCTATATAAATTTTATATAAAAAAATGGATAAAGGAGGTATACTTTTTATTTTTATTATCATAATTGTCATTTTGTTTTTTATTTTATAATTCAATACCAAGTAAATATACGAAACTAGAAGAAAGCTTTGGTGGATTTATGAATAGGAGTCTAGTTAGATTTGAAAATGAAAAGTCACCATTACATACTATTGTTTACGGTGGAACTGGCACAGGGAAAACATTTTTTATTAGACAAAATTTAAAATTATACTTAGATCCACCAAGCGGTTACAATGATCAAAACTAAAACCAAGACCAAAACCAAAACCCAAACGAAGACCAAGCTAAAAATATAGTTATAGTGTGTAAAGATGACAGAGAATGGATAGATCCCGAGTCTAATAAGTTTTATACTGGGTTTAATAAATGTGATATAAATATGATAACAAAAAATAATATGCATAAAATTCAAAATTGTGTAATAGTTTTTGATGATATGGGTGATAGGTTAAATAAGGATATAGCTTATTATTTTACTGAAGGTAGACATTATAATACTCAAATGATTGTAATGTGTAATAAACCAACTCAAATAATTAATATGGCAAGAATGAGTTGTGATACTATTTTTTAACAACTTAAAATCGACCTGGTCTATTTAAAAACTTTAATGAGATATATTAAAGTGAAGATGATTTTAGTAAAATAATTAGAGAGTTAAATAGTAACCATTATAATCGTACAGATGGAATGTCAGATGAACTTCGTTATGGTATAATTAGATATAATAAGAAAGAAAATACTTTTTTTGTTGTTAATAGTAATAGAACAATGATATAGGTTTCAAGAGTTGGTTTCCTTGATTTAAAGCTCTTAGTTTAAAAGATGAATAAGAAAGAGAATATATAAATAAACGTATAGCATATATGAAACCACTCATGATAAATGCAACAGATAGAAATACCATTATTAATGATCATATATATATATATATATATATATATATATATATATATATATATAAATATATATATATATATATATATATATATATATATATATCATTAAATATCATTATCATATAAATATCATTATCATTATCTTTAACATTATCGTTATCATTATCATTATCATTATCATTAACATTATCATTATCTGCGGAGCAATTCCCCTGATTAGCAAATCTACTTCGTAGATCTTTACTACAACCCAAACAAAAAGACTCATTATAAGTTTTAGGACATTTAACTTGATTAACTAGAATATTCAAAGCACTTTTAATTCTAAATCCTCTATCAATGAGATAGATCATATATAAACAATAAGCCCCACAATAAGATTCATCATACTGTTGTATTCTTTCTTTAGAGCCTAGATCAAGATATTGTTCTTGGAATAATGGTGGGGTTTCTACACCAAAATGTCAAAGTAATACACAGGACCACCTTCTCTTCTTATAACTCAATTCCAATGTGTACCTTCAGTTGGATGTAAATTTACAATAATGTTGGAGTTAGTTTCACTTGTGTTATCTGGAGTTTGATCTCTCATTACTATTTCAATTGGTGTTAGACTCATATCTTTACCTATATCTTTTATTCTGATATCACTCATAGCCTTATTATCAATATTAAATTTATTACTGAACTCCTCAAAAGTTAGGATAAGCATTTTTTTTTATATATATAATTTTTATGTATAAAAATGGATAAAGGAGGTATACTTTTTATTTTTATTATCATAATTACCATTTTGTTTTTTATTTTATAATTCAATACCAAGTAAATATACGAAACTAGAAGAAAGCTTTGGTGGATTTATGAATAGGAGTCTAGTTAGATTTGAATATGAAAAGTCACCATTACATACTATTGTTTACGGTGGAACTGGCACAGGGAAAACATATTTTATTAGACAATATTTAAAATTATACTTAGATCCGCCAAGCGGTTACAATGATCAAAACCAAAACCAAGACCAAAACCAAAACCAAAACGAAGACCAAGCTAAAAATATAGTTATAGTGTGTAAAGATGACAGAGAATGGTTAGATCCCGAGTCTAATAAGTTTTATACTGGGTTTAATAAATGTGATATAAATATGATAACAAAAAATAATATGCATAAAATTCAAAATTGTGTAATAGTTTTTGATGATATGGGTGATAGGTTAAATAAGGATATAGCTTATTATTTTACTGAAGGTAGACATTATAATATTCAAATGATTGTAATTTGTCATAAACCAGCTCAAATAATTAATATGGCAAGAATGAGTTGTGATACTATTTATTTAACAACTTATAATGGACCTGATCTATTTAAAAACTTTAATGAGATATATAAATGTGAACATGATTTTAGTAAAATAATTAGAGAGTTAAATAGTAACCATTAAAATCGTACAGATGGAATGTCAGATGAACTTCGTTATGATATAATTAGATATAATAAGAAAGAAAATACTTTTTTTATTATTAATAGTAATAGAACAATGATATAGGATTCAAGAGTTGGTTTCCTTGATTTAAAGCTCTTAGTTTAAAAGATGAATAAGAAAGAGAAGATATAAATAAACGTATAGCATATATGACACCACTCATACTAAATGCAACAGATAGAAATACCATTAATAATGATAATTATCAGTTTTATTTTAATAAATTTCTTACTTTAAATAATATTAAAATTCAGAATGATGTTCTAACTAAAGAGATGGTTAAAGCAAAAGGTTTAATTGAATTATCAAATTTTTGTGGAATTATAAGTTGGGGTTTAGTTATATCTAATAATATTTATCCTGATTCAATAATAAATGCTGTTGGAGCCGTGGCAATGGATGCAATCAATATGTGTAATAGAGCAAACACTTTGGTTAACGTTGGATATGGAGAAGATCTGGCAAGCAGGTTGGGAAATGATTTTACTGATAGAGAAACATGGACAAAGCCCTATTTGCAAAGTGATTATACCGATGGTGAAACAGGGACAAGGTCCTATCTGGGAACCAGTTACACTGATCTAAAAAACAGTTTAGTTAATGGGGCACGTAAACTTGTTACACCCTTAGAAAGTCTACAAGAAGAATATATAAATGAAGAGATGGGAGTTTTGAATAGAAAGGGAGGAAAGTTTTTAACCAGACTATATGGAAATAACGGAGAATTTAGAGAAGAAATAATAAATTTTGTTAGAGATAAAAAAGAATTAGACCTTGAATTGATTTTAGATAAGAGATGTAAAACTAATACACTCAATACGTTAGGAAATAAATATTTAGCAGAATGTATCACATCTAAAGGTAATACTGAAGATGTAATTGAAATCATTGCTAAATATTATCTGCGAACGGACGAAGTCCGTGGCAAGCAAAGCGGTTACACCTATGGTGAAACAGGGACAAAGTCCTATCTGCGAAATGATTCAGTAAATATTATAGTTTACCTATTATAAATGCTTTTAAAATGTTTAGTGTGTAACTATAAATATGTAAACATTGCTGTTTTAAAATATCATTATGAATCATGTCATAAAGATAAAACTAATAAATGTATATGTGGTAATGTAATACTAAGTGGTAATTGTGCTAATAATTTTTCTCCATGGGGTTGTTCTTTAAAAAATGAATCTAGTTCTAGTCCTAGCTCTAGTTCTAGTTCTAGCTCTAGTTCTAGTTCTAATTCTGGTTCTAGTTCTATCTATGACTCTAACTCTAACTCAGACCCTAACCCTAACCCTAACCCTAACCCTAAACTTAATCCTAACCCTAACCTTAACCCTAACCTTAACCCCAACCCTAACCTTAACCTTAACCCTAACCCTAACCCTAACCTTAACCTTAAACCAGAAGTCTTAATTAGAAGTTGTAATAAATGTAGTTCTGTAAAACCGCTAACTGATTTTCATGAGAGTAAGTATACATGTAGAAGTTGTACTTCAGCTAAAGTTAATTGTCCATATTGTGCTTCTGTTGTGAGATATGATGGGATACGGGCTCTTGTAAAGAAACAACATCAAGATGTAGATATACCTAACGGGTTTAGTAGAAATGTGCTAAGCAGGTTCCCTGATTTGAGTGAGAAAATAATTAATCCTAGTTGGCGAAGCAAGACTGTAAGTCCTTTAGTTATTAGCCAAACTGAGGAAAGTTGTTGGTGTAACAAGACCGAAGGTCCTTCGTGTAAATACTATAATTTTGTATCATTTCTTATTAATAATGGGTAAATATAAAAAAAGTAAACTAAAATATAAATTTATTGAAGGGTATAGATAATTTGAAATAAAAGTATAAAACAATTTAAAAAAATATCAAAAGTGAGGGAATCACTCTTTGAAAGCGAAAAAGAGCCATCTTTCTACTGAGGGATCAGCCCGAATAAGAGTGAATCGCTCTTAAAGAGTGATTCGCTCTTAAAAGAGGGATTTCGCTCTTATTTTGAAATTTGCTTTATTTTTTTTCAATAAATTATTAAATTTTGCTATTACTTTGGGTTTTAGCTTAATTATGACTTGAACAAGTAATAAATAAAAACAAGGATCTTAATATTATATAAATATTTGCAAAATTTAAAGTTTATAAAAGAGTTAATCTAGTTTTTCTAATTCAAGTTATCCACGAAGTGGTTACATCAATTTTCGCAAGTTGGTTTTACGTGCTTTTTGCACGGTCTCACTAGTTTTATACTAGTATCTGGGATACGTCCACCGGAGTCGGTGGGAATAGAACCCGAACTATCCGTCTGATAATGGACAATTTCCAGTTTAACTCGAAACTAGTGGTTTGCACTAAGTGAGACAAGAAATGATAGATTTTGAATATAAAAAAAGTGAACATAGAGTAGTGAATAAAACAAGCTAATATATAGTATTGATTAAAATGTGGGGTATAAGCAAGTAGTAGATATATAGAGGGGAAAAGGCGGTATTTAGTCATCTTCCGATTAGAAAGTGGCGGAATAGCACCTTTTTCCCACTACTTCTGGCTGATATTAGTTGTGAACAAACAGAAATATCTTCACGCACAACTCAAATAACTAATTGTCAATGACTTTAATGGCTTCAATACTTCGTTAATTTCGTAAATTGTTTGAGATTTCTAGAGTGATTTGGCATTCGCTGTTTGGTTCTATGGCGTAGTCCAACCGAAGACATGATCTACTGTTATTTTGAGGACTTATTGGTAAATTTATCCAGAATTATTTGCCAAAAGGTAATGGTTTTTTATACTTTTGAATTTATTTGGTTTCAAAATGCTGATGGATTTCTGAGCTTCGTCTCATTTATTTCTATTTGTTGAAATCAATAACGATTCTCATCCGCATTGTAGTCAGAAAAAAGTAAGTTGTGTGGTTAAGGTAATCTTTAATAGTTTTTTGACCTTTTCACTAGGTGCTTTGAAGTTTGGATATGGAGCTTTGGTTGTAAAATTTGTTTTTGTTTTTGCTTTTTTTGTTGTTTGTTTTTTTTCGAGCTTTAATAATCGCAGATTTCGACTGCGGCATCTTGACTAATCTGATGCGACCTCTCATTATGTAATTCATTTACTATTTTGGGTTTCTGATCTTTATTTTGGTTCGAAAATCTAATTTGGACATCGTTTCCTTTGGTTGACAATTGAGTCAAAAATGTAGATGAACTCGAGTCGGAAAATTATGTGGAACGCACAATACCAAACCTCCGTTTGCGCCAATTTAAAGGAAATGAGGTCTATCGCAAAAGGAATCTAGTGAATTAAAACTTAAAAAACAAGGACTATTGGGAATTACTGAACAAATAGCTAATGCTGAAATCTGTTCTTCATTGCTTTAATATCAAATGAATTGCATTTTTTTTTCGTTCTTAAACAGATTAAAAAACACCAGAATAAATGGTTTTCATCCAATGACTTTTGAAAAATCGTAGTCTAGTTTCGCCCTATTTTTTTTTAAAGAACAGTTCAAGTATAAATAGCGATAATTTTTCGCGTAATAGCATCTCAAAATATTTAAAAAAACGGAGGCTTTTTCAAACCCCAGAATAAATTTGAGGAAATTAGGAAGATAAAAATGTGATATCTATTTCGGGTTTGCTATGAAATAAAACGATTTATACATTAAAAATAGCTTCAAAGATCCCATTTTTGTTGGCAGCAAAGTTTCATTAATAAAGAGTTTCATAGACAGTTTGTTATCATGAAGGAGCATTTCTGGTGCAAATTTTAGCAAAACATGCTTGATGTATTATACCTTGGTTAAAGAAAGGTAATTGATTGAATCTAACTTGACTACCAAATGTAACACATCACATGGGAAAGTTCAGATGCTCGAAAAAACAGAATTTGTCTCCGGAACATGTTCCGAAATTAGTAATCTCAGCTTTTGTTTTCCTCTGTAAGAAAAACAAAACTTTTTTCAAATTTTCTGAATTTTCAGAATTATCCTTCGCAATCTGCCAGTTCTGGGGCAAGCGTGAACAGCACTATTAAGGGTTGCAAATAGTTCACAGACGGGTTCAATTCCTGTAACGAGCAGTTACAAACGTACAGTTGTTTTCTAATCTATTTAAACCTGCTGGCTAAACAAAATAGAAAACTGTAAAAAAATGTTAATTTCTACAAAATTCTACAAAAAATCAGCAGGCTAAATCAAGCAGAAAACTACCTCGAACCGGGTTTGGGATACTGTTTTACTTGCTAATATTCGTGATCTGGCTGATATTAGTTGTGAATAAATAGAAATATCTTCACGCAAGACTCAAATAACTAATTGTCACTGACTTTAATGGCTTCAATACTTCGTTAATTTCATAAATTGTTTGAAATTTCTGTAGTGTTTCGGCATCCGCTGTTTGGTTCTATGACGTAGTCTAAACAAAGACATGTTTTACTGTTTTTTTTGAGGACTTATTAGTAAATTTATCAAGAATTTCTTGCCAAAAAGAAACGGTTTTTTATACTTTTGAAATTATTTGGTCTCAAAATTTTGATGGATTTCTGAGCTTCGTCTCATTTATTTCCTTTTGTCGACATCAAGAATGATTCTCATCCGCATTGTAGTCAGGAAAAAGAAAGTTGTGTGGTTAAGGTAATCTTTAATAGTTTGTTGACCTTTTCACTAGGTGCTTTAAAGTTTGGATATGGAGCTTTGGTTGTAAATAATGATTTTGTTTTTGCTTTTTTTGTTGTTTGTTTTTCTCGCCGTCTTAATAATGGCAGATTTCGACCGCGGCACCTTGACTAATCTGATGCGACCTCTCATTATGAAATTCATTTAATATTTTGGGTTACTGATTTTTATTTTGGTTCGAAAATCTTTTTTGGACGTCGTTTCATTTGGTTGACAATTAAGTTAAAATTTTAGATGAACTCGAGTCGGAAAATTATGTGGAACGCACAATACCAAACCTCCGTTTGCGCCAATTTAAAGGAAATCAGGTCTATCGCAAAAGGAATCTAAAGAATTAAAACTTAAAAAACAAGGACTATTGGGAATTACTGAACAAATAGCTAATGCTGAAATCTGTTTTTCATTGCTTTAATAGCGAACGAATTGCATTTCTTTTTCTTTCTTAAACAGATAAGAAAACACCAGAATAAGGGCTTTTCATCCAATGACTTTTGAAAATCCGTAGTCCAGTTTCGCCCTAAATTTTTTTAAGAACAGTTCAATTAAAACTAGGGGTAATTTTCCTCCTAATAGCATCTCAAAATATTAAAAAAAAAACGGAGGCTTTTTTAAACCCCCCAGAATAAATTTGAGGAAATTAGGAAGATAAAAAAATGATATCTATATCGGGTTTGCTATGAAAAAAAGCGATTTATACATTAAAAATAGCTTCAAAGATCCTTTTTTGTTGGCAGCAAAGTTTCATTAATAAAGAGTTTCATAGATAGTTTTTTTATCATGAAGGAGCATTTCTGGTGCAAATTTTAGCAAAACATACATGATGTATTATACCCTGGTTAAAAAAGGTAATTGATTGAATCTAACTTGACTACCATATGTAACACATCACATGGGAAAGTTCAGATGCTCGAAGAAACTGAATTTGTCTCCGGAACATGTTCCGAAATTAGTAATCTCAGCTTTTGTTTTCCTCTGTGAGAAAAACAAAACTTTTTTCAAATTTTCTGAATTTTCAGAATTATCCTTCGCAATCTGCCAGTTCTGGGGCAAGCGTGAACAGCACTATTAGGGGTTGCAAATAGGTGAAAGACGGGTTCAATTCCTGTGACGAGCAGTTACAAACGTACAGTTGTTTTCTAATCTATTTAAAGCTGCTGGCTAAACAAAATAGAAAACTGTAAAAAAATGTTAATTTCTACAAAATTCTACAAAAAATCAGCAGGCTAAATCAAGCAGAAAACTACCTCGAACCGGGTTTGGTATACTGTTTTACTTGCTAATATTCGTGATCTGGCTGATATTAGTTGTGAATAAATAGAAATATCTTCACGCAAGACTCAAATAACTAATTGTCACTGACTTTAATGGCTTCAATACTTCGTTAATTTCATAAATTGTTTGAAATTTCTGTAGTGTTTCGGCATCCGCTGTTTGGTTCTACGACGTAGTCTAACCAAAGACATGTTCTACTGTTATTTTGAGGACTTATTAGTAAATTTATCAACATTTTTTTGCCAAAAGGTAACGGTTTTTTATACTTTTGAAATTATTTGGTTTCAAAATTTTGATGGATTTCTGAGCTTCGTCTCATTTTTCTTCTTTTTGTCGACATCAAGAATAATTCTCATCCGCATTGTAGTCAAGAAAAAGTAAGTTGTGTAGTTAAGTTAATCTTTGATGGTTTTCTGAACTTTTTAATAGGTGCTTCAAAGTTTGGATATGGAGCTTTGGTTGTAAATAATGTTTTTGTTTTTTTTTTGTTGTTTTGTTTTTCTCAACGTCTTAATAATGGCAGATTTTGACTGCGGCATCTTGACTAATCTGATGCGACCTGTCATTATGTAATTCATTTAAAATATTGGGTTTCTGATTTTTATTTTGGTTCGAAAATCTATTTTCGAACGTCGTTTCCTTTGGTTGACAATTAAGTCAAAATTGTAGATCAACTCGAGTCGGAAAATTATGTGGAACGCACAATACCAAACCTCAGTTTGCGCCAATTTAAAGGAAATCAGGTCTATCGCAAAAGGAACCGAGTGAATTGAAACTTAAAAAACATGACTATTCGGAATTACTGAACAAATAGCTAATGCTGAAATCTGTTTTTCATTGCTTTATTAGCGAACGAAATGCATTTCTTTTTCTTTCTTAAACAGATTTAAAAAAACACCAGAATATGGTGTTTTCATCCATGACTTTTGAAAATTCGTAGTCAAGTTTTAGCCTAAATTTTCTAAGCAGAAGAGTTCAAATAAAAATAGGAGCAATTTTCCGCGTATAAGCATCTCAAAATATTTAAAAAAACGGAGGCTTTTTAAAACCCCAGAATAAATTTGAGGAAATTAGGAAGATAAAAATATGATATCTATTTCGGGTTTGCTATGAAACAAAGCGATTTATACATTAAAAATAGCTTCAAAGATCCATTTTTGTTGGTAGCAAAGTTTCATTAATAACGAATTTCATAGACACTTTCTTATCATGAAGGAGCAATTCTGGCAAGACATGCTTGACTGTATTTTATACTGGTTAAAGAAAGGTAATTGACTGAACCTAACTTGACTACCATATGCAACACATCACTTGGGAAAGTTCAGATGCTCGAAGAAACTGAATTTGTCTCCTGAACATGTTTCGAAATTAGTAATCTCAGCTTTTGTTTTCCTCTGTGAGAAAAACAAAACTTTTTTCAAATTTTCTGAATTTTCAGAATTATCCTTCGCAATCTGCCAGTTTTGGGTCAAGCGTGAACAACAACATTAGGGCTTGCAAATAGATGAAAGACGAGTTCAATTTCTATAACGGTCAGTTACAAACGTACAGTTGTTTTCTAAACTATTTAAATCCTGCTGGCTAAACAAAATCAAAAACTATAAAAAAAAGTTAACGCATATTCTACAAAAAATGCAGGCTAAATCAAGCAGAAAGTTACCTCGAACCGGGTTTGGGATATAGTTTCACTTGCTTATATTCGTGATCTGGCTGATATTAGTTGTGAATAAATCGAAATATCTACACGCACGACTCAAACAACTAATTCTCAACTCAAAAAACTAATTCTAACTTCATTAATTTCGTGAATTGTTCGAAGTTTCGAGAATGTTTCGGCATCCGCAGTTCGGTTCTATGGCGTACTCTAACCGAAGACATGATCTACTGTTATTTTGAGGACTTTTTTAGTAAATTTATCAAGAACTTTTTGCCAAAAGGTAACGGTTTTTTATACTTTTGAATTTATTTAGTTTCAAAATGTTGATGGTTTTCTAAGCTTCTTCTCATTTTTCTTCTTTTTGTCGACCTCAAGAATAATTCTGATCCGCATTGTAGTCACGAAAAAGTAGATTGTGTAGTTAAGGTAATCTTTGATGGTTTTTTTTCCTTGTTAATAGGTGCTTTAAAGTTTGGATATGGAGCTTTGGTTGTAAATAATGTTCTTGTTTCTGCTTTTTTTGTTGTTTGTTTTTTTTTTCGCGCTTTAATAATGGCAGATTTCGACTGCGGCATCTTGACTAATCTGATGCAACCTGTCATTATGTAATTCATTTATTAGTTTGGGTTTCTGATCTTTATTTTGGTTCGAAAATCTAATTTGGACATCGTTTCCTTTGGTTGACAATTAAGTCAAAAATGTAGATGAACTCGAGTTGGAAAATTATGTGGAACGCACAATACCAAACCTCTGTTTGCGACAATTGAAAGGAAATCAGGTCTATCGCAAATGGAATATAGTGAAATAAATTGTAAAACTTTTTTCCCCAATCGCTGCACAATTTTCCCCAATCGCTGCGATTCTTTATATTATAGTTTTACTATGTAACTACCAGTCCCAGTAGTAAAGTCGCGTAGCCTATTAGTTCGATCTGCGGGAAAGGTCAGGTGGGATTCTGGCCGTAAAAAACCTACCGAAAAACTACGCATCTACTCAAGAAAACTAAGAGTTATTGTTTTTTTTCTTGATTTGTGTTTTTACCTCCCTTTTTTAATTATGAGTTCATTATTTCTTGGTGCTCAAGACTTTGAATTCCGGAAAAAAAGCTCAAGTTTTCCCTTCATCAAACTGTCTAAATCAAGGGTAAGCATATCCACTGATCTTCTGAAAATCAGACTGACCCACAGATTTCCTGATTACATAAACAAGGGAAAATGAGAAATAGAAAATATATTTTTTTCACGTTTGAACTTTAGGGAAATTGTTTTACTGAATCCAGATTTTAAGGATGGACTAGTTTGATTACAAAAATCTAAAACTCATTAGGAAAACGTCGAGAGTTTTTGATACTCGCGAATGAAGCCAATTGTCAAAAACAAATCAAGAAGAGCATTAAAATGTTTTGAATGTGGACAGGTGTTTGACAGCTTCACCAACTAGACATCAGACAGGTTCGTGTAAAATTAGCAAAGAATCTTGCACCCATACCCGTTTTGTAGAACTTGTAGATTCCTTTTTTAATGAATCTGTCACCACATTCTTGAAAACAGTTTTTAATGGTGTTAAAATCTGAACTAATGAAGAAGACAATTCAAGATTAATGGACTGTTTTACAAAAAAAACACTGTATTGTGTATAAAAGAGCATTTTCATGTTTATCAGTATCTTGGTTGAACTTGTTATAGAATTTCTGATTGCATAAATCAACTTCGGCTAAGAAACAATTGCCTGATCAAATAGTTAGAGGATGGACAACACTCGTTTCTCTTTTCGCGTATGTGAATTGAGTTATTTATAAATAGAATTTTGCGCTTCTGTTGTAGTGTTTGCTGCGTGCAAGCAGTATGGCGATAAACCATCTCAAACAATACATGTGAAACGTTCGCTGCACAATTTTAACCACTCGCTGCGTTTCTTTATATTACATTTTTACAATATAATTACCAGTGGGATTCTGGCCGGGGGTTCCACTCTCCGCCTCCTACCCAAAAAATCTAAATGTTGTTGTTCTTCTTTTTCTACATTTGTGTCATTCCCTCCCTTTTATTTGTGAGTCTTTTCTTTCTTTTTTCCTTTTATTTTTCTTAAAAAAACCTTGGATTTTTCAATCCCCTTCAATAAATACCATCTTTTCTTCATTCGTTGCATTTAATTTCCTCCTTCATTCATTACAGTAGTTATCTCCTTAGATCATTCCATTTCAATTACATGCCACATTCATTACAAGATTTACGGTGTTGATTTACTGATAACACATCTTACTAACTACACTTACCTGGCTCTGAACTCCCCCACTTAATTAGAGAAGTGACCCGAATTAAGTCCTCCGCCTACACGTGTGTGGAACAAAGTTTTCTCCAAACTTTGAGCTAATTTATTGGTTTGAGTTCAAACGTTAGTCGACTTATTCTTTATTTGTTATTTCTGTACGTATTTTGTTGCTGTTGAAAGCTAACTCTCAATCTTTTTTTTTCATTCGTTTGTTTGTTACGTTGTTATTGAAAAGTAGATGGATTCTTCCCCTCCCGTACTTAACGCCAAGTCAATATCAGTACTGGGCAAGTCTAAATTCAAGTATAGATATCAGTACTGATTCAGAGCTATGATCATAACACATTTAAGACTTGTCAGACTTGGCAAGTCTAAATACAAGTGCGAAAATGAAGTTCCGTACGGGGATCGAACCCACTCTCTCCATCTCCTTGGGTCTTTGTCCTTCTTACTGCGCCACCCTGGCTGTTGAAAGAATGACTTTTGTGCTGTTCTAATACGCTTGAAAGAAGCAAATTGCAAGCGAGAAAGCGAGCAAACTACATTACATGGGAGACTTGCATTTACAATTGCCCAGTCCTGATTAACACTTGGAGTTCGGTACGGGCTAGCTATACGATTGTTTTTCAAGTTGAAAAAATGTTTCTACAGACAACAAAAAATTGGATTTACAAATGATGCAATTTATTCCCCCATAATTCAGATATGAGATTAAAGACCCCAATAAACTTCCGCAACGATTCCGCGATTGTGCAAAGATATCTTGGAGCTGCTCCACAGTGAATTGAAAAAAAAATACAATTTCAGAAACAACTACAAAGAGTAAAGCCAAGCTGCTTCAGAGAGTAACTGCTGTATCGCCCCCAGAACTAAAACTTAGATAAAAATTCGTACTCAGGGCCTGCAGATTTTCGGCTAAACAGTTTTTTCCTATTGGAAAGATGCGATTTAACCCTTCTTCAATGGCCCCCTACCCCAAGAAAGTTAACATTAAGTTCAACAATATACCAGTGGTTTGAGATAATGAAGCTGTAAAACATTTATTATGCTTACCAACGAAGATTGTTCATGACACTGCCATCAAAAGAAAAAAAGAATGTAATGGTGAGGCCTTTCTAATGCCGACCGAAAGTTACCATTAGTGTATAACCGAAACTTACCATTACCGAAAGTTACCATTAGTGTATCAGAGGCCTAACCGAAAGTTACCATTAGTGTATCAGAGTCTGATTATACACTATCAGAGTCTGATTATACCATTAGGCCTAACCGAAAGTTACCATTAGTGTATCAGAGTCTGATTATGTAAAAGAAAATGTTCACCGAGATTACTCCAGTATCCTAATTGAACTTGTTTTAGAGTTTCTGATTGCATAAATCAACTACGGATAGGAGGAAGATGAAATGAGTAACAGGGCTACTCGGGATAAAGGCAAGGCAGACCCGATAAGGGTTATTTTTACAGCCTTTAAATTTTAATAGTTAGGGGTACCTATTTTTGCGCGCGAATTAGATTTACCTAGGTTGATCGTCCCCTGATCAAGTAGTTACAGGAAGATTAATACTCGTTTATCTTTTACCAGTCCCAGTAGTGGCGTTGAATAGCACATTAGCTTAATATGGGGGAACAGTCAGGTTGGATTTTGGCCGGGGGTTTGATTCCTCGCATCCTAACCAAAAAACCTAAGGTTTATTGTTCTTTTTTTCTAAATTTGTGTAATTCCTTTCTTTTAATTGTGAGTTTTTTCTTTCTTTTTTCCTTTATTTTTCTTTAAAAAAACCTTGAATTTATCAATTCCCTTCAATGAATGCCCTCTTTTAACATTCATTACATTTTATTTCCTCCCTTTATTAATTACCTTAGTTTTCCCTTAATTCATTCCTTTCCCCTCAATTAAATTCCGTATTCATTGCATGATTTACGGTGTTGATTTACTGATAACACGTTTTACTAACTACACTTGCCTGGTTTTGAGTTCCCCCTGCTTAGTCACAGAACTGACCCAAATTACGTCCTCCTGTGTGGACGAAAGTTTTTTTCCAATCTTTGAGCTGATTTCTTGGTTTTACTTCAAACATTAGTTGACTTATTCTTGATTTGTTATTTCTGTAAATTTTTCGTTGCTGTTGAAAGCTAACTCTCATTCGTTTTAATTTTCATTTTGCTTCATTCGTTTGTTTGTTACGTTGTTATTGGATAAGGTACGGACTCTTCTCCTAGCTATACGAAAGCTGCTAAAGTTGAAAAAAATGTTGCTATAGACAAGAAGAACTGGAATTTACAAATAATGCAATTTATTGTCCCACTATCCAGAAATGAGTTTAAACAGCCCAAAAAAATTCCGAAAAGTTTCCGTGATTGTGCAAAAATTTCCTTGGACCAGTTCCCCAAAAAACTGAAAAATAATTACAATATCAAAAACATTTGCAAAGAGTAAAGACAACCCGCTTCTTAGTGTATCTGTTATATCTCAAAACAAAACTCACCTATATCAGAATTTGTACTCAAGGCCTGTAGATTCTTGGCATAACAGTTTTCCCGATTGCAAAAATGCGACTGAACCCATCTTTCCCATTACCCCAAGAAAGTTAACAATAAATTCAACAATTTACGAGTGATTTGTGATAACGTAGCAGTAAAATATTTATTATGCTTACCACCAAACCTTGTTCATGAAACTGCCAACAAGAGAGAAAAAGAGGAATGTATTGGCGAGGCCTTTTTTAACGGGAAAGCTACTCTTAGTTTAACAGTGCCCGATTACGAGCAAGAAACTCTTCTCAGTGATTGGTCCTATAATGCAAGAGTGGATGTCTGTGATGTGGAACCATCTAGCTTTTCACCTTCAAAATCTCTCGCTACACAATTGCAATTTTTGTGCGAAAAACAAAAAACCCAATCAGTGACACCATGTTGACTGACAAATTCGTTGCTGACTGTATTTCTGACAGAGCAATTTCTAATCACGCTACTTTTCTTAATGATAATAATACCAAATTTGCTGACAGTAGTATACTGCCACAAGAAAATAATTAACTGCACTTACTCATGACTATGTTGTACTACAAATTACTCATTGAAATATTGTTGAAGAGAATAACGCACTTGTAAACGATCAGATGGCAATTGTTACAACATTAACTCTAACTCCAGCCAAAACTACAGCAGCGTTACTACAAAACAATTCGCTGATAATAAACATTATCCGCTTTCTGAACTTTTGGAGCTCTGATGAAAATCTGTGTAAAGGTCTTCAAATCGCTGAGCTTTTTGATGAACAAAGATCATCCAAACTTCTACATTCACCGAAAATTGAAGACCTCAACTTAGAAGATAATCCGTTTCAGTTTGTGAGACAAAAACGACCATTTAAATCTTCAAAGAATTGTCCAAAGACACCTTCAGACTTAGACGAAAAGCAACCAAAAAAGGAAAAGATTTGGTAAAAAATTTCGCGATTGCAAAAAGAAGTTAAAATTTCACTTGTCCTGTCATATTGACCAGGACGTTGCTTAGTGCTAATAGACAAGATGAACTCTGACATATTCTCTCTCAATTCCGCTGGCCTCCGCAGGGCTAAAAAATTGTTGGCCGCTCTAAATCAGTGCATTCGTCAGAAATCTAATAATTACTGTATAGTTTGTCTACAGGAAATGAAGTGCTTGTGTCAAAAAAAGATGAACTCTAAAAAGCCCTATTAGATAAATTTAGGATTTAGTCGCACTTTAATGCCGCAATCGGTTAAAACTGGTGGGCATCTGGTTTTATGGAGTAAGGACTTGGTTACTAAATTTTTACTTCTAAGTAATTATACTTGTCACTTGTTCCAAATAAATCTAGCCGGGGATTGTAATGCTTTCAATCGTCAGAGAGCAAACACTTCAAACGTTTTGCGCCAAAATGACATTTGGTTGTCTCGTTTCAAAGAACTTTCTGAAGTTCTGAAAATACATTGCCTAAATGACTTGGCTTTTCTCCAGTAATTTACAATTCACACATTTTGATGAGCGAGAGCATTTTTTAGTTCGATTTGACAACTTCTTTACTCGAAATGCAACCAAGTTTGATTACATGCAAGTGCATAGAAATTCTTACAGAGACTTTTTTTAAATTTCAGTTCATCTGTTAGTGGACCTGAAAGGGTCACAAGTTAGTGGAAGCTCAATGAAAATGTCACTCAGCCCAATTACCAGTTTGTTTCGGAACATTTACGAACATTTGATTTTCAGTCTGATGATATCGTACTTGAGTATGAATAGCTAAAGTTGTTCATGCGTGATCTGATGAGTGTGCTGTCCATTAAAAAAGAAGAATTCAACTGTCGCACAAAAAGAGTCCTGAAGACGTTGAATGTGACCTCAGGAAAGACATTCAAAGTAGTGGTCGAGTTTCTGATGAACTGAACAGATTTCATAAAACTCTTGGTGAAGAGCATAATCTAATTGAACTTTTCTTCAAACACCGTTGGAGACAATGTGATAATAATAACTCCCATCACTTAACACAGTCTAAGAGTGCTAAAAACACATCGAACAATATCTCGTGTTTGAAAATAAATGACGGTACTATCAACTGCCCTACTTAAATTCTCTAAGTCTTTAAGTCTTAGTTCGAAGAAACATATCAGCAAAAATTCGCATAGCTCAAATTCACTTAGCGCAAAAATTCATAAACTCAAACCTAGATCTCATAGCTCAAACCTTTTATTCAAATTTTATTCAGGTAGATGGACAGTGAAATAGAAAAGGGACAGTGAAGCAGAAAAGGCTATAAGAAAATTAAATCGCAAGAAAACTCTTGGCGCTGATGAGCTAACCTCAAATTACGACTGTGTTTTTATCAGACAGCTAAGCTCTATTTTGTGTCTCGCTTACAACAACACTATTATTAAAGGATGTCTGCTATCAAGTCAATGTCTCTCAATCATTAAGTTGCTTCCTAAAACAATCTCTGATCATCT
The DNA here is from genome assembly GCF_964194025.1 of Convolutriloba macropyga. Taxonomy (NCBI): domain Eukaryota; kingdom Metazoa; phylum Xenacoelomorpha; order Acoela; family Convolutidae; genus Convolutriloba; species Convolutriloba macropyga. The sequence goes on along the minus strand of NC_134479.1, from coordinate 11,524,839 downwards.
GAAAAACCTTCGCCCCACCAAAAAACTAAATACAAATGTTGAAATACTGTCTCAAATTCTAACAGAACGAGTCAAGAAAACTTTGAACAAAACAAACAATCCATACCATTCTGTTGATCTACCCCAGAGGAATCTTCATTCAACGACAAATATAATAAAGAAAAGGGTGAAAATGTTAAGCCGTATTAGCTGTCTAGTGTCTATTGATCTTGTCAAAGCCTTTGACAAAATCGACAGAAATTACTTGTATGAATTACTCACAGGATTTTATTTTGATTAAATTAATATTCGCGCAATCAAAGTAATGTATAAATCGACTATAGCGCTCATTGAAATAAATTGTAATCTTTCTACCACACTTAGCATCAACCGTGGAGATGAACAAGGTTGTCAATTATCAGCTTTGCGGTTCCTACTAGTTTTTGAGCCTCCTCTGAAGGAAATCGAAGAAATTGGTCACATAAAGACTTTCCGGAAATAAAAACAGTAGCCTATGCTGATGACGTCAACTGTTGCTCTGGAAACGCTCTTTGATGCAGTCTTTGACGTCTGTGATCAAACATCATTGAAAAAAAATTTTGACAATTCGGTTATATTATTCATGCGTTATTTGAAATGGTATAACTCTAATTGAAATGAATGGAAAGAAATGGACATTACGGGTATTTCTTTCAACTTTGATTACCCAAAATCTGATCTATTAGCTCTAATGAAAGAACTATTCAATAAAATTTAGTGTACCGTTGCATGCTGTAGAACAATGGGAGCAAAGGCCCTAGCTTAAGAAATTTTTGTGCTACTGAAGTTGCTCTATATAACGAGTCATATAAACGCCACTTTACTGGAAACAAAAATTGCCAATCCGAAATGAATTCCTTATTGAAAATTTGAAAGAAAGTGGAAGCAAAGGCTGATATTTTCACAGCTGAGGAGCTGTTGATCGATCTGGTTTAGGAATGTTGTCGATCCTACTGGCCCAGTCTGAGACATCTCCCTTCTTTGGGGTTCAGTTGAAGGGTGTCTTGTCTCAAGCACTAGTTGACCGGGAACGAATATCGTCATTTTCTATTGTTGTTCTCTTCACTTTGCGCTCTAGCTCACGCTCTTGCTCCAGTTGATGATGCTTGGTTTCCAGATCTTTCACTTGCATCTCAAGCTTCAGCTTCCTCCGTTCGAACTGCGCCTGTTCTAGTCGCATCTCGGTTTCGATTTCGTTATCGAACTTCTTCATCCGTTCTTCACACCTTTGTTTTGCTGAAGAGGTTTTCGAAATATTCTCCAATTCTTGGTGGCTTGATGTTGCTCCATTTATTAATGTTTGAGAAACTGGGTTTTGCGTTGGGTAGTTGTTGTTACTGTCATTCACTGCTTGAATTCTGCTGCTTTGCTCTGCATTTATTGCTGGTTGCGTGCCTTTGCTTACATGTGCAAGCCAATGATTGTCCGAACTTGCTTTCCACAACCTTGCTTCTTTCAGATGTTCTTCAACGAAATTTGCTTGGTATGGCAAAAGCTTGTTTCTACTAAATTTCTTCTTGAAAGTGATTAGTCTGTTAGTAGAGGACCTTAACTTTTTGAATTGATCTGAATCTTCATTAACTTTGTAGCCATGTAATGTTTTAAATTCTTCCATTAAATCTTGGAACTTCTTCTCGTATCTATGAGCTGCTGATTGAAGCTGCTCTCTGCCGATTGTGCTTGAATTGCCTGGTTGCTGTTCGCTTTTGCCTTGCTTTTTCTCTATAAGCAGGTTTCGCACTTCAATTTTTTCATTGAAGTGCACTCTTCTATTCGCCTCTGGGCTCATTTTTTCTGTTGATTCCTTTCAATTTCTGTGGTGGGTGCTTTCGGCACTCTCTTCATCAAATTGGACAGCAGTTTGCCTTCCACATTGCGGGTTGCTGGACCAAATGTAACGGCTGCTCTTCAAAGACAAAGAAAACTTTACCCCACCCAGATCGTTTCAGCGGTTTCAAATCTGTCCGGTTATTACGTTTTCGCAGTTAAATTTGTGAACAATTTTATCAACGATACTGTAGTTTACGGTTGCATTGCTTGTTGCTCAATTAGTCTCCATAACTAATCGCTCAGCTTTGATAAACATTTTGTTTCGCTCAGAATAGCAAAATAATTCAAAAAGAGACAACCATATTTTTGTTGAGTTTTGGATGATAACTTACTCGGAACTGCAATTTCGGCTCTCGAAAATTTATTAGGAATGATTTTAGGTAACTGTCAACCAAATTTTAAGTTTGTATGGAACCTCTTCGTTAAGGGGAGCACTTTCAAAGCAATTGAGAAAATGACTCTATGCTTTGCACAAAGTTTCTCTTACTTGGGAAATTTTGTTCTTCAGAAATAATGTTTTGAGAATGTCAAAGTTAAGTCTCTTTTGACACTTCAAAGTTAAGCTTTACTGTAGAATCACTAATACGATCTACAGAAAAAAGAATCGATGACAAGTAATTTAACGCTCCAGAAAGTGTGCTTCAATACGCACTGTATGTCAGCTTAATATATCAAACAAAATTGCGAACTTCAACTGATTTTTGGTAGTTTTTCAAGCTCCCTTTTTATGCTGATAGCCACGGCCTTTTACATGTCAAGTTACATCTCTGATTGGTTGTAGATAAGGCTTTCGAGAGCAAGTAAACATAACGTCGTTTTTTCAGTGTAAATTTGATGTCATGGGAAGTTTGTTAACCGTTTACAAGTTCTGTCGAATAATCTGTGTAAATACGAGTTTGATTCGCAAACCAATCGCAAAGAATGTGATGCAATATAGTTAAGTCGTTTTATTGTTTGCTGGGGTTGTTTCAAAAGGTTTTAAAGATTGTTGCAAGGGGTTTGAGCCTCCAAGATAGGGTTACATCATTTGGCTGTTTACTCACAATATAGGAGAAGGTGTATGTAGTGGAGCTGCTCGTAAGTAAACTTTGAGTGGGAGCATTTGTTATTACTTGGTTACTTTGTGAGTTTAGGTGTCGTACCATTTTTAGTAATTGTTGTGCATTTTTCCGGACCGGTTGCTTGTTATCCTGTTAATTAGATTGTTGTGATAATGTATTTAGAAAAAACTGGTTGTGTATTATTATTTACTGAATTTTGTTGCTGGAATTTTGATAAAGGTGTGTTCATATTTGGCAATAATGGTAATCTAGTTTTTTGATATGTGTTTGAAGTTTAGGGTAGTTCCGTTGAACTTTGAGGCAAATCTGTTGAGTTAACGGTTTGAATTGTGTTAACGGTTTGAATTGTGATCAAAATCGTTCTTTGTTTCCCCTAGTGATAGAGAGTTAACGGTATGGGACGAAAATAGAGTGCCATCATCAAAAAAAGTAAAGTTAGAGTCTGTAGCTCTTAAGTCATTTAAATTTGCGTCCATTGGTTGTTTGTGGAATATAGCGTGTAAATCTTGTTGATTCTATGGTTGAGATTTCATGTGTTTGAGATTTGTGGCGGAATTTTGTTATTAGATCACTAATGTGATCCCTTGTAAATGGTATTGTTTCTGCGTTGTGAATTTTATATGAAACTCTTGTTAGTTCAATATTGAGTTTTTGTAGTGCTTCTGGTGGTACTTCGTTCATGCAAACGTAGTTTTGTGGAAAAAAATGTGTGCCATTGACATATTGGAAAACTTCTGGAAGTTGTGCTTTTATCTGGGGAAAACTTCAGGAGTTGATTGAATTTATATGACGTACCAACTTACGCCAAAAATAGTGTATAAACAAAGTAAGAAGTGTATGTACTTCTAGTTTGTTTCCGACACATCAGTTTGGTTAACTGTGTTTAGAAAGATTTGCATAAGAAGTTGAGAACCTTCTAATTATTGTTCAGCATTTTTGTGTACGCTTTCTTTTCATGATTGAGTTCTACTTTGATTTAACGTAAAAGGTTGTTGTTTCAAAAACTCAAATAAAAATTTTTTAAATGAACCAGCAAATTGAGCTAAGTAATTTTGATTTTGAATCTTTCTGAGAAAGTCAAAAAGTTTTTCTGATTGGTAAAGGAACAAAGTACCTTATGTTAAGGCCACGTAGCGGTAAATAATCGGGTCTCTTATGAGATGTATAGTACTTTTGGTAAACAGTTTTCTTAAAATTACAAATATGTAAAAGCAGAGTTGTTGTTCTTTTTCAAAGTACAGTGTCTTTAATTGTGATGCAGTGCTCAATAGTAATCAAATCTCATGAGAGTTGAGATTGTTAGTAAATTAAAAGGTACTAGCCCGCCCGCAAAAGCATAACAAGATCATTTAAAAGAATAGAAGTTTTAAAATTCATTTTTTTCTACCACGTCGGGCTGGAACCTATGCCACTCGTTAAAACAATCATAGGTTTTGTAACGTTACCGATGTGTTTGATTCAGTATATACCCCCAAGTACAAGCAATTTTATGTTCAATTTTTGGGCTTTGATAATTTGCATATTTAAGGAGCGTTAACACTAGTACAGATAGCGAACTTCTACATGGTGGCGTAGCGTAACGCACTTAATACGTTAGGCTGCATGTTTGAGGAGCGTAAAAAGAGATATGGAAGGAGAAAACAGACAAAAAAGAGGAAACGCAGAAAAGAATGTGAAAAGAAATAAACGAAAAAGAGATAAGAGACAGAAGACAAAAGAGGGACAGAAAAAAAAGAAAAAAGACTGAAAAGAAAGAGAGAAAAGCAAGAGCAAAAAGGAGAGAAAAAAGACAGAAAAAAGACAAAATAGAGAGAAAAGACGAAAAAGAGAAAAGACATAAACGACAAATAAAAGAGAAAAGAAAAACAAACGAAAAAAAAGAAAAGCAAGAGAAAAAAGAGAAACAGTAAAGAAAAAAGATGATGGACAGAAAAGGGAGAGAAAAGAAAGAGAGAAAGGAAGGACAGAAAAGAATGAGACAGTAAAGAGAAAAAAGAAAAGCAAGAGAGTAAGAGAGAAAGAGAAAAACAAGAGATGAAAGATAGAAGTAAAAAAGGCAGAAAGGAAAGAGAGAAGAGAAAAAGGTGAGAAGAGAGAAACAAATGAGAAAAAAAGGAAGAGAAAAGAACAAGAGAAAGAGGTAAAAGAAAGAGAAAACACACAGAATTGAGAAACAGGAAAGAAAGAAAAGCAGGAGAAAATGGAAAGAGAAACGCAAGTGAGAAAAAAAGTCAGAAAAGACAGAGCAAAGTGAGAAAAACAGAGAAACAGTAGAGAAAAAAAAAGAGAAAAAAGGAAGAGAGATAAGAAAAAGAAGCGAAAGAGAGAAAAAAAGGAAACGAAAGACAGAAAAGAAAGACAAAGGAGAGAAACGCAAAAAAAGAAAAGAGAAAAGCAAGAGAGAAAAGGAGAGAAAGACAGAAAAAAGACAAAATAGACAGAAAAGACGAAAAAGAGAAAAGACATAAACGACAAATAAAACAGAGAAAAAAAACAAAGGGAAAAAAGAAAAACCAGAGAGAAAAGAGAGAAACAGTAAAGAAAAGATGATGGACAGAAAAAGGAGAGAAGAGAAAGAGAGAAATGACAGACAGAAACGAAAGAGAAAAAAGAGAAGTAAAAAAGAAAAGAGAAAAGCAAGAGAGAAGTAAGAGAGAAAAGCAGGAGAAAAAAGAGAAAATTAAGAGACGAAAGATAGAAGTAAAAAAGGCAGAAAGAAAAGAAAAGAGAAAAAAGAAACAAATGAGAAAAGAGAGAAATGACAGACAGAAACGAAAGAGAAAAAAGAGAAGTAAAAAAGAAAAGAGAAAAGCAAGAGAGAAATAAGAGAGAAAAGCAGGAGAAAAAAAGAGAAAATTAAGAGATGAAAGATAGAAGTAAAAAAGGCAGAAAAAAAAGAGAAAAGAGAAACAAATGAGAAAAGAGAGAAATGACAGACAGAAACGAAAGAGAAAAAAGAGAAGTAAAAAAGAAAAGAGAAAAGCAAGAGAAAAGTAAGAGAGAAAAGCAGGAGAAAAAAAGAGAAAAACAAGAGATAAAAGATCGAAGTAAAAAAGGCAGAAAGAAAAGAGAAGAGAAAAAAGAGAAAAGAGAAACAAATGAGAAAAGAGAGGAAGAGCAAAGAACAAGAGAAAGAGTTAAAAGAAAGATACAAAACACACAGAATTGAGAAAAAAGAAAGAGAAAAGCAAGTGAGAAAAAGAGAAAAAAGACAGAAAAAAAGACAAAATAGAGAGAAAAGACAAAAAAAGAAAAGACATAAACGACAAATGAAAGAGAGAAAAGAAATACAAACGGAAAAAAGGAAAAGCAAGAGCAAAAAGAGAGAAACAGTAAAGAAAAACGATGATGGACAGAAAAGGGAGAGAAAAGAAAGACAAAAAAGAAAGAGACAAAAGCGAGAAGTTAAAAAGAAATCAGAAAAGCAAGAGAGAATTAAGAGAAAAAAGGAGTAAAACAGAAAAACAAGAGACGAAAGATAGAAGTAAAAAAGGCAGAAAGGAAAGAGAGAAGAGAAAAAGAGAAAAGAGAAACAAATGAGGAAAGAAAGGAAGAGCAAAGAACAAGAGAAAGGTAAGAGAAAGATAGAAAACACAGAGCTGAGAAACAGGAAAGAGAGAAAAGCAAGAGAAAATGGAAAGACAAGAGCAAGAGAGAAAAGAAAAGCAGAAAAAAAGAGCAAAACGAGAGAAACAGAGAAACAGTAAAGAAAAAAAATGAACAGAAAAGGAAGAGAAAAGAGAAGCGAAAGAGAAACGAAAGACAGAAGAGAAAGAGACAAAAGAGAGAAAAGCAAAAAGCGAAAAGAGAAAAGCAAGAGAGAAGTAAGAGACAAAAGCAGGAGAGAAAAAGCGAAAAATAAGAGATGAAAGAGCTAGATTAAAAAAAATTTAGAAACGAAAGACGGAAGAGAAAGAAAACAATGAGAAAAGAAAAAAAGAACAAGAGAAAGAGGTATAAGAAAGAGACAGAATTGGGAAAAAGGAAAGTGAAAGGTAAGGGAGAAAAGAAAAAGAAAAGCAAGAGAAAAGATAGAAAAGAAAGGCAGAAAAGCAAGAGAGAACGATAGACAGAAAACACAGAAAAAATGAAAGAAAAAAACAGAAAGGAAAAAAGAAAGAACGAGAAAACATAGAGAAACGACAGAGGCAGGAAGGAGAGAAAATAAATGCGAACAAAGAAAGGCAGGAAAAACCAAGAAAAGAGAAAAGAGATAAACAATAGAGGAAAGACAAAACGAAATACAAGAAGGTAAGACAGAAGACAAAGAAAAGCAAGACAGACTAAAAAGAACAGAAGAGAAGGAGAGAGGCAGAACAGAAAAAGACAAAAGAAACGAGAAGAGGCAGAAAAGACAAACAGAAAAAAATTAGAGAAAAGAAAGAGAGAAACAAAAGACAGAGAAGAAAAAGAAAAGGAAGACAAAAAGGACGGAAAAGCAAGCAAGAAATAAAGAGAGAAGCTATGGAGAAACAAAAGAGAAAATGGATGAGAAAAATGAATGGCAGAAAAAACGACAAAAAAAACAAGAAAAGCAGAAGAGCAAAACGAAAGGCAGAAAAATAAAAAGAGAAAAAAATAAGAGAAAACATAAAGAGTAAAAAGGCAGAAAAGAACAGAAAAAAAAGAGAGACTAAAGAGCAAAAAGAGAAGAGAACAACAAAAGAGAAAAAGAAAAAGGATGAGAAAAAATGAGGCAAAAGAAAAGAACAGAAAGAAGAAACAGGAAAAGAAAAGCAGAAAAGAAAGAGCGAAGCAAGAGAGAAAAGGAAAACAGAACGGAAACAGCAAATAACGACAAACTAACGAGAAATGAGAAGGGAACGAAAGTAAAAAGATTGAGAAAAAGAACGGCAGAAAAAAAATGAGAGAAAAGGAAAAGAAAAGATATGTAAAATACAAAATAAACACAACAGAAAAGAGGCAGAACAGACGAACCGCAAAATTGCAAGAAAAGAGAAAAGAAAAGCAGAAAAGAGAGAAAAACAGAAAAAAAAAGAAACGAAAGGATATGAAAGAGAGAAGAGCAAGAGAAAAAAAGGAAAAGCAAGAGAAAAAATAAATACAGAAAAGAGAGAAGAGCAAGACAGAAAAAAAACAAACATAGCTGGCAGATTGCCAGAAAACAGCAGCAATAGCTTGATAGATCTGCAGTCTAAAACAACAGTTAAAAGAACAGACCAAAAAATCGTCTTTTTATTCAAGGCTGATATGTTATATTTTGATTAAAAATGTTGACAAGTTTTTGCTGCCTCTATAAGCTGATCTCAAATAAACTTCATTTAGAGTGACACACACCCAATTGACCTTATCTCTGACTGAAGGTAATAAAAAGTTAACTCAAAGTGAGAAAGTCATTTTTAAGAGTGGGAAAAGTCAAGTGTGACCAAAAATTTAATCACTGCGAAACAACGAAAAAACTCGCTCCACTAAGAGCGAGAATTGACGCCACGCACGCATTTCAGTTGAAATTATATGAACGAATGAACAAAAAGAAGATTTGAAGTGGTTGTGACGTCATTTGGTCGTGACAAAAATCCTGACGACGAAATAAAAAACCGAGAGAAAACTGAAAAAAGCCCCAGCTATCGCTGTGCGGCTATTAAAAAGAGAAAAAAAAACAAGAAAATAAAAACAGTAACGAATGAAAAGAGGAATGAGCAAATAGATAGGTAGAAGAAAAGAACAGAAAAGAAAATCACAAACGAAAGAGAAGACAGGAAATAAATACAGAAAGGAAAGAGAGAAAAGCAAGAACGAAAAGGAGAGAGATGGACAAACTAAAGACAGAAACGAAAGAGAGGAACAAAAAATGAGATAAAAGAAAGGCAAAACAAGAAAAAGAAAGGCAAAAGAAAAACAGGAAAGAAATACAAAACAGAAAGAGAAAAAGGCGAGAAAAAAACAGAAACAAGAGAAGAAACGAAATAGAACGAAGACACAAAAAATACAATTGAAAGAGAAGCGAACAGAAAGAGAAAAGCAAAAGAAAAAAATACAGAAAGGACGGAGAAAACGAATAAACGAAAAAGCAAAACGAAAAGGAAAAGAAAGGCATAAAAGAACAGACAAAAATAGAAAGACAACAGACAGAACAGTACGTCAGAAGAGAAAAAGAGAAAAACAACAGAAAAGCAGAAAGACAGAGATAGAAAAAAAAAGAAACAGGAAAGAGAGAAAAGAAAGAGAAAAAACAGAAAAAGAAAACAAAATAAATATAAGAAGAGAAATGAAAAATAGAATCAATTCTTTTCGCAGGCTAACTCTTCATTTGATCTAGAAAAAACCTTGCAACAAATGATGCAGTTAATTAAACTTCAGCTTAAAAACTTTCAAGAGACAGAGATTAAGCAAAACCGAAAACAAATGCAGATTGTTCAAAAATATCATATCGCTCACGCATACATTTTGCCTACAAAGTGCCGATTAAAGCATCGCAAGAATTTGTGTTCAGGAGAAGTCAAAGACTCTAAGGAAAATTAACGCCCGGTGGGCGCTACCTGTTTATCCCGTTTTTAAGGACAAAAAGTCAAATGGGTCAAAAATAATCGGTCAAGAAAAAATCGCATGAAAAAGACCAACAGGACTAAAATTGCTACAAACTTCGTTTGAGAGCGTTTAAATAGAGTAGTTTAACCTCATATGCTGACAACCAGCATATTGTCAGCGGAATAACAAGAAATCATTGAAAGGCCAAAAATAGCAAAACCCTCTTTTTGGATCTAATTCTAATTGACATTTTTCGGTGAATGACTTTTCTTGCATCCCCGTTTTTTTTGGCAGCTAGACTATCGGTCATTGACTCTTTTTGCATTTAGGTCAATGACTTTTTGCATGTAGGTCAATGACTCTTTTGCGGTCTGCGCTTTTTCGGACATTGACCTTTTACGAGAGCAATTTTTTTGGTCATTGACCTCTCACAATCTGCCCTCTTAACCATGCTGCTCAACAGCTCTTAAACATGCTCTTCGATAGCTCTTGAACATTCTCTTCAGAGGCCTCTTAAACAAGCGTTTTCGTCTTTCGTTAAACACGGTGCTTTATAAACTGTCATACGTTTAATATAAACGATGTATTGTTTTGATATGTGGTTGATTCTCTTGATGTAAAAAAAAACATTTCTCCAGCATCACACGATATGGTTGAGGAGAAAATTGTCGCCATGTCACGGGTTGTGAAGGTGTTTTTCGTTTGAAGTGATTCTCTTTTAGTTTGTTTGCTGTCAATTAGTTAAACAGGATTGAGTCTCCTGTAACTAAGTTTACTATGTAGAAAAACTAGGCTAGCTAATTGGAAAAAAATCTGAGATAGATTCGTGTTTTCAAG
>NC_134479.1:11428631-11514404 GCF_964194025.1 Convolutriloba macropyga | reverse complement strand
GACTGATTTGGAATAGCGTCCAACCGTTATTTATTATAGAAGAGAGTCTTTTTAGTTTGTTACTGACAAAAGAATTCACTGAACAGATTTTCATCTGTATCAAATGGTTAAAGGTGTTTGTGAATTTGGATCGTTTAAACAAATTAGCACAAATTGCTTGCAAACAGGAACATTGTTATAGAGGGGCATTCTAAGTGCTTAAATTTCAGCTCAGCAGAAGGATAAACAATGTCTCTTCAGTTTTTGGAGTTTGCAACAATAATGTGTCTCAATGCACTGCTATTGGTTTCATTTACAAGAAAAAATAGTTTGAAATTTGAAATTATTTTTGAAAATATATTTACTTTCTCTAGACTGTCCGCCTCCCCTTTTGGCCACTCTGCTGCCACCCACTTCAGAAGCTGCTGAAAAACCTAATCTCTTAATCAGAAAATCAACAGATTTTTCATACACGAAACATGAAAAAATGACAAATAAAATTAAAGTTTTCATCGTTGACTGGGCACACAAATTATTGTTGCTGCTGCTGCTGCTGTTATTTAATCTCAATTTGAATGTTTTGAAAATTTGTTGAAAAACTTCTAAATCTTTTTTGTGGGTTGATGTCAATTTTTTGATATGGAACAACCCAATTGGGTAAGTTTGTAATCAAAGAAAATTTCGATCAAAGTATAAAAGTAAAAACATTGATTGATTTTTTTAAAGCTGAATTGACTTAATTTAGTTGCTTTCTTTTTAACTAAAGCTTCAGAAGGTTAACCTGATCTAGTTACCGGTTTTCGATCTTCAAAGTTTCTATGGAGTAGGTCATGAAAAGAATCCTTCAAGCATTTCAACTTTTCAGTCAAACTTCAGATCTGGTAGAAAGCAGAAAGCGCAGCGAGCCGAAATTAGTTTTAAGAGTAATTCTGATGGGTGCTCCGGTCCTGAGCAATGTTTCATTGCTAAAGTGACCGCATCGCCCTGAAATGTAAAACTGATAATCACCGGACAAAAAGATTTCACGCAAATTTTATTTAAACCAATTAGAGTAGTTCGGTTAAAGGGTTTATCAATTAACTTTCAGTTTTTTGTGCTTTCAAAACCTGCAACCGCCAATCGTTTGAAACCAAAACGGAGTTTCGAAAAAAAATAATCAAAAATTTTAAAAAACTAACGTTTTTTCTAGGATTTTTGAAAAAGAAATATTTCCCCTATTAACTATCCTTAATACTGAGCGGCAGACAAATTATTCACTCCCTCTCACATTATTCTTCAAAAAAGAACACTTCTGTTTTCCGGTACCTTATTGGGCGTAAAAAGGGATTGCCAATTAAAAATCAATACTGAAAACTTATCTCTCTCTTGTTTGAAATGTCATTTGATTCGATTCATTCTAAAGCTTTAAAATTATTTAGAAACTTTTGTTAGAAAAGTTTAACTATCCAATTTTAATGTGACAAAGGCAAAAAATCGATACTCGGTTTAAACTGATGAATCTAGATAGATTTTATTAGAGTGAGATTATCTGATGGAAAATCTTCTCGGCATTTTTTGAATGATTATAAAACTTCCGGAAGTGTGAACGGATTTTTAGAAAGGTGTAAATGCATAGAAATTACGGTATCCCGTGCTTATGAAATCTAGGTACTTTGTAAAAGCTAGCCATTTTCGTTAACCCATACGACCCCATCTTGATTTTTCATATTGATAATGGGTAAATGTACAGCTAACTTAAGGCTACATTTTACCAAAGGAAACATATATTCGTTCAATTTTTTCGACCTATTTATCAAATATGATTACTAAATGAAGCCAAACTATAACTCAAAGTTGAACTAGCACGAAATCGGTATTACCACGTATTCTTCAATGGCGAAACGTGCTTAATTTAGGAGTTTGGCGACAAATTTTTTCCAAATACCATAGTCTCGAACTCTCGTTTTTTACAAAACACAAAAAGTTGAAATTGATGACATCATTTGTCACCACTTTCTGCAATAGGCCATTTTGTGGAATTTGTTTTATTCTCGTTCAAATTGCATTTGTTCAGGTCCCTATAATGACGCCTTCTGTTTGAGTTTAGTTTTTGAATATAAACAGATAAGTAAAAAAAAATAGGCCTTGAATAAATAGTGAACTGAAACATCAATTGAAAAAAAAATATAAAGAGAATTAATGATATATTTATTACTTTGAGCAAACAATTGCTGAGATCCAAGGTGGCGCTTAATTCAGAGTCAATAATTGTATATATATTTTTTAAAAATTACAAAAAAAATAAATGGAGCTAAGAGATCTTACAATCACAAATTTACGTTGAAAAATTGAATTCGCACTTGCTATCAGTAAATCATTTTTAATTTTAAGCTGCAAAAGGGAAATTGATAAATGGCTGTGACTATGGTTGTAGCTAAAAAATTTAAAAAAAACATACGGTCAATTATTGTCCAGTTTACAAATTTTTAAAAACTCGAACACTTTTTGAGGTGAAAAGTACACATCAAATTTTAGCGGCATCTTTAATCATTCAATCTGCACTCTTTGTTTAGCCACAAAAAATTATTGTCATGAATGAAAATTACTTGAAGGGGACGCTCTTTTAAACCCACTGGAAACCGAGGTTGTATCTTTTGTAACCATCAGTCAAGAGTTCGACATCATGTTACTACCGCAAATTCTTCTCAGCTGCAACTCAGAACAATCGCAACAATGTTCTTTTCCTGATTTCAGTAGAAACTTTTCCGCATGAACTGTAGACCATGTAAACCCAACTTTTTTTAAAGTTTGATAAAAGCCTTTTTGTAACCGAGTCTTATTTCTCAGGAGCCAAGCTTTTAATTGGCATTTTATCAACCATTCAGCCCAATTTTTATGACGTATTCTAGAAAACTCATTTACCAGCTTTGCACAACTGCGGTTTGTTTGTTAAGTCTCTTCAAAAGTAAGAAGAGGATACAACAACAATTGCTGAAAAAAATTTCTTGCCACAGTTTGATTTCGTAAACAAACGTTTGCAATGTAAATTCAAATATTGCAGTCTGTTAATGAAACAGGTTTCGATATCGATCAATTCTGTTTCAAAATTTTAAGACCTGAAACAGACGAAATTGAATTGCTGGTGTACAGTTCTCCAAAAAGTAAAGACAACAACTAAATCAAAGTCAAATAATAATGTTTTCAAAACTTATGCAGTATTTCGTTTATTACTAAGTCAGAAAGTATGATTCAGAGTACACTTTAATTCCAGTTTTTTGCCAATACAGTGTTACAGCAGCTATCCTACATATCCCACATACGGCCAGGAATTATATACACCGCTATAAGACTCTTGCTGTTAATTTAATGCGTAGCATGCAAATTTGTCTCATTCTTGCTACACCCCGGCTGAATACTCACTTGTTTCGAAAAGAAATTGAGCCATTGCTAACACTGTGTCTCGAATTTAGACAGCCGTAAAATGAAGTTTCATTGGGTATTTCTTCGAACTAAGGTGCCTTCAATCAATTCTCTTTTCCGTTACATGTGGAGTTTTTATTATCCACTTCAGGAAAGCTTCTTGCTCTCGAGGTTACGCTTTGTTGTCACAATTTTTTCTATTGGCTTCAGAAATTGTCTCATGTTAATAAGAACTGTGCGATAAATGATTAGCTCAATTACTGTAGCAGACTGGTAACAGAATTGTCCCCCGAGATATTCGAGCTTTAAACTTTTTTAATGTTACATCTGCCTCTGAAGACTATTGACAGTGAGAGTTCAATAGCGTCAACTCACGGGGGACTCCTCCGTGTTCTGAGAGTAAAAATTTTATTAGATTAATGACTTCAGTTGCTTCTGTTGATGTTTTCACCAATTTTATGAAAACTTTCTTAAAAATGTTTTTTGTCGGATTTGAATACATATCTTTATCTTAAATTCATTTGAGAGCATGGCTAGTAGCTAGTACTTTTTAGAGATCTTCTCGCTCCAATTAAGTGACGCTTATATTTGTTACATTTAATCAGGTTTTTGGATTGACATAACTCTTTTACTGGTTGCATTTAGTCAATCTAGGAGATCAAGTTTAGTTTGGACATTGTTTTTACTCATTTGTTCTGTGATGAAGAATTGCAAATATAGCAGATGTTGCCAAACTTTTTCAAACTTAGTACCGGGTGTGTAGAAAATGGAACCATTCGTCCTCAAATCGGCTTTTGACATCGTTTTTAATTCGTTTTTTATCTTACTAAAATTTTCGTAAACGTTGCTTTCTATTGATTGTCGATACAATCTTTTTTTTTAGTTTTCCGTCCCTTTGGAAGTGTTCTTTTCAAACAAAAAAGTTGGTTCGGTTCTCAGCTTTAGTTTTATCGCAGTTTTAGTTCCCGTCCACACATTAGCCTTGTTATTTAATACCGATCGCTCCGTAAACTTCAAACTTCGTCGTAAACGTGTTTAAATTTTGTGCCTGAATTTTGTACCTGGACTTTCTGTTTCGACTGATTGACTTTTTCTGTTTTAGAAGCATTCGTTTCATCAATTTTGTACTTTTGCTATCTTTTTTCAAATTCGACTTCTGCGAAGTTGAATTTGAACTATTTTGCTTTCTCTAGCTCTTCATATTGCACCGTATACCAGTCATAATTCAGTTAGAAGTTCGGAAATTTCAATAGACGGTCCTCTGTCCAATCTTATACATGTATATCAAGGACAGTTTCTACTTACATGAATCTGAAGCGTTCGTTTGGAGGAACCCTTAAATGGATGAATTTTTAATGGATCGAATAATTTAGTTGCATCTTTTAATGTTTTTACCTATTTAATAAAATTTTTCGTGAAAAAATATGTTTGATACCGGATTTGAATACGTATCTTTATCTTCGATTGATTTTAGAGCACAGCTTGTACTTTTTAGAGATCTTCTACCTCCAATTAAGTGAAACTAATTTATGTTACATTTATCAGGTTTGTTGGTTTTGGGACGAAAAAGGAAATTCAACTGAAATTTCCTTTTCTGAAATTTGCACGCTCGAGAACATTAAATTGATGATACCTAAATTCTACTTTTCCTTCAGATAACTGTTTTAATGGCTGCATTTAGTCAATTTAGGGCATCAAGTTTAGTTTGGATATTGTTTTTGCTCCTTTGTTCTTTGATGGAGAAATGCATCTATAACAGATGTTGCCAAACTTGGTTGAGCTTAGTACAAGATGTGTAGAAAATGGAATCAATCGTTTTTCAAAACTGCTTTTTGACATTTTTTTATTCGTTTTTTATCTTAATAAAATTTTTGTAAACGTTGCTTTCTACTGATTGTTGATGCAATCTTTTTTTAGTTTTCCGTGCTTTTGGAAGCGTTCTTTTCAAACAAAAAAGTTGGCTCAGTTCTCAGTTTTAGTTGTATCGCAGTTTTAGTTCCCGTCCACACATTAGCCTTGTTATTTAATACTGATCGATCCGTAAACTTCAAACTTCGTCGTAAACGTGCTCTAATTTGGTGCCTAAACTTTGTACCTTGACTTTCTGATTTGACTGATTGACTTTTTATATTTTAGAAGAATTCGTTTCATCAATTTCGGACATTCTCGATCTATTTTGCGTCTTCTGCGAAGTCGAACTTGAAATTGTTTCAGTTTCTCCAGCTCTTCAATTTGCACTGACTACCAGTCATAATTCAGTTAGCAGGTCAAAAATTTCGAGTGATCGTCATCTGTCCAATCTTTTAGCTGTTGGAGTTCGGAATCATGTCTATCAAGGACAGTTTTTATTTACACGAAGCTGAAGTGATTGTTTGACGGAACACTTAGGTTATTGAAGCTGTGCAACATAATTCCTTTCGACCAATTTTTTTCAGGTTTTGTACCTGGGCTTTCTGTTTCGCCTGCTTCACTAGTTCCACTTTAGAAGTATTCGTTTATCCGTTCCATCAATTTTGGAAGTTCTCAATAATTTTACATCTTCCGCTTATGCAAATTCAATGTTATTTCGGTTTCTCCAGCTCTTGATATTCCACTGACTGCCAGCCATAATTCAATCGCAACGCGAAAAGCATGCAAAGCCATATTTATCGATTTACAGAGTGGGACCCTATACTATCATCAAAACCAAAACTGAAATCGTTAAATAAGATTTGTGGTGGTGGGATTGCTATAGGAAGAATTGTTTAACAAATTCAGCTTGAACTCACCGTTCGATCCATAGTTTCAATCTTTTAAAGAAGAATGGATATAATTTTTTAACCATGAACAAGAAGAAGACATGTAATTACTGTTCGATTTTTGGACTTTAATACCACCGACCGTTTCAAAAGATTGTAAAAAAGTATTACAGCGTCTGCTGCTTGAGTACTTAATAAGGTGGATATCTATAAAAAAAATTGAAAAATTTACAAAACCACCTTAGATATTCTTATATGGACAATATAGGCGGATGAATTTTACAAGAGACACCGGGAAACGAGGCCGAATATGGGGCAATTTTGAATGAAATCTGCTAGGTGTTTGGAATACACAAGGCAAAGAGGGTCGATAATACCTGCATTAAGGAGACTATGAGAAGAGAAATACAAAAAATGAATAAAAAAAAAGAGAGGTAATTACGACGAAAAATCAACGTCTACTTTTTTTATAAAAAGCATTAATGACAAAGTCAAAAAGGCATCACAACTTGAACTAAATTATGAACTAAACAATTTTATTTGTTTTTATTTTGAGCTTTAGCAGAAGATAAATGGAATTTGCCTTCACTGAAAATAAATAAAAATAGACAAATGGAAGGAGGAAAAAATTTTAAAAATCTTGGAAGCCATTAGAAGTCACACGAAATCACTTAAATCCTCCACAGCAAACAATTGAAACCTGTTATTGTCCAAAGTGTCATAAACAAAAAAAAACAAAGGCCAAGATCAGAGATTAAATTAAATTTTGCGAGAATTTTTTGGTTCAAAGCCTTTAAAATCATTATGTATATGCTAGAAACCTTATATATAATCAATTTCGCTGACTTTCAGCGCCTTTAATGTGGTATGTGACTAGCTGTTAATGTAGAAATAATGTTAAAATCGAATGAGACACCAAAAAAGAAACCCAGAAAAGTAAAAGTGTCCGAAAGAAGAAACAAGTTAGAATCAAAACCGAAACAAAATACTTTCTTAAAAGATAAAACAGCAATTAAAACTGCAATGAACTCAACTGAAAGAGGCTGCCACACTTTCCTGTCACGCTATGATTCACCGATCCGAAAGCGACGATAACATTATTTCCCGGGTCGAGGTTTTTGGGTAAATTTTCGTAAGAAATGCGGTGAATGCGGTGAATTTTCGTAAGAAATGCGGTGATTGCGGTGAATGCGGTGAAAAAAAATAATTCACCGCTTTTCACCGCATTTCTTACAAAAATTCACCACCAAATTCACCGCATTTCTTACAAAAATTCACCGCATAGACTATTATGGCAAAATAATGTAAGAAATGCGGTGAATGCGGTGAATGCGGTGAAAAAAAATAATTCACCGCTTTCTCTCAAGCGGTGAATTATTTTTTCTCACCGCTAGATGCGGTGAAAAAAAATAATTCACCACATTTCACCGCATTTCTTACAAAAATTCACCGCATATTGTTTCCAAAAGTTTACTTAATCTGATTTAAATTCACAAGAATTAACAAACAAGTAAGTGACAGTTGGCGCAGTGGAATAAGCATTGGAAGGCATGCAGGAGGGCAGAGGTTCGAACCCGTGTAGGGACGATTCTTTTTTGTAAGAATACTGAGAACGCGATGAAAAAAAATAATTCACCGCGATTCACCGCATTCACCGCAAAAAGATGTAAGAAATACGCGGTGAAAATTATTTTTTTTCACCGCATTTCACCGCATTTCTTACGAAAATTCACCACCAAACCTCGACCCGGGTTTACTCAAAATAGGCAACACAATATGGCTTTGGCCGCAACATTTATACGAATATCAACGTCAATAAATTTGCCAGCTTTTCTTATAATTTAAACAATATTTACCTGTTTTTTTGGCGAGTCGATTTAATTACATCAACATGCTTGTTTTTATCCCTATCTATAGCTGATTTTTTTCATCCATTAATTCCTTCACTTTTATTATCTAAACTGATTGAGAAATGAGACATCCAATCATTTCAATGAACATCCTTTCAACTTTTAGAGAATTTCAACATTGAAAGGATTTTAATTAACTGTAGATAAAGTCGATTTTTATGGAAAGCCTTATAACGTTATCCATTGAGTTGAAAACATGCAATTAAGATATACAAAATAAATTATTAGCTCAAAAACTTTCACAATAAGGAATACTTTCACAATCGGCGCATCCATAGTTGATTATATTAATGCAACCATCAGTTTTTTGAGGTGATCATTTTATAGAAAAAAACAACTGTTCGTAAATAAAGTGATTCTCTGATCAGATTGTTTCCAGCGCAGACTCTTGTCAGAATCAGTTTTGATCGCGCTTGAGTCTAAATATAACTACAGCGTCATGACCAGACATTACAATGACCAAATGACACCTTTCATTTGTGACCTGGTATAAATAGGGCCATGGACCAGAATTTCATCTTCGTAAATTTCTTCTAAACTACTCCAGCACATTTTTAGAGGAGGGGGCGCAATATAGTTTATATTGATTCATTATTCTAATTGCTCCGACCCCTCATGAGGGGTGGTGGGGGGCCATATAATCAAAAGGATTTTTTTGTTCAGTCAAATGTGACAGATCGATACATTCATTGCAGCGAGTTTTGAGCGGTATCGATTGAAAAAAACCCTTCCAGCATAGAACATGGAACTAAAAAGATTTTCTTAATTTTTTTCTACAGCGAGTTATCGATTTTTAAAATTTTGTGAATATTAGACCGATCTGTGTTACTTTTATTCATGTAAGAGAATGTAGATAAGGATTCAATTACATAGTTCTAGTTAGTTTGTTAAGTTTTTTATATCAGTATTAAGTTGAGGGGACAACCAACTCGTCTTGGTTGTGATAAGGACAAAAGTCAAAGTTTTTTTCAATTTTTACTTCTGATTTGATTGTTGCACGACATTCTCCAGGGGAAAGAGAAGGCCAACTAACACATCAGAGACGGTTGACGAGATCGTCGGAGAGGGTCTAACCCAAGTTGCCTAGAGAACCGTTTCGAAAAAAGTTCAAAAAAAACTGGGCTAATCAGCCAAAACGCACGTGCCGTAAGCTGTTTTCGCCTTCACTACACGATGTTGTCCATCTCGTCCAGGGTAGACCTCGAGGACACGTCCAAGTGGCCAAATGCCACGTGGAGTCATATCTTTCAGAATCCAAACGATGTCATTGACTCTGAGTGGTGTTTGGTCATTTTCGCTCTAATTGGACCTCTTTAACAGTGTCGGAAGATACTCATTGACAAGTCGTTTTCAGAAATGTTCGACCATTTGCTGAACATTCTTCCAAGACTTGGCGCTGGCGGGAGCTTGGCTGTCGAACTTTCCTGGTGGGAGAGAGTTGAACGGTCTGTTGATAAGAAAATGGTTTGGCCTGAGGGGCATTTCATTTTCTGGAAGGTCAGCGACAATCGTTAGTGGTCTAGAATTCAATATAGCTTCGGTATCGACCAAAATTGTCCTGATTACATCAAACGACAATCTTCTGGAGCCTAGAATGATCATTAGATTGACTTTTGCGGTCTGGATCAAGCGCTCTCAAATACCGCCAAAATGAGGTCCATAGGGAGGATTGAACTTCCAGGCTGTGTTCGTTGCTGCCATTGCTTTGTAGATTTTGTCGTTGTCCAGACGTTTCACACATCCTTTTAGTTCCTCAGGTGCACCAATAAATGTCTTGCCATTGTCACTGAGCATTGTTGTTGGCTGGCATCTGCGGCTTACAAAACGTCGATAACCATTTAAAAAAAAGTCAGTGTTGAGATCGGGACAAGCTTCTAGAGGGACACACCTAGTAACCAGGCAGGCGAAGATGAGGCCGTAGTGCTTTTCAATCTGTCCTTTGGAATCATCTATATAAAAAGGTCAAAAAATGTCGACTCCGCTGTTCGCGAAAGGATACTGGGTAGAGTCTGTCGGGAAACTGCAGGCAGGGAGGGGAGACATGACGGGTTGAATGTTTTGAGCAGCAAATCGTCTACAAAGAAAACATCTGTACTTTATACTTAAAATTGTTTTCTAAGACCAATGATGGGGTATCTTTGCTGCACAAAAGCTTTCACTGGCTCTGTTCCTTGGTGACGCAAAATTCAGGAGCAACTTGTTCCAAGTTGAAAACCGTGTCGGGTTGATTATTTGCTCCGATAAATTGAGTGAAACTTCATGCATTGCTAACACATGCTTTGAAGAGTTTTCGGGAGCACTGAGCTGTCTTGTGCAAAGAAATGCTGGCGCTGTTAGCCATTTGGCTGGAATTTTGTCTGGATTAAGATCACGGGTCCCTTGATTAGCTGGATTTTTTTTGGTGGTAAAGTGTTATTGTGTTCCATTGGTAAGCATCAGTTGATGCAAGGATTTCTTTTAGGAGATTCGCAACAAAAACAGGTTGCTTCGTGGTTGTGGATAACCAGTCCATTACTACTTGACTATCTGTCCAGAGTGTAGAGCGAGTAATGTTAAACGATGACTCCTTTATGATGGTTGAAAGAAGGCGCACTCCGATGACTGCGGCTTCCAACTCTAATTTGGGTATGCTGATTTGTTTAATTAGGGCGGCTTTCCATTTGACTATTAAGTAACAAGTTTCAACATCAGTGGCTAATTTAGGAACTGTTTTGAGGTATGCAACGACTGCAACTGCTTTAGTTGAGGCGTCGACAAATATATGAATTTCATTTTCACCTTCTGGTGAATGGATACTCTTATTGAGAGTTCTGTTCAATGTCACTTCTAGTTAAGAAAAGTGTAAGTCCAATTTCTTTTGAAGTGATTTAATCACGTGAGGGGAATTTTGTTCGTCCCATTTCTCCCAAATTTCCACCGTTGCTGCAGAAGTTTTTTGAAACGGATCGTTGATGGCAACATTATCCCTATTGGGTCGAAGATCGAGGAGACAAGACTAAAGATCTTACGTTGAGTGTACGCAAATGCATCTTTTGGGAAATCATTGAGAGGTTTCATAAAAAAAGCAGTCTTTCTCAAGATTCCATTTAACATCAAGAACTCTAACAATATCTGTCTGGTTGTCTTTGTCTTCTGGGGGGATTTGGTTTAGGGCTAGAGAGTTGTTTGTAAAGTTGACAAACACACTGTCGTTAAAGATTCAATTCAATTCGTTTAACTTTAACTTACACAAGCAACGTTGCAACATTAAGGCTTATGAGCGTAACAACGTCAAGGCGAGCGCCTCTAAATGGCCCGGCAAATCTATCTGTATCTGCTAGCAGGTACTTTGTCTGTGCCGATTTTCGGCTCAGATTGGTCACCGATACGTTTTCGTAACATAAAATTATCAAGCCTATAAGGAGCGCAATCGATTTAGTATATTAGCAGGCTCAACGAAAATTATGCTAAATGAACCTTTTCCGAGCTTTCTATGCCAAATAGAAGAGATTTTATGTGCATTCAATCTTTTTGTAAGGCTTACATGATTAAGAAATTACGTAATCTTTCTTTTCTCGCTGCTTAAATGGCGCTGCAAAAGGATTGTTCATTTCCCGCTCTAAATAGCGTTGCTCATTTAGTTTACTCGGTAACATCCTCCGGCCCGGAAGAAAATGCTGGTAGGATCGGTACAAGCTAAGCGAGTGGGCGTACGATCGATCCGGAAGACGTGCGTACGACGGCGGAGCGAGCGACGCTGTCGGAGCCGTAACGGAGTTCTTCAATCCGAGACGTTGGATAGTATCCCCTAGGGTTGCTTTCTTCAACGATCCAAACTAAATCACCAGCCTTGAGGTGATGCTCGGCAGGCGTCTGCCACTTAGCTCTACGGTTCAGCGCAGGTACATACTCCTTAACCCAGCGTGCCCAAATTGCATTGGCGTAGGACTGTGCACGCGCGTACCGCTTAAGATGATCGAACTCGTCGACGCCAACGCTGGTCGGAATTCCGGTTGCTTGGTTACCGAGCAGAAAATGATTAGGTGTTTTTGCGCCTAGGTCGGACGGATCGGCGCTTACGGGCGTTACGGGACGTGAGTTTAGTGCATATTCGACCAGACAAAAAGTAGTGTTCAACACCTCATCTGTGAGGCGACGCGTACCGAGGATAGTGTACAGTACTCTTTTAAAACTACGAACTAACCTCTCCCAGACACCACCTTGGTGTGGCACACTGGGGGATTGAACCTCCACTTAATGTCCTTATGTGCAAGTTCGGTGGCAATGTTAAGCGTATTCCATTTTTCCATACATTCACGGAGCTCTTTCTCCGCTCCAATGAAGTTCGTACCATTATCCGACCAAATTATAGCAGGAGTACCCCGACGGGAGACGAACCGCTCCACTCCCATTACACACGAACTAGTGTCCATGGACGGGACGACTTCAACATGGACAGCACGAGCAGTGAGACATGTGAAGAGAAATCCCCACCTCTTCTCGGTAGTCCGACGAACTGTGACGTAGAATGGGCCGAAGTAATCAACCCCGTGTTGGTAAATGGAGGAGACTGGTATGCGAGTCTCTCCTTTGGGAGGTCTGCCATGATAGTTTGAATGGTTGCTGCACGGAACCTTCTACACAAGACGCAGTTTGATTTGATTGAACGCAGTGTGGAACGTAGTTTAAGGATGGCATAACGTTCCTGTACCTTTGACCTTAAGTAATCGATGCCCTGATGATGGTTCTTCAAATGAGTACGCCGCAGAAAAAAGTTTAACAAAAGTTTGACGCGCATCCAGCACGAGGATGCTTAGTGTCAAAGTCAATTTCCACTAGCCGTCGGAGTCGACCAGAAGAACGGATGAGACTATAAGGCCCAATAAACGGAGTAAACTGAGCAATGCGGCCGCTACTCTTAACGGATTTGTTGTCAAGAAGATCCTATCTTTCAGTATTAAAGGACTCTCCCTGAACCAAGTACTGGAGATGACGCTCGGCTTCGTCAAGCTCAACAGGGTCGGCTATGCTGCCGTCTACGTTACGATAACTTTCATGAGATGGTAGAAGACGGAGCACATATGCGGTGACTTGAAGTAATTTTTGATAATAACTGAACTTATCAAACGGGAATAGATTAATGCTTTGTTCCTTGGGGGGCTTGGTTACGGAAGCGGCTAGATATGAGATGGAGTCATCATCTTGTTCCTTAGTTACAACGCAGAGCTTGATGTCATCAACGACGTCAGTATTTGGTACAAAAGGGAATTGCTTAGTTCTCAAGAAGTCAGAACCCCTCACCCAGCAAAACTTGATTGCAAAACTCCAGCGGACATACCAAGCGTGTCAGAATCTGCCGGATTATCACAAGTGGCGACGTGGTTCCATTGATCAACGCTGGTGTTCTCCAGGATTTCACTAACACGATTTGCAAGGAAGATGGGGTGTTTGTTTGTTGAGTTTACCCACTGCAAGACGATACTACTATCTGTCCACATAAAGACTTTGTGCACAGTAACCGTTAATGCTCGACAGATTTCCCTTTTTAAAATGGCAGCGAGGAGATTGGCTTGTAATTCCAACTTAGGAACTGTCATTACCTTCATAAGTGCAACACGGGCCTTGCCCAAGACAAACGCCAGCTCTGTTATAATCTCCCCGGAGGTGCAAGATACTTGAGCCCTAAGAAAACCTACTGCACTGAATACGTCTTGCGAGCTATCACCAAACATGTGGAGTTCAAGATGTTGGAATGGTCCTGAAAAGTAACTTCTCGGTATAGTGATCTCAGCTAACCGCGGCAGTTCAATACACCAGGCAAAGAATCTGTCAACTGTGTCTTTAGGTAACTCGTCATCCCAACTTTGTCCTTGACACGCCAAATGTCTTTCAAGATTAACCGAGCACCAACAGTGAACAGTGCGACAAGACCAATTGGGTCGTAGACCTTTGACACAAGACTTAAGACCAAGCGCTGTGTTAAACTTTTCGTGATGGTGCTGTTAGTACCCCTACTCACAACCACAGTATCGTTGTTCTGATCTCACTTAAGCCCAAGCACGTGCATTGATTCCTCCTCTGATGAAACGATGACCTTCGGTTCAGTGGTTTGAGCAGACCCATCAATTCGGTCAGCCAGATCTAGTACATTGCTTACAAACTTAGTAAGCTTGAACCCACCTGATGGAGAAGACGTACCAAGTCTTTCGACCTAATGAGGGCCCTCTCGGGGGATTCCACTGAGTCCAAGTAATCGTCCATGTAGAAGTTCTCAAGGACGGCTTTCGCAGCTTCTGGGTACTCCTTAGCATTATCGCGTGCCGTGCGCTGAAGTGCGTAGTTGGCGCAGGTGGGCGAATCTTTTGCCCCAAAGATGTGGCGCGTATACTGGTGTACCACAACATTTGATGTGGGGTCCTCCCGCCACAAAAAGCGTAATGATGGCTGATCACATGGTAACACTCCAACCTGGAGGAACATTCCCTCGATGTCGTCGGATACGGCAAATGGATGTTGTCTGAACCGTAGGAGTACATAGATTAAGTTTTGCAGTAAGTCAGGTCCGGTGAGTAATGACTTATTAAGAGATGCGCCATGGAATTTAGCTGCTCTGTTTAGTACCCTACGGACCTTGCCCTGCTTGTTTGGGTTAACAACCGGGTGGTGTGGTGGGTACCACTCTCGTTCCGAGCGACTTTCCACCTTATGAGCATCTTTGACCCTTACTACGTAGCCTTTGTCTAAGTCCTCCTTGATGGTATTCGAGTACTTTTCCCTTAAAGTCAGGTCTTTCGCAAGCCGCTTTTCCAAAGATTTTAATGGAACAAGCGCTGAGAAATAATTGTTGGGCAGTTCGATGTTATCTTCAGCCCATAGCATTCCGACATTGTACCTTTTCTATTATGCACGGTAGTGTTTTCAAGAATTTCATGCGCACGTGCATCAGAGGAGGATCGTGGGTCTAATTGCTTAAGTGCGCCGTACGACTCCATGTCGTACCAAGATTTTACCTGACTAGCGAGTTCAAAATCCTGATCCTTATTAGCTTTGAAACAAGTCGAGACTAAACCTGAAGACGACGGTAGAGGGCCGCTTAGAACCCAACCTATGGGCAAGCGAACAGCGAAGGGCGAGGACCTCTCGTCGGCAGCGAAGTACTCTAAAGGGCGGATGGCATGATACACATCCAATATGTAACTGGGTCTAGAACTGCTAGGTGCGGGTATGTTTCCTGAAGTTCTTTAATGTTAATGACATCGGCGCCTACATTTATATCTTCCTTTATGTAAGGGCTGACTTTAAATGGTTCAAATGCTTGGTTGTCGCGTGATGTTACAATTAGTTCAACTAGCTTTGTGTCTACAACCTCCTCGGTATTTATACCCTTGACTGTTAGTTTCAGTGCTGTACCGTGCAAACCAAGTCTATTTGCAAGATCATTGGACACCCAAGAGTTACTGCAAGCGGTATAGCACACAACTAAAGCCGTGGGTTCTTTACCAGAAGAGCTCTTCAACTGTAAATCAGTCACCTGAAGGAGGCCTTTCACATTACTCACAGATAACAAAGTGGTCGTCTTACTCGATGATTGGACACAAGGAAGTTCACTTTGATTTGCGCCAGCATTAGAATTACTGTTGTTGTTGTTTGAAGTGGATGGATAAGCCCTCTCAGCTCAATGGAGTAGTGTATTATGGGAGCTGTTGCAACCGTCCTTTCTGCGTTTCCTAGGATTTGGGCATTGCCTGAACATATGTTTTTCTCTCAAACATGAGAAACACAGTTTTGCTTCCGCCACTACCCTCGCTCGCTGAGTGGGAGACTTTTCTTTAAATACCTTACACTCCCAGATGCGATGGTTACCTTTACACACAATGCAGCGAGGGGCTGCAGGCGTTGCCGATGTTGAGGCTGGTCTCTGAGTGACCTCAGTTTGTGTATTAGCAGCAAAAGTTCTTGAGGCAACTTTGGTCTTTACTACTGAGTTGGTGTTATCCTCAGTTCTTGCCTTCGATGAAGTTTGTTTCATTAAATCAAGTGCCTCGGCCTTCTCCTTCAACCAATCGTTGAAGTCAAGGAGTGTTGGCTTTACCCAATGTTTCTTCACTGTGAAGAGTGACCAAGACTCTTTCAGATTGGGTGGCAATTTTTGCACAGCCGTGTTGAGAAGTGAGGCGCCCTTAAGGTCTGAGTCATATGAAAGTGATTTAAAGACCCCAACAAGACTTGAAATTGTTGCAGAATAGTTTATGATGTTATCACTATTGTGCATTTTAAGTGGAGGAAAAGAGCTGAGTTTGTCTAAGTGTGCACTGACTACTGCCTGTGGTTGGCCAAATTTACGTTCGAGTGTCTTAAATGCATCCTTATACATTGAACCACAGTATGCGAACTCAGCGATGGCGGTTTTAGCTTTTCCAGTTACAAGCGTTTTTAAGTATGTTAACTTGACATCATCAGTCAAGGACTGTGCGTCTATGGCGCTTTTAAATTGTCCGAACCATTCGTGCCACTGCAGTGGATCACCATTGTACTGTGACAATTTCCACTCGGGCGGTGGATCGTTCTTCTTACAAGTAATTGCCTCCGCCAACTGCTTTATCAAATCCGCAGAATCCAAAGAAGGAGCCGAAGGTGTGGGATGCGGCGGGCCACCCCAACACAACGGGTTCGGAACAGTAGCTCCATACGTTGGTGGAATGATCGGAGTGACAAATGTGGGGGCGGTACCTGTGAAAGAACTAAGTGGATTCGCTTGCATGAAGTCTGATGTTACGTAATTTTGAGCGCCTGCTGCTGCTTGTACATGAGAGGAGCGGAGCGATGTAGCGATACGAGGAATGATTAACGTGGCCGGTTGTGCGGTGTATAAGTTTGCAGTTGTACGTACAAGTGGTACTGCATTAGATGGGACTGCTGCCGGAAAACGCCAGACATTTGGATCCGGAGGAGCAGGAGGTGCGTGGGTTATAGGGACAAAACTTTGGGGCTGAAAACTCTTTTGTGGGGGTGGTGGATGAATTAATTATTGCGGAGCATAAACGAGTGTATTTAAAGGTGGTAAACGCGGAGGGCTGACTAAATTCAACTGTCCCGGCATGCTCGACCTGCGCGGGAATTGATGATCAAACTGTAAATCATCGAAGTGCATTGTTACTTGAGACAGTTGTCGGGCTGTGTTTGGGGCGTTTAGTTGAGTTGGCATACCGAAGTTTACTGGGGGTGATGGAGGCGTATATTGAGGCTGTTGCTGCTCTTGCCTGGTGTTGTTTGCACCATGTGCATCATTGGTTACATTGGTTCTACTACTTGGTTCTTGCGGCTCATGGACAGGGAGGTTGATGTTGGCCTCAACTTGACCATGTGTTTTGAGATTGAAGTGTTAGTTTGGAAATTGAGCTGAAGAAGGTCGTTTGACAATTGCTTGGTTGGATTGGGCGATGGAACCCGAGAAGTGCAAACTCGGTTCGTTTGCAACATCAGCCATGTTCCCGGCCGGTGACGAATTAACCCAATCTTGAACAAGTTTCTTGCTCTTGACTGAACTTCTTTCCGTAAAAACCCACTCATTTTGTCTGTACCAGACCCGTCTGCTGATGATTTTGTCATCAACTCAATTTCCTCAAGGGCTGCAGCAGCTACTTCTTTGCGATGATCCTCCTCAAGCTGCTCAATTTCCATTTCCCGCAATTTTGTTTGTTTTTCAAATTCAAGACGCTGTCTAGCAGTGCGGAGCTTTGCCTCATGTTGTTTCTCAAGTTCCTCCCTTTTGAGTCTTGATATTTCTAAGTCTCGATGACGCTTACTTGGTCTTTTTGAGGAAGTCATATGTGAACCTGATCTTGAATGGTGAGAGGTATACGGCTCTGCTGTCTCTTTATCATGAACCGAATTGATATACCCTCGAGCAGCAGCAATGAACTCATCAGTTTTCTTTGTTACAGTCTCTAACCATTTTTCAAGGTTCTTACAGGCAGAATCGGGATCTTCAGTCTTTTGTGCCAGATCAAAGAGCTCTTCATTCTTATCAACTACTCTAGTAAAAGCATCCTTGCACTTAACAATCAGACATTCGATCTTAACTTTCCTGTCTTGCTTATCAACAGCATTGTTAATTTCACCATAGATGTTATTAAGTTCAGCCTCTAATTTTGACCTCGCACAACAAAGTTTGTTAAATTTGTCCTGCAATGTTGTCATGATCTTGAGAAAAACAGGAACCACAAGTTTAATTAGGTACTAATATAAAGTACATACACATGCAACAGCACAACACAAATGGGTTATACCGAACCCTAGTGTGACGGTTTGCCTAGCAAACCGCCAAAGAGCAAGGACGTTCGTCGAGTACAATAGTACGGGAGACGGTACAATAGTACTTTCGAGTACAATAGTACTTTCGCCGTCGAGTACAATAGTACTTTCGCCGTCGAGTACGGCGAAAGGAAGAAAGAACGGTGCGCAGGAAGCGCGAAACGGGACAGAACGCGAGACGGGACGGACAGAAGGAGACGCCGAACAAGTAACGCACGCCACAACGGGAAACCAGACGGACAAACAGGAGCGTCGGGCGAAAAGCGCGCGACGAAGCGAGAAATTGGCACGGGCGGGGCGGAAACGTCGGGCGGACGGCACGCGACGCAACGGCAAAACGGCACGGACGGGGCGGAAACGTCGGGCGGATGGCACGCGACGAAACGGGAAAACGGTACGGAGGTGAAGGAAACGTCGAGCGGGTAGCGCGCGACGGGACGGGAAGCCGGGATCGTGCGGGAGGTAGACGGTAAACCACAAGCGAGGAGGCGGGAAATCTATGCTAGCAGACTAATGCAACAAACTCAACCAAACAAACTAGCCGTAACTCCAGAATAAACTTAAGTCACACCCTAGAAAGAAGGAGAGAAGCTACTGCCAGGTAAACTGGCACAAAACATTGTGGGGATTTTTCTACAGCATCAAAACATCAAACAATTTACGGCAACAAGTAGCATAACCAAAGTTGAAAAGGTCAGGAAGTATACTAGCCGTAACTCCAGAACAAACTTAAGTCACACCCTAGCAAACCACCTTACCCAGACAACAAAAGTGCATACTACCAAAATTAATCAAGCTACAACGACTTGCTAGCAAACAAGTGAGTGTGGTGAAAGTCACGAAACAAACCAGCCGTAACTCCAGAATGAACTTAAGTCACACCCTAGCAAGCAACGAGACTAAACAACCAACCAGCATACTGGCAGAAAAAAATTTACTACAGCAAAAACTCAACATACTACATCTACAACAAATAAACGGGGAATAGCAAGAAACATGGCGACACGGAAACAAAAAGACGGAAACGGAAAATGAAACCAGATAACCTGCGGAAAACGGACGGTAGTGAATAACTCAAGCAATGGGGAGAACGAAACGTTTAGTAAAGCGCTATTGGAGAGAACCAACCACAAACTAAACGGTAACTCGTGAGTAAACTAAGTCACACCGCCAGTCAGCGGATAGACTGCCAAAACAACGCAAGACTAATTAACATTCAGGTTATCAAAGGCTTGAGTGAGTTCCGTCTCCTCGAACGCATGACGGGTGCGAAGCGTTTTACGACGGCGCTTAGAGAGCTTTTTCGGTCGGGAGCGTGTTATCAAGGACCGAAGGTTGTTCTTATGTGCTAACACAATAGTGAGTGTTTTAAGCTCAAGCGCAGGCCTTTGGTGTAATGCTCTGTACTCTTTGAGTAAACTAGGATCTTTCTGTTTACGTTTAGACACAATGTCTTTTACTATGTGAATGGTAACTAGAGTACTACGCTTGAGCTGTTCGTAAATATCAGGAGTTCCATATCTGAGGCAATACACTATAGCTTCTATGCGCTCCTGATACTCATCAAGCACTGCAATAAGCTGCGAAGGTGTTAAAGGCTTATTGTTGTTACTGCGATGACGAGATAATGAATTGCTCACCACATCATGCCATATAACTAGCCTCTTTTTATCACGGAAGAAATGACTCAATTGAAACTGAGCAGTTTTTCGTACTTTCAGACCCGATAAGGCTTAAATTTTTTTTTTATAATGGTCTTGAAACGCTTGAGGCAAAGTTTTTATGGCGTGATGCATTGAACTTGCAGCTAATAAGAAAACCATATAATGTTTTTACAACATAACTGATGTGAGTTATTTGGATTATTAGGAACTAACAAAGCCACCATTGAAATGCCCTTTGTCAATACGAATGTACAGCTCTCATTTGTAGGCTTTTAGAATATACCTTCTAAATTATTTTTAATTTCTGTTATTTTAAGTCTAAATATGTAAAAAAGTTTCTCAGCTCCCTTCTCCAACAAATAGTCTATTTCGCTGAGACTTGACAAAATAGTACTACATGCTTTTTTTACAATCTGGCAGAAAAGGATTTGCGAATTTCAGAAGCTTTGCTCAAACTCCGAACCTTGATTTTTTTAAACTCAACAAATTATAGGGGATAAGTTATCGGTGACCAAGTGAAATAACCCGAAAAAAATGAGTATGAGTCAAATTAAGAGGGATTTGCTAGATTTGCTGGTTATTTATCAATTCACGACAATCAGAAACGTTTTTCAAAGTAAGTTATTTTATTGGATGAGTCTTGCAGTTTTCTTGCTAGTATTTGTTGCATCTCTGTCCGACACCGATGCCAACACCGATGCCAGCTTCTGATTAAACTGAAAGTGGAACAGAGGTAAAAAGGTTCACAATTGTTCCCAGTGGCCCTGAAAGCTCTCGATTCGAAAGTCCTGAACACTTTAGGGGCTGGTTTGAATTCACCACAGTTCAGCTTCATATTAAACGTTTTCCACTTCTTCTTTTAACAATTTTTCCGGAGCATCGAACCTCTGATCGACGTGTTAGTGTACTCGTTTAAATCTGGACCCCATCTTTCACTCTCAATGGTAATTGAACACTCCGTAACTGGCTAACGCATTAAGTTTAGCGCATAAATGCTCAATAAATTCGCAATCAGGACAATGATTCTGTCCAAATTGACCGCTGTACTCCGATTTCAATTTATGAACTACGCGTTATTATAAATTTAAAGACTTAAAGCTACCCCGGATTTATGTAAATTTGCCTCGGATTTTTGTAAGGTTGCCACGGCTGTGTGTTCGCGGCACCAAAGATAAAGGTGACAAACACACTTGCGCTAAAGATTCTTTTCAATTCGTTTAACTTTAAATTACACAAGCAACGTTGCAACATTAAGGCTTCTGAGCGTAACAACATCAAGGCGAGCGCCTCTAAATGGCCCGGCAAATCCATCTACATCTGCTAGCAGGTACTTTATCTGTGCCGAATTTCGTCTCAGATTGGTCACCAATACGTTTTCGTAACATAAAATTATCAAGCCTAAAAGGAGCGCAATCGATTTAGTATATTAGCAGGCTCAACGAAAATTATGCTAAATGAACCTTTTCCGAGCTTTCTATGCCAAATAGAAGAGATTTTATGTGCATTCAATCTTTTTGTAAGGCTTACATTATTATGAAATTACGTAATTTTTCTTTTCTCGCTGCTTAAATGGCGCTGCAAAAGGATTGTTCATTTCCCGCTCTAAATAGCGTTGCTCATTTAGTTTACTCGGTAACAGTTTGAAACAAATTTTGTGAGTCGAAACCCACCTGTTTGCAGACATTTTTTTTGTTTCAAGAACTGCCTTGCAAGCTTCTTCTTCTGTTGCATGTGATTGGATGTAGTCATCCATGTAAAAGTACTTTCTGACGGCTTTGAGGTCTTCTGGGAATTGTTGAATGTTCTCTTTGGCACAATGGTTAAGAAAGTATATTGCGCACGAAGGCGAGCAATTAGCTCCAAAGATGAGTCTGGTAAATTGGTACTGTTATATCTGATTGTCTGCTAACCAGAGAAATCGAAGAGCAGATTGATCAATCTGATGGATGGCGATTGCATAAACATGCCTTCGATGTCCGCAAGGACTGCAATGGGATGTTCTCAGAATCTCATCAGGACACCTAAAAAGTTATTAAGGCGATCTTGTCCTGTAAAAAGGTTTGAATTTAGCGATTGGCCGTGAAGCGGCTTTTGCAACTCGGCGGACTTTTCCGGGCTTATTGATGTTTTCCACAGCATGGTGTGGCAGGTATCACATACAGTCTGGTTGAGGATCTTGCATTTCCACCGGCTTGACATAGTTTTTCTCAAGGTCTGTCAAGAGAGTCTTATTGTTTTTTTCTTGCAACAAAGGTTTACGCTGAAGGCGTGTGTTGAGGCTTTTTACTTGGTTCAGTGCAGAATAGAAGTTGTTTTCCGACTTTATGTCTGATTTCCAGGTCAGTTTGATTTCATATCTCTCAACTTGTCCAGGGTCCTTCTGAATGTCATCTGCTTCAATACTCCAGAACTGTTGAACAAGTTCATCAAGTCCGGGTTCATCTGTTCTGTTTCTTGACACATGGAAAATAAATTTCTTCTGCTGACTTGCGGGCTGCTGAGTGGTGGCTGCTATACAATTCTCATATTCAACGGTGAGGGTCCAACCCAGTTTGGTTTTTACACCAAACGGTGATTTTGATTGCCAGGTATAACATGTGTAGGTTAGGTGAATGCGAATGCGTTAATACCGAGGAGGGTGCCGATTTTGTCATCGGCAATATTTGGGTAATGTATGGGGCTCAAACTGTTGAAGGCATCAAATAGTTGATTATGTTCAAAAATTGTTGCAGCTGCGACGTTCAGGGACGGGGTGCTGAACGTTCGAGAGAGTTCAAATAATATTTCATTTGACTTATATGGAGTTATTGTGACTGGCTCAAAAACTTTTGAGAGGGACGTGATGTTCTCTGTATTGAGAACTTATATTGGTACTGACTGTTGAGTTTCACGGGGAAGCTCAACAAATTCAGCTATGGCGTCCAGTACGAAGCTGAATTGGCTACCTGGGTCTGTGAGGGCGTAGGTATCGAATGCTTTATTCCCCTTGAGAAATGAAACAGGAATAAGCCGCTCATACAAATTTTTCGGTGTTTCTGAGCATTGGTTAATGCTGAGCGATTGGTTAATTACATTGCTGTTTAAATTACTTCGTTGCAAGTTTTGCTGGCTTCGGTTGTTGAAAATTTGGCCATAAAGGCTGCTGGGGGCTTTGTTTGTTTGACTTTTCTGTTGAGAAGATGTATTTGGAGTTTGACCTGAATCTTTACTACTAGACGAAGCTGTTGGATTGTTACCAGAAAAAACTTCAGTAGAAAAAGCTGCTGTAGAAAAAGCTCGGTTTGTGTTACAAATTTAATTCCGAACATTTTGTGAAAATGACGGTTGTTTTTGCTGATGCGCAAAGTTCAAATGTTTTCTACTGTTTCCCGCTGATGCGTTGTTGGCTGACACCGAGAGGTTGCTATTGTATGGCTTGATTTGCAGGTTGTTCGAGTTGACAAAGTTTGAGGCTTGAGAACTGATGGTTCTTTGATTGCTTTCTCGACTCACTTTATAGTAGTTTTGAGCTTGGAGCTCTAACCATTGTTGAAAATCCACAAGAGTCGGGTCTGAGCTGAGCTCGGTAAGACAATGTTCAGTCCATTTCAGAACCAAAAGATGTGGTGTTTTTTTCTTTGGCTCAACAAATTTTAACAAATTTTTTAAACTCAACAAATTATAGGGGATAGGTTATCGGTGACCAATTGAAATAACCCGAAAAAATGAGTATGAGTCAAATTAAGAGGGGTTTGCTAGATTTGCCGGTTATTTATCAATTCACGACAATCAGAAACGTTTTTCAAAGTAAGTTATTTTATTGGATGAGTCTTGCAGTTTTCTTGCTAGTATTGGTTGCATCTCTGTCCGACACCGATGCCAACACCGATGCCAGCTTCTGATTAAACTGAAAGTGGAACAGAGGTAAAAAGGTTCACAATTGTTCCCAGTGGCCCTGAAAGCTCTCGATTCGAAAGTCCTGAACACTTTAGGGGCTGGTTTGAATTCACCACAGTTCAGCTTCATATTAAATGTTTTCCACTTCTTCTTTTAACAATTTTTCCGGAGCATCGAACCTCTGATCGACGTGTTAGTGTACTCGTTTAAATCTGGACCCCATCTTTCACTCTCAATGGTAATTGAACACTCCGTAACTGGCTAACGCATTAAGTTTAGCGCATAAATGCTCAATAAATTCGCAATCAGGACAATGATTCTGTCCAAATTGACCGCTGTACTCCGATTGCAATTTATGAACTACACGTTATTATAAATTTAAAGACTTAAAGCTACCCCGGATTTATGTAAATTTGCCTCGGATTTTTGTAAGGTTGCCACGGCTGTGTGTTCGCGGCACCAAAGATAAAGGTGACAAACACACTTGCGCTAAAGATTCTTTTCAATTCGTTTAACTTTAAATTACACAAGCAACGTTGCAACATTAAGGCTTCTGAGCGTAACAACATCAAGGCGAGCGCCTCTAAATGGCCCGGCAAATCCATCTGCATCTGCTAGCAGGTACTTTATCTGTGCCGAATTTCGTCTCAGATTGGTCACCAATACGTTTTCGTAACATAAAATTATCAAGCCTAAAAGGAGCGCAATCGATTTAGTATATTAGCAGGCTCAACAAAAATTATGCTAAATGAACCTTTTCCGAGCTTTCTATGCCAAATAGAAGAGATTTTATGTGCATTCAATCTTTTTGTAAGGCTTACATTATTATGAAATTACGCAATCTTTCTTTTCTCGCTGCTTAAATGGCGCTGCAAAAGGATTGTTCATTTCCCGCTCTAAATAGCGTTGCTCATTTAGTTTACTCGGTAGCAGTTTGAAACAAATTTTGTGAGTCGAAACCCACCTGTTTGCAGACATTGTTTTGTTTCAAGAACTGCCTTGCAAGCTTCTTCTTCTGTTGCATGTAATTGGATGTAGTCATCCATGTTAAAGTACTTTCTGACGGCTTTGAGGTCTTCTGGGAATTGTTGAATATTCTCTTTGGCACAATGGTTAAGAAAGTTTATTGCGCACGAAGGCGAGCAATTAGCTCCAAAGATGAGTCTGGTAAATTGGTACTGTTATATCTGATTGTCTGCTAACCAGAGAAATCGAAGAGCAGATTGATCAATCTGATGGATGGCGATTGCATAAACATGCCTTTGATGTCCGCAAGGACTGCAATGGGATGTTCTCAGAATCTCATCAGGACACCTAAAAGGTTATTAAGGAGATCTTGTCCTGTAAAAAGGTTTGAATTCAGCGATTGGCCGTGAAGCGGCTTTTGCAACTCGGCGGACTTTTCCGGGCTTATTGATGTTTTCCACAGCATGGTGTGGCAGGTATTACATACAGTCTGGTTGAGGATCTTGCATTTCCACCGGCTTGACATAGTTTTTCTCAAGGTCTGTCAAGAGAGTCTTATTGTTTTTTTCTTGCAACAAAGGTTTACGCTGAAGGCGTGTGTTGAGGCTTTTTACTTGGTTCAGTGCAGAATAGAAATTGTTTTCCGACTTTATGTCTGATTTCCAGGTCAGTTTGATTTCATATCTCTCACCATTGTGATTAATGGAGTTCTTCAAAATATCAACAAACTGTCTTCATGTTTTGTGTAAACTTGTCCAGGGTCCTTCTGAATGTCATCTGCTTCAATACTCCAGAACTGTTGAACAAGTTCATCATGTCCGGGTTCATCTGTTCTGTTTCTTGACACATGGAAAATAAATTTCTTCTGCTGACTTGCGGGCTGCTGAGTGGTGGCTGCTATACAATTCTCATATTCAACGATGAGGGTCCAACCCAGTTTAGTTGTTACACCAAACGGTGATTTTGATTGCCAGGTATAACATGTGTAGGTTAGGTGAATGCGAATGCGTTAATACCGAGGAGGGTGCCGATTTTGTCATCGGCAATATTTGGGTAATGTATGGGGCTCAAACTGTTGAAGGCATCAAATAGTTGATTGTGTTCAAAAATTATTGCAGCTGCGACGTTCAGGGACGGGGTGCTGAACGTTCGAGAGAGTTCAAATAATATTTCAGTTGAATTATATGGAGTTATTGTGACTGGCTCAAAAACTTTTGAGAGGGACGTGATGTTCTCTGTATTGAGAACTTATATTGGTACTGACTGTTGAGTTTCACGGGGAAGCTCAACAAATTCAGCTATGGCGTCCAGTACGAAGCTGAATTGGCTACCTGGGTCTATGAGGGCGTAGGTATCGAATGCTTTATTCCCCTTGAGAAATGAAACAGGAATAAGCCGCTCATACAAATTTTTCGGTGTTTCTGAGCATTGGTTAATGCTGAGCGATTGGTTAATTACATTGCTGTTTAACTTACTTCGTTGCAAGTTTTGCTGGCTTCGGTTGTTGAAAATTTGGCCATAAAGGCTGCTGGGGGCTTTGTTTGTTTGACTTTTCTGTTGAGAAGATGTATTTGGAGTTTGACCTGAATCTTTACTACTAGACGAAGCTGTTGGATTGTTACCAGAAAAAACTTCATTAGAAAAAGCTGTTGTAGAAAAAGCTCGGTTTGTGTTACAAATTTTATTCCGAACATTTTGTGAAAATGACGGTTGTTTTTGCTGATGCGCAAAGTTCAAATGTTTTCTACTGTTTCACGCTGATGCGTTGTTGGCTGACACCGAGAGGTTGCTATTGTATGGCTTGATTTGCAGGTTGTTCGAGTTGACAAACTTTGAGGCTTGAGAACTGATGGTTCTTTGATTGCTTTCTCGACTCACTTTATAGTAGTTTTGAGCTTGGAGCTCTAACCATTGTTGAAAATCCACAAGAGTCGGGTCTGAGCTGAGCTCGGTAAGACAATGTTCAGTCCATTTCAGAACCAAAAGATGTGGTGTTTTTTCTTTGGCTTTCCTAATGAGTGTTGTAGACTGGAGGTCTGCTGTAAAACCAAGGTATTGGAAGGCTTGCATAAGCCTTTTCAAAAATTAGGAAAAAGGCAATGAAGCTTTACTTGTTTTGGAAGCTCATTTGCCAGTTTTCGATCTGGTTAATGGAAGCATGAATAACTATAGTACGATCACCGAAATGTCGGATTAGTTCATTCAGTGCGCTCTGAGAATAAGATGGATCGCAGGAGTAAGCATGAATCAAGTCCTCCGCTTTCTCACTTACAGAATTCTGCAAGTAGGTTATACGATGCGTGTCTCTAATGTCCACTTGTTCCTATTGTGAATCATTGTATTGCAGTTATTTATCCACTCATGAAAGTGGATAGGGTTACCATTTAAATTCTGGAGTTTCAGAGGTGGCAATTTGTTTGTATGTTTGAAATTAACATTTTTGTCCTGTGTTACACTAGAGTTCGAGTGTACTGAGCTAATGTGTTGATTGATAGTGGGTGGTAAACTTTGGTTGATTGAACGCTG
The DNA here is from genome assembly GCF_964194025.1 of Convolutriloba macropyga. Taxonomy (NCBI): domain Eukaryota; kingdom Metazoa; phylum Xenacoelomorpha; order Acoela; family Convolutidae; genus Convolutriloba; species Convolutriloba macropyga. Next base: position 11,487,053 of record NC_134479.1, on the reverse strand, counting down.
GCTTAACTGATTTTGTCCAACAGGATTTAGCGATTGATTAATTCACATTGGGGCATGGACCTCAAACGTTACTGGAGCTTGAAAACTCAATGGACTGAGAGGCTACTTTGTCTGTGCCGAATTTCGTCTCAGATTGGTCACCAATACGTTTTCGTAACATAAAATTATCAAGCCTAAAAGGAGCGCAATCGATTTAGTATATTAGCAGGCTCAACAAAAATTATGCTAAATGAACCTTTTCCGAGCTTTCTATGGAGCTTTCCAAATAGAAGAGATTTTATGTGCATTCAATCTTTTTGTAAGGCTTACATTATTATGAAATTACGTAATCTTTCTTTTCTCGCTGCTTAAATGGCGCTGCAAAAGGATTGTTCGTTTCCCGCTCTAAATAGCGTTGCTCATTTAGTTTACTCGGTAGCAGTTTGAAACAAATTTTGTGAGTCGAAACCCACCTGTTTGCAGACATTGTTTTGTTTCAAGAACTGCCTTTCAAGCTTCTTCTTCTGTTGCATGTAATTGGATGTAGTCATCCATGTTAAAGTACTTTCTGACGGCTTTGAGGTCTTCTGGGAATTGTTGAATATTCTCTTTGGCACAATGTTTAAGAAAGTATATTGCGCACGAAGGCGAGCAATTAGCTCCAAAGATGAGTCTGGTAAATTGGTACTGTTATATCTGATTGTCTGCTAACCAGAGAAATCGAAGAGCAGATTGATCAATCTGATGGATGGCGATTGCATAAACATGCCTTTGATGTCCGCAAGGACTGCAATGGGATGTTCTCAGAATCTCATCAGGACACCTAAAAGGTTATTAAGGAGATCTTGTCCTGTAAAAAGGTTTGAATTCAGCGATTGGCCGTGAAGCGGCTTTTGCAACTCGGCGGACTTTTCCGGGCTTATTGATGTTTTCCACAGCATGGTGTGGCAGGTATTACGTAATTAAGCGATTGGTTAATTACATTGCTGTTTAACTTACTTCGTTGCAAGTTTTGCTGGCTTCGGTTGTTGAAAATTTGGCCATAAAGGCTGCTGGGGGCTTTGTTTGTTTGACTTTTCTGTTGAGAAGATGTATTTGGAGTTTGACCTGAATCTTTACTACTAGACGAAGCTGTTGGATTGTTACCAGAAAAAACTTCAGTAGAAAAAGCTGTTGTAGAAAAAGCTCGGTTTGTGTTACAAATTTTATTCCGAACATTTTGTGAAAATGACGGTTGTTTTTGCTGATGCGCAAAGTTCAAATGTTTTCTACTGTTTCCCGCTGATGCGTTGTTGGCTGACACCGAGAGGTTGCTATTGTATGGCTTGATTTGCAGGTTGTTCGAGTTGACAAACTTTGAGGCTTGAGAACTGATGGTTCTTTGATTGCTTTCTCGACTCACATTATAGTAGTTTTGAGCTTGCAGCTCTAACCATTGTTGAAAATCCACAAGAGTCGGGTCTGAGCTGAGCTCGGTAAGACAATGTTCAGTCCATTTCAGAACCAAAAGATGTGGTGTTTTTTCTTTGGCTTTCCTAATGAGTGTTGTAGACTGGAGGTCTGCTGTAAAACCAAGGTATTGGAAGGCTTGCATAAGCCTTTTCAAAAATTAGGAAAAAGGCAATGAAGCTTTACTTGTTTTGGAAGCTCATTTGCCAGTTTTCGATCTGGTTAATGGAAGCATGAATAACTATAGTACGATCACCGAAATGTCGGATTAGTTCATTCAGTGCGCTCTGAGAATAAGATGGATCGCAGGAGTAAGCATGAATCAAGTCCTCCGCTTTCTCACTTACAGAATTCTGCAAGTAGGTTATACGATGCGTGTCTCTAATGTCCACTTGTTCCTATTGTGAATCATTGTATTGCAGTTATTTATCCACTCATGAAAGTGGATAGGGTTACCATTTAAATTCTGGAGTTTCAGAGGTGGCAATTTGTTTGTATGTTTGAAATTAACATTTTTGTCCTGTGTTACACTAGAGTTCGAGTGTACTGAGCTAATGTGTTGATTGATAGTGGGTGGTAAACTTTGGTTGATTGAACGCTGGCTTAACTGATTTTGTCCAACAGGATTTAGCGATTGATTAATTCACATTGGGGCATGGACCTCAAACGTTACTGGAGCTTGAAAACTCAATGGACTGAGAGGCTTGTGCTGACGAGCCCTTGTTGACTGCTCACAGGTTGTGGAAATTGCAGAGGAGCTGCAATTACATTTGATTGTGAAGCTACCTGGTTTGGCAGAAAAATAGGAGCTGCAGGATTCAAGACGGTTTTTTGAGGCTGTTGGTCCATCAATTGCACGGTAATTGAAGGAACACTCGCGGAATGTACCCCAGTAATAGGATTAATACATTGATTGGATTGTAGGCAATTGTTTTCTGCGACTATTTTATCAGTTTTACTTGGAAGATGTGAGGTTCTGTTTGCCACTGTTGGTAAGCAGGGGAGTTTTTGCAGATCACAGTTCAACAGTTGACTATCGAGGTATCCACTTGTTCCTATTTGAACTTGAGAAGGTCCAAACTTCTGTTGCAGATTGGGAAAACTATGATATTGAGGATTTCTGGTGGCATATGAATCCTGATTATTTCTTTGCTTTGGCAAGTTTGAAATAAAGGTTTTCTCCAATGCCGAATTTTGGGCAAATAGACCATCTGCATGCAATTGAATAGTTGGATCTGCCAAATTGAGAGATTTGAAAGTGAGTGATTGCATGAAATGTTCAAGCTTTGGATTGGAGGCAAAAGGTTCTGCGACGTGTTAAAGTTGTCACTCAAGTTGATTTGAGCTCTTTCAATTTCGTGGACAACTCTATTTACCAAATTGGAGGCCATTTCGAGCTTCCCTGATCTGCGCGGATATGTGAATTCGTTGCTGGTATCCTGGTCGAAGCAGGGAAAAAGATTCGGAGCGTTCGTTTGGGTTTCAAGTTTATTTTTTGATTTTAGAAGACTTTAATGAACTCTCTTTTTAGGATTTCTTTCATGGGCTTCAAGGAAATGTTGAATTTGATTTCCTGGTTCATTAGATGTTTGTAGAAACAGTAATGGTTGTTTTGGCCGTTGTGGTATTGGATGCGGCGGATTGAAGATATTACTGCTGGTCTGCAATTCTTCTATATCGCGCTGATGCTGGATTCGTTCCTTGTCGTCACTCGGCGCAGGTGTTGATTGCCTAGATAAGTTTCTTCTGCTGAAGATCATGCTGACATCATCTCTAATGCAACTGGAAGACTGACTGAGCTGGCCATCTTCGTCCAACAGATCGAATTGCAGTTCCAATTCACTGAGTCGAGTTATTAGTGTCGTTTGCTTGTTCAATATTGATGATGCAGTGCTTTGATGGGGCTGCTGTCTCATCACTTCTTCTGAGAGTTTCATGAGCTCTGCTTGCTGGCCTTTGATTTTGTTGATCATCAAAGACAACGATCCGAAACTCCTTTTCTGCTCCACAGTTTTCTCAAGGAGATCGAGCAGTTTCTTCATTGACATTTCTGTCGCTTTGAACATATTGATGGCAAACTGACATTCAGCGCTGATCTCCTTCGACATTTTGTTGGCTGTTGCTTTGTTGTAGGTGATTTTTGATGCTGTTTAAGAAGAAACTCGCTACTGAAGGTGAAAAACGGCTTTAAGAATCGGAGCGACGCAAATTTTTGATGTAAAAAAGTTGTCTAAGGTTTGAATGCTAATGATCCTAGTTTTTCTTGTTCAAAAGACCAGTGACGCAACCCTTCTCATAAAGTGATGTCCTAGTATGTGTTTTGGGTGCTAAATCTAGCTTTTTGAACTAAAAAAAAAACTTAAAAGTTTTCCCGAACGTCCGCGCGCTTTAATCTACTTTCGTTCAACAGACCTAAATAATTGCTTGTTTTTTGTTGAATAAACAGAAGTTTTGCCTAAATAGCTGGCCTTAACTGTTTTAACTAGTGTGTGTGTGTGTGTGTGTGGCTACTGTGGTTGACAGGAATCCTGTGCTTTGTTACAATTATGCAGATGAACCAATATTAGACCAGAATTCAAGTAAATGTTACATTAGACTCCTTTGTCTTGAAAACTTCAATAAACTCGTCTATTTCTCTCAAATACAAATACGTTACCAATCAGAAAGCCTATAAGACTACCCAAGAAACTCTTTTTTTAGCTCCCTAACCCTAATCAAACGTCATGATTAATAAATACCTCTCACAGTTTTTTGCTAGTTTAAAACTTTAAAACCTGTTTTTTCCTCGGAGTTTATTGTTGTTGTGATGGCTAAAGAAAAGAAATTTGTAAAAATGCGATGCGTTTAGGTAACAGGAGTTACAGCAGGGCTACTTAATGCTAGAATATTGCAAAGACGAGTCATATTGTGGAAAACTTTGGAAATCTTTCAAATATTTTTTTTTTTGGGTTTTGCAATTTTTTTTTCGTTTTCTTTAAAACTTTGTGACTTTATCCCCTCTTTTCACTCTCTTCGTTATTTATAATATGCAATGACTGTATTAAATTTTCACAGCTCTCTCCGACACATAGCATCTGAGACCTGCCTTTTAAAAAAAACTGAAAGTAGGAAAAAAAGACATCAAATTTTCTGGTGACTACTGGAACCAAATTTCTTAGAAAACTCCTCATCTGCTGATGGTAACGTCTGAAATCAATAGGAATAAATAGAATTCGCAGAGAGCAACGTCTGAGACCGAGGACTTCTGCATAAAATCAAGTTTTGGAAGTTTTTTCCACAAAAAAAACATGGTAGTTGTTATCGTCAAATTGAAGTTTTGATTTTAGGTATGGCGCTTAATAACTTTCTATTTACTTCCCTAAACTATCAAACCGACTGACAATGACTTGTTTTAGGGGTTTGTATTTTTTGAAAATTCTGAAATCAAGAAAATTTTCTTTGACAATTCTTATTTATATGATACTGATAGGATAAATCGAAGGAAACGGCTTTCTGTTTGATTACAAATCAATTCAAGATAGTGTTTTAAAGCTGTATTCTGCAATTGAAACGGATATGGATTCAGGAAACTGAATTGAGTTGTTGAATTTTCTGAGTTCAAAAACTTTTTTCTGATATTTCTTATTTATCTGATACTGATTTGATAAACCGATGAAAATAGCTTTCTGTTTGATTACAAACCAATTCAAGAGAGTGGTTTAATAGTTTATTCCGCAATTGAAACGGATATGTAGTCCGAAAACTAAATTGTTGTAGTCCGAATTCAAAAATTTTTTTCTGACATTTCTTATTTATATGATACTGATTGGATATGTCGATGAAAAAAGCTTTCTGTTTGATTGCAAAATAAATCAAAAGAGTGGTTCAAATGTTTTTCCCGCAATTCAAACGGATATGTAGTCAGAAAACTAAATTGTGTTTTTTTGAATTTTCTAAACTCAAAAAATTTTTTCTGGCTTTTCTTATTTATATGATACTGATTAGATATATTGAAAGAAAAAACTTTCTATTTGTTTGCATACCAGTTCAAAAGAGTGGTTTAAGATTTTTTTTTGCACTTCACATGGATATTTAGTCAGAAAACTAAATTGTGTTTTCTGAATTTTCTGAATTTAAAAAAACTTTTTCTGACCCTTCTTATTTATATAATGCTGATGTGATATATCGACCAAAGTGGCTTTTTGTTTGATCGAACACCAATTCAAAAAAGTGGTTTAATAGTTTTTTCCGCAATTCAAACGGATATGCAGTCAGAAAACTAAATTATGTTTTTTGAATTTTCTGATTTGGGGAACATTTCGCTGATTTTTGTGCGTTTTTTCGCATAGTTTTCTCTAAAAGTTAGAAAATTGCCTTTACTCGTTTTGAAAATACTAAAACTAGTCAAGGTTTATAAGTCGAGGTGTCATAGTAACAAAAAGTTTTTTTTTGGGGACAAATCCTAATTTCTGGAGACTCTTTGTCAAAAAAAGTAGTAGATTTTGGATGGATCTAACCGGGGAACAGGACATCAGAAGTAACGCCTGAGACCTCGGGCGGTTTTATGCTGGTGTCGTCTGAAACCAGCAAAACAAACTAGATCCTCTCGTCGGGGTGACGTCTGTAACCCAAACTTGGCTTCGTCGCTGAAAAAATTGCTTGTCTTTTCTTTTTTCTGTGTCCTTTCTGTGTCCTCCTCTTTGTCTTGACTGGTTGCCAGCTTTCGGGTTTCGTTCAAGGTGCTCGGCACTTGATGGTTAAACTGACCGCTGATGTTCCCTTCAGTGCGTCGCACAAGTTGTGGAACCAAGAAACTAAATACCAGTAACAGGGGAGACCTTTGTGCTCAAAAATGTTTTGGGGAAAGAAGGTAGGTTTTGTTCTTTGAACGAGGGGTAAACCATAAAATGTAAGAGAATGTACATAAGGATTCAGTTTCATAGTTCTAGACAGTTTGTTAAGTTTTCTATATCAGTATTAAGTTGCGGGAACAACCAACTCGTTTTGGTTGTGATAAGGAAAAAAGTCATATTTTTTTCAAGTTTAACTTCAGACTTGATATTTGCACGACAGTTCACATTTTTGGAAATTTTCCCTAAATGTTGTCGATTTTGCAAAAGTTTGTCAAATTTTTTTCACAAATAGTGTTCTAGATTTTACTTTCAAAGACAATATTGGCTCAAATTTTGGCTAAATAATTTAAGGTTGAACCCCTTTCATCAAAAACAACAGAAAAATATTTTAGACCACTTTGATTAAATTCAAATAACATTCCCGAAAACCACTAACACAACCTTTGATGACTGAAAATGGGGCGTTTCTACTTCAATTCCCATTGAGAGCGCTCTGTAATTAAAGATTCGCCGTTTTTTTTAACTTTACTCGTTGATCAACAGAAAAAAGGGTTTTTTAAATTTTTTTTAACTAGCAAATTGTCTATATATTTAAAATATTCAAAACAAAAAGAGTTCTTAACGAGCAAACAATGTCAGCAGTACCAAAATTCGACCAATCTTGCAATGTTACCATCCAAAAAAATCGGATTATAATCAGTCGATCTTTCTTAAAAAAATTGATCTTTTCTATATTAATTAGAGAACAGAACATTTCAAATCAAAGCTCAGTAGTGATAGATTTAGTTGGTTTCGTAAGCAGCTGCAAATTAATTTATCTATTTTTTTACCTTGAAGCTTATCGTCGTTTTGACTTTTTAATGTCTTTAATTTTTGAATGAATAATGGCTTATTGAACTTTGCCTCCATTATTTTCTTAAATTTTTCTTAACTTGTTGCTTAGTGTCAGCAAAGAAAGAATGATTTTTCCGTCTACTGAATTACACTTTTTTTCCTCTTTGCGGTTTTACGCCTCATGTTTTGGTTCTCTTTGGTACTGCTAGGTTTCCCATTTTTTTTCTTTTTCAGGCGTTTGCCCAACTTTCAAGTTTTATCACATTATCAATTTTTGACAGTGTACATATCAATTTCTCGCCGTCAAAAAAAATCACAATTGAAAGCATCAAATTCCTTGACGACATAGATTATTGGTTCAACGGCTTCGACAGTCTTATCGCGTTCACTTTGTCTTTTTAGTCGTATGAAATTTGCTGTATAATAACAGGTTTCCTTGGTCTTTTATGGCAGAGCAAATGAGCCGATATTCTGATATTAGAAGATAGTTGATGGCTTTCATGACTTTGAAAACAGTTGTTTTCAAAAAGAACATATTCGCAGTTCTTCAAAATGAAAAAATTCGCAATTTCGTTCTCTTTGTTGTCTATTTGTTACCTAGTCTCGTTAATTAAGGTCATATATGACATTACTGGCGTCAAAGGAAAGTGTCACACAAGAGATTGGTGTCACAAAATCTAAAGTTTTTTAAAGAATTCGTTATGAATTCACAGGCTTCGACACGTGTTTTTTTACAAAGATAAATTAAACTTTGATATTTGTCATATTTGACGTTCTTTTTGAGTCGTAAACATATTCTAGATAATTGCAGTTCAAAGGCTTCTTTTGGACGATTAGACGGACTTATTCAATTATTTCATTTTGTGTTTAATGGAATCTATGACCTTGGAAATAAATTTTTTTTCGAAAAATACAAAGGCATTATTTAATGTTGCCTTTTTCTCCACTTTTTACCTAGTCTCAATAATGGTCACATACTAAATTATGGGTGTTCAAAGATGGCGCAATCAAAGATATTTGAGTGGCAAAATATGGCTTTACGGCTTCGACTGCGTTTTCTGGCAAGCTTTAATTGAATTTTTGCTTGTTGTCTATTTGTTGTTCTTTTTGTAACCGCAAAGAAATCAAATACGACAGGTCCTGATGCTCTTCAATAGAGGAGTAGGTAATCATAAACCTGAAAAATATAGTCAGTTGATTTCTAATAATTTTCATTACGTTGAAACTAAACGTTTCTAGGAAAAAGAAGCATTTTTTTTAATGTACTTTAATTTTTTTTATTTTTTTTGTTTAATTGTTACCAAGCATTATTATGGACTGGCCCCAATTTCTTTTCTAGTGCAGTACGAGTTGTTTTGTTCAGTTTCAGTTTCATCTGAAGTAATTTTGACTTTGTTATTAAAGTTTGTGTTTTTTAAATGGACATGCAGGTTTGGATGTAAATAAGATTGTTTTTGTTGTTGTTTGATTTTGCTGTTCTTCTTGACTTGCTTCCTTAATGTTGGCAGGTCTCACTATTCTAATGCGCCAGTTTTTACTCCAACGAGTCATGTGGTTTGTAGGTTATCTTTTGTTCAGACAACATTTTGGAAAAAAAACACTTGAAATTTTGGAGTTTTCTATCAGTTCCTCATTTGGTAGACATTTATGCCAAAAATTGTGGATGAGCGGGGCTGGAATCTTATGAGCAATCGCACGTTACCAAGCCACTTTTTTTGTTATGAAATGCAAACATTATTGCAAAAGTCTAAGAAAAACGTCAAAAAGCTAATCAACTCTAATCTTTCTGACACTCACCTGTTCTTCGACATAATTAGCATACCTACCAGTACCAACTAATCCCTCCAGAAAATTTTATCTACCTCGAGAGTATTTTTCATTTTTTTGCTGCAGTAGTTTTCGCTGCAGTAAATTTTCGATGCAATACAAAACTAGCGAACTGAAGCGAACTCTTAGACAAAATCACTCTAGGACTATGAAAATATGTAACTTCATGAACAGATAAAAAAGCCACATCCAAAACAGAGCATACTTACTTAAAAGAAAAAACATGTTCAATATTTTCACGCATTCACTTCTAAACAGATCAACCCAATCACAATGTTTTCTGTCTTGAACAGAAAACATTTCACCGCAAATAGTTTTACGATTAGATTTCTTTCTTCGTAGTCGAATTATTCTGTGTAAAGATAGCTAAAGTTGCTCACTTTTGCCACCAAACTGTCGTTCTGATTCTTTCCTTCAGTTTACACTGTTTTTTGTTTGCAAACTCTATTTTATAATGGAATAATTTTTGCCCTAGTTGAAAAAATTCCAAACTCTTGTGGGAGACAGAAAAATTGGCAGCTTGACAGACAAATCTAGCCGTAAGTAGCCTCCTGGGTTTTTAGTTGCGGGAGAAGGGCTCCCAGCACAATCGAATTGCTAACAACAAAAACCCAAGAAGCCGGATAACATAACAATGTGAAACCACTCAGCACGTTCCAGGCTGTTTTTTAGAGCTTCAGCCTCGTTTGATGCCGTGTTTGATCATACAACAATCTAGATTTTTTACATCTGATTGGTCTATTGTCAGACTTATAACTCTACACAACTAAAAACTTTGTCGGAGTCTCCTGCAGTTGAAGCCTCCAGGCTAGAGTCTCTGAAAATATGATATCGTAACTTCAGATAAGATATGGTTTGGATTGCAGAAATTGGTTTAGCTTAGGGCTCCGTCCTTCCTTGAGCCGAGGATTAGACATTGGGCGATCGATATTTTTGCGTACAGAAATATATGTGTTATAATTAAAAGGGACTTGAAAACGGATTTGATTGTCGGAAGTACCTTTTCACTTTTTTAGTCTATAAGTTTGTTTTTCTTTAAATAATTTTCACCTTTTCGTTGTTTGGTGATTAAATCGAAGCAACTATGTTTTGAGTGCTTGTTTTGAATCGGGTGCTAGTTTTTCTACGACAAAAACAACATCCTTCATAAATAAAATGAATTACATTTAAAGAGGGAGCTTGATAGAAGCTACTACAGTCAGAAGCATTAAGTAAAACATAGTAGCTTCGATATATTGGTCAGTAACCTCCACGTGGTGCCCCTGGGTAACAACCACTCGCTCAGTTAATGGAAGTTAGCTAAGCTGACAGTCTGAGGATTGTGCCCTGAGCAAGCCACCTCGGACTGAAAAAGATAACCCCAATGCTCTATATTCCTTGCCAGTCCGATACTCATCGGCGCAGGCAAGAACCTGAGACGAAGGAGTTGAGGCAGAGCTTTAAATAGTGCCCTTGAAAGAAGGGAGCAAAAGTGGTTGTCAGTGAGACCCTGTTAAAAAAATGGCTCTAGTAGCCATGTCTCCTGACTTCTAACTGTGGGAGTGTCTCCAATCTACGAAAGATGGTATCTGATTCGAAAGTCAACAAAGTAGCGCAAGCGAAATCCAGGCAAGTAGATGACGGTATCTATTGAGTAGTAAATTGGCCACAGCCCAAATAAAAGTCTCTTGGGGCTTCAAGAAGCGTAAAAACTCAAAAGCTTTGTGAGTATTAGCAAGCGAAAGCAGGGTTAGTAGGGTTATTGCGTGAGTGAACATGATATGAATAATACACTATGTGACTGAAAGGTGGTTGGTAGTGGAAGAGAAAGTTGTGTGTTTTCCTTGCGCAATATCAGTACCAGAAGGGAAGACCACTTAGTAGGAAGCACTGTGTAGGGTCCAGACAAAACAGATGCAGTGATAGTCACAGAAATAAACATCACAGATTAGTGTTGCAACTGTGATCGCAGAGCTGTAAATGATAAAGAGTGACTACACTGCATGTCTGGTCAAGACAACACATGCTCTGCAGTCCCGAAAAATGGACTTGGGATTTCTTGAAGCATAAATAAAAAAAGAGGGGTACTCTCAACGCGCAATGCCCGAATCATCTTTAGGCTAAGAGATGACCGGAATTCAAATTCAAGGAGACTTGAGGCTCCTTACGGGACTCATCTTCCCAAAGAGCTGGACCCCAGATGATCTTCGCACCGATGCTCTGGTTTACTATGGCTTGGAATAAATTCCCCTAAAGGTCGGTAGACTAAATAACTACGGCTTCGGCCAATGGGGAGGTGCAAGTAAAAAACATCTAGCAAAACAAAGCGAATACATCCGTTGTTGCTGAGCAGACCCAGCTTGCCAAAAAAAAACATACTAATAACAACAACACCAAAATCAACTCCAGCGTCAAAAACAAAAAAAAAACGTTACGCGGCCAATGTCCAAAGAATCCAGTGCACGATTAGACTTTTTCCGGGGTTTTCACGCACAAATTTTTAAGATTAGGGGCTTCTGAACGTGCGCGGAATTGATTGACACTAAGCTAGTTTAGTTCAAATTTACATCAAAATTGGTTATATGTGCACCTATTTTCTACAAAGCGCTATTGTGAACAGGGACAATCTTTTGTCACCATTTTCCACGCCATAAATCACTAATTTTTACGCTTCTTATTCGCACGGTAACAGTATCTATTTACCGAAATGAAATAATACCTAATTAGTGACAATTTTCAGAAACTTCCCTCTCATTTCTTTTATTGGATTATGACAACAAAAAGCGGTCTTAAAAGTACCATAACTCTGTTCGCAAGACGAAATCAATCACTACTGATGAAATTTGGCAAGAAAATCTAAATCAAACTACACGCTCAAAATGTTTGTTATTTATCTGTTAAAACTTTTTCCAAACTGCAGACCCTTTCCACGATATGAGTAGCTTACCTCTAAGTTTTGCGTAACTGAAGTTTGGAATACACTTCATTAAATCAATTCCAGCGAACGACAAACGTATTTTAATGTGCGTATTTGGAAATTGGCCACATAATGAAAATCCCAAAACAAAAACTAAAAAAAAACTAGCAAGCAACGATGAGCCAAATAAAAAATTTAGATACTCGAAATTGAAATAAGTCACCACGAAGAGGACTAAAGAGGCATTTGTCAGAAAAAGTTTTGTCACTTTGAGAAAATTGATTAAAGTTCAAAAGGCACAAGGTTTTAACTACTAGATAATCAACAGATGAGGACTGTACAAACGATTCAGATACTATGGAAGATTTTAAACGATCGCAGAGTGAAGCTCTGCGACAACGAAATGCGTTCATTGTTGATGAAGCAATACAGTGGCAACAAAAAACACAAAATTTTAACAATAACAAAAACAACAACCAGAAAAAGACGAGAACATAAACACCAGAAACAAGTGCAACAACAATAACAATTGAAACGACAAGAAAAACAAAAACACCATAAATTTCCATTTAAATGATAAAGTCTCAATAGCGAAACCTCAAAATCAGTCTCTTTTAGAAATCTGCTTTCGAAACATTAGAACCAATTTTGTGAAAAAGATGTAAAAATTTAGTTAAGCGAGGAAGAGTACAAAATATAACTAAATGCTGCTACTAAAAATATATCAAAAGTTAATGATTTCGTATTCGGCAAGTGATATTTGTTCATAACGTCTGAAGGTGCGATAATATTTTGTTAACAATAAAAATTAACCACCAATATTTTTTGTCGATTTGCAATTCAGATATTCTGCGCACTCTTTCTGGTCACGGAAATGCTGAGCTAGGCACTTAGTAAATTTGGCTAGGATGTTAATTACAATTGCTTTAAATTTCACTTTGTGTTCGGATAATATTTGTTGAAAAATCGCTAATATTTGTTGGACCAAATAAGACCAGAGGCCTGTGCAGTCTAAGACGCCAATGAACAATTTGTCATAATATTTATGATGCAAAAATTAATTCATTAGGCATCAAGTTCGGTCGTAAGAAGTGATGCAGCATGGGATTGAAAATTGTTTTTAAAATTGTCATAATTACAAACTAACGCACAGTGTTCCACGCACGATTAAACCTGATCAAACTTGAAGAATTCAAATCTGTAGAGAAATCTCATATTTTGCAAACAAAATTTTTTGGAAGTAATTGAAGCTCCGATTAATTACACTAGAGCTATAGACCTGGTCAAAAAGCGTATCCAACCTATTAAAAGAAGAATGGCGTGTAAAAAAGTTGCCACAAGGAACCTCAAAAATTCTCTTATTTCAACAATTTACCAACTGCGTATTTCTTGACAAAAACAGTAATAATTTAGATAAGGAATTTATAACTCTTTATTAATTTTTTTTTCAATTTTTCAATAAGATTTAGAAACAGTTGTAGGTCTGAACTCATCGTAGAGAACGCGTAGGAGGAGTGACGTAGAAACAAATACTTGTTTGAAAAAAAACCGGTCACTCGCAACATCAAGAACAATTAAAAATTAAAGAGTGGATCCTCAAGGCGAATCGCGACAGATTGAGATGGAGATTATCGCTACATGGATCCCGCAGACAAAATTATTGCCCCAAATAAAAAAAAACTGGCTGAAAATAAAAACATAGGCAAGATTGAAGAAGGATTCACATTGTTTATACGAAGTGATGGCCCCGGTCTAAACATTAGTTAAGTAAGACCAACTTACGCATTAAAAAAGAGACAAACACGTTAAAATCCGAAAATCTGATGTCGCACAGTTCGACAATAAAAACGAAAAAGACGCACTATTGAGTGAGTACGCTGCTTGCAAGCCAAAAACTCGCTCTGGCGAAAGTATGAAAATTAAAATCGCACGACGTTCAAAAAAAGCTGAAGATAAAAATCAGGAGAGGCAAGAAAACAAAGCACAGCAGTACGACTGACGTTACTAGCTGCGTCTCTTCACTGCAATTTTAGTATCACGTTTCCTTGGATTGAGGATTCCTATAAATCCGGCACCACTACCATCAAAACCGAGCGAACAGTCACTTACAACTGCTAACCAATTCTAACCACGCAGAAGCCAACTCAACAAAAATCAATCAGACAGCTGCGTGGTCTGATGCCCTGCTAATATTACTCTTCCGGAGAAAACGAAATATGTTGCTCCGCCAAGCTTATACCAGTCACAAGGACCAAGCACTTCTGCCTTCACGCCAGTTACACCGCTAATTGCACTCATAGAAAGCATGCTGACAATCACGGAGCGAAAACCGCCAATCGAGTCGAGTTGCAACATTGGAATATCTTGCATCAAATTCTTCCTGTTGTGCAGTAATACGTATCGTCAAATTTGTCATCTAGAGCTCTGCACATGAGGCGGAAATTGCTTCTGAATTGCATTCTATTGAGGCTGTAAAAAACTGAATCAAGAACTTGAAAATATCGGTTGCTGTCAATGAAAGTTTTTATTACTAATCTAACCAGTGGCTTCTGTAACTAGTTTTTTTGCATGCTGTCTCTGGGTAATTGTTGAAAAATGAAGCTTCTTTTTAATCGAAAAGCCCGAAATTTGAGTCTGTGTACCGATACACCATATATGGTTATTATCTATTTTCAGTTAATTTGTTTACATCATCATTATTGTTCATGAATCGTTGTTACAAAGCTAGACATATTTCACACCTGATGTTGTTCAAATGTTTAGTTCGTACGTTTGTTCACTTAAAAGTTTGTAAACAATTTCTGAGTGTTGATGTTGTTCATTCACCTGAAAAACGATTCTGATCGTTAGTCAAAAACGTAGCCTGATATTTGTTAATCAGGTGTTGATTTCACTCCTGACAAGCTAGTTCCAATTAGACGTTTTGGTCAAATACTAGGCAGAAATCAAAATCGTAAAATTAAGCATGGTCATTCCCACCGCAAATCAATCGAAAAGGTAAACTACTCTAAACGTGTATGACAAGCAAGTGACCTCAAATAAATATACTACAGCATTCGAAAATTCTACCGCACAAAAAATATAAGAATCAATAACTTGGGGCTATGTAACACAGACTATAAAGCGCTCTGAATACGACGGGAATGATCCGATTGTACAACCGGACTTTCTTTCTGTGAGGCCCTAAACAATAAGGTTTATTCCTTATTAATTACTATGTAAGAAAAATTTTCACCGAACCATAAAAAACTTGACGTTTTTGATTAAAGTTGCATTCTAGGAATGGCCCAGCCAGGTTGACATCTAAAAGCTTTTTCCGTATTAGCATTAATTGCATAAATCACTCCCGAGATGGGGTGGTCGAAATATGTTTCGGCAATTTTTTGTCTGGTGGGTACCCCCTCCCAGACGATAAATACACAGTCTGGACCAAACTTTTTGGTCGCACTATTTCAACTCATGATCTGGCATCAACGAACCATAGTCGCGAAAAGTCAGATGAGCACGCCTTAATTCGAATCATAATCGGACTCAATCGAATCATAGTCCCACAAAACCCTCCTAAATCGCCCTAATTCGGTTCATAAGATCGAGAGACTTAGAATCACTGTTTGTTTAATTCCCACTCATAGTCGAATTATTTCAAAAAATAGGCCTAAATGATCGAAACATTGCGAATCATAGTGTGATAAATTCCCTCTCGTAGTAACATAATTTCGAAAAATGGGTTTCAAGTTTGCAACATCGCGAATCATAGTCTGGTCAATTCCCCCCATAGTCGCATTATTTCGAAAAATGGGCTTTGAAGTTTGCGATATCGCGAATCATAGTATGACTAATTCCCTCTCATACTCGCATTCTTTCGAAAAATGGGCTTGAAAGTTCACAACAGTGTGAATCATAGTCTGGTTATTTTTGTCTCATAGTTGCATAAAAGTTAGTACCGAACCATAGTCTGGTTAGATCTCTCTCCAGTCTTTTTTTAGGAACGCTTAAAAAGTTTCCTTAAGCAGTACTCAAATATAGTTCAAAGAAAAACTCAATTGAATAGTTGAATTGATAAGCCACGGATGTTTATAATTGACATTGAAAACTTGATTTTTTATTTCTAAATGCATAGAAACTAAGGTAATGGACCGAATCATCATAAGGTGTTTGCTATTTTGCTTTAATTTGACATATTTGGCATCAGTATTGAGTATGTTCTCTGTTCCGGCAATCAAATCACAAATGAAGCATCCAGTTGCAAACTGACTGAGTTGAATGACCACTTGTTGCGATTGGGACACGAAGTACACCTACTCCTGACTATGCCACAGTCACTCCACGGATCGAAACTGCCTAACTCTTCTTTGTCGAATTGCAAAACTTTTTAGATTTTATGAAAACTTCAGAACCGGAAAACTCTCACGCCACCATGAGATCTTCAAAACACAAGATGAAAATCCTCAAAAGCAAGATTAACATTTCAAAAAAGATTGATTAGCGCTCAACTGAAAAAGTTAGTTTTTGAAAACTTTTTGAGCTCGGAAAATCTTCACGACGCCCAAAAGCGTTCAAAAAAAGTTTTAGGCCAAATTTTTTTTGTCCAAATAAATTAAAACCAAATGAGAAAAAACTGTTTTGAAAACTCAGGTCCGGAAAAATCTCACGGCACCATGAGATCTTTAAAAACACATAGTAGACAACCTTAAAAGCAGTATTTATATTTGGAAAAAGGTTTCTAATTGCGCTTAAGTGGAAACAATGGGTTTTGAAAACTTTTGAGCTCGTTCATGGAAAAGTTATATATGTCAAAATAATATAACGCCAATTGAGAAAAACTATTTTCAAAACCTCATGTCCGGAAAATTCTCACGGCACCATTAGATCCTCACAAACACAAGGTAGGCTTCCTAGAAAGCAATATTTAATTTGAGACAAAAAATAAATGCGCTAAAGTGGAAAACATTGGGTTGTTGAAAACTTATTGAGCTCAGAAAATCTTCACAACGCCCAGAAAATCTTCACAACGCCCAGAAAATCTTCACGAGCTCAGAAAATTTTTTATAAAAACACACATGGCAAAGTTATTTATGTCAAAATAATATTACTCTAATTGAAAAAAAATGTCTTGAAAACCTAAGCGCCAGAACAATCTCACGGCACCATGAGCCCTGCAAAACAAACGATAAAAATCCTCAAAAGCATGATTTATATTTCAAAAAGCTTTTTATTATAATAAAAAACTTTTTGAAAGATAAATCAAGCGTTTGAACATTTTTTATCTTGTGTTTTGAAGAACTCATGGTGTCGTGAGAGTTTTCCAGATCTGATGTTTTCAAAACAGTTTTTCTTCTTCTTCTTAATTGGTGTTATATTATGTTGACATATATAACTTTGCCGTGAAACTTTCCTTGACAGCTTTTGGGCGTCATGAAGATTTTCAGAGCTCAAAAGTTTTCAAAAACCCACTGTTTCCACTTAAGCGCAATAAATTTTTTTTTCAAATAAAAATACTGCTTTTAAGGATGTCTACTATGTGTTTTTAAAGATATCATGATGCCGTGAGAGTTTTCCGGACGTGAGGTTTTCAAAACAGTTTTTTCCCAGTTGGTGTTAATTTATTTGGACTAAAATATCTTTGCCCTGAAATTTTTATGCAAGCTTTTGGGCGTCGTGAAGACCTTCCGCGCTCTAAAAGTTTTCAAAACCCAGCTGTTTTCCACTTCAGGGCTACAGTGCTCAAGTGAAAAATTTAGGTTTTGAAAACTTTCTGAGCTTCGAGAGGCCCTCAAACATGCAAAAATTTTGTCCATTTTTGGTGCCACGCGTTTAATATATAGGATTCAATTTTCCTATAGAGGGTCTAATAATAGAAGATTTCAGTTACGTGCAAATGAGGCTAAATGAAAATAAATTTTCCGAGAATATATTACCCTGAAGAAGTTTTTCAAGGCTTTTATTGAAAGCTTGAATATTGCCTGCAATTTTGCAGTCTCGTGGCTTACTCTTTTAATCGAAAATTCAATTGACGTCCAGGAGTGGTATTAGTGGAACTAACTCATGTTTTCAATTTATAACTTAGGGCTCCTATGGCATTGAACATATTTGTTTTTTTTTTAAAAAAAATACCTTTGTACTTCGGTCACTGATAGCTCAGTCCCATTATTGACAGGTCCTATCTCTTTCGATTGAAGCAAAAAATGATCCACTTCGGCGCTATAATGTTTTACCAAATGGTTTTGCTTTTGATACTAAGAATTTTCATAAAAATTTATTAACTTTGTATAATTCCATATATATGTCGTCTGTTTTTGGTCTCTTTTTGTCTTATGACAAAAATGACAGGCCACTTTACTGATGGGTCCTACAGACCCAATGAATCACATTGTTTTGAGTGGAAAGCCTACAGTTTTAATGATGTCAACTTTTTTTCTCTCGTGCAAATTTTTTCTTGCAATTTTAATATTTTTGTGGCATTTGGGGCTTTTGTAGTCGTATGATATATTCGCAATGGCCTACTATCAACCCATTGAGGTGTAATCGAACTTAATTAAAACATTCAGTTGCCAATAATGATCGTTATTACGAGTGTGAAATGATTCATCATTTACATCATTGACATTCAGGGGTTGTCAAAAACGACAGAAAAATCCACGTTAAATTTTATTTCTTTTTCTCGGTGCATAAAATCGGCACCAAAAATTATGCTCCGGCAAAATTTGACCTCCAATAAAAAAATCTTCTATAATCTGATTGAATCAAACAAGTCATTTTTTTAAAAAAGTTTTATCTTTCCATTAGTTGTGAAATGAAATTTCTTGCTGAGCAAGAGATTCATAATCGAACAAGTCCGACTTTGCAATATCTTCAGGTTCTTGTTTAACTTCAGTTTCATCTTTAACGTCAATTTTCCTTTTCTTTCGTTTACTGAATGACTCGTTGACACTCATCTCATTATCAAGCTCAATTGAAACATTTTCTTGTTTAAATGTGTCCGTCTAGCTTTGTCTGTTTTCAGCATCTGAATAATCTGAACGTTCATTACCCTCTCTTGTTGCTCTTTTTCGTGTTGGATTTCTTTGAATACTTTCAGTTTTCTCAATTTATCAGCTTTGCTTCCTGATTTTACTTTCTCTCGAAGTGCATTAACATTTATACCATCATTTCTGATTTCTGAGCGATTCGTGAAGATTCGTTATTTTCATTGCTATCATATTTAATCTGTCGGTGAACTTTAATAATCATTCGTTTCAAAATTTTGGCACGCTTGGCAGCAGTTGTAGACTTTTTTCTTAACGGGATTGTTCAAACATGCAGAATTTTGAGGTTCAGGTTCCGGACATTCAAAAACTGTTTGCTTTGGTTTGGATTTTTCCTTACTAAGGGGTCTTCTATATGGTTCATAGACTGCAAAGAAAGTTGCAGATGATCCGATTTGCTTCCTATTAACGTTTCCTTATTATTCTCTAGTAAAATGTTGCCCAATGATGGTATCGAAATATTTGAGTTTTTCAAAAACCACAATCGCTGAACCGTTATAAACCCTAAAGACTTGGTAAATCCTGCCAGATCCAGCTTCTCAGCGTTGAAAACTTTGTTATTCTTTTGCATCTAAACAAATTTGCAATAAGCGACAAACGATCGCTTTGTAGTTTCATGTAACTCGGTCAAATGTGCGTTGAATGATCTGAAGTTCATATCGGTTCTTCAGTTCATTTTTTGAGGGTCGATGTCAGATTGTAAGATGGGCATTTTCGCGGCAGTTAGCATACAGTGAAGGGTAATTCATGTTCCGGTAGCATTAGGAAGGCTTTTTCGTTGTTTGTGGCACCTCTTCGAGGTGTGCCACCAACGCGATGGATGTATGAGTAGTAAATAATAAGAGCGTTAAGAGCGGGGGGGGGGGGTATTCATGCGATACTAAACATGGGAATATAGGGAGTGATCATGAGTGGGTATTCTAAAATATGTGATTTCAGGGGGTTATGGTGAGAGGGTAATCCTTGTGGTAATTAAACATGAAAATATAGGGGATGACATTAATTGGGTCTTTTATGATACTTGAACATGGGAATATAGGGGGTTTTTTAGGTGGGTATTTTTTTACGATACTTAAACATGTGAATATAGAGAGTGATCCCAAGTTGGAATTCCTGGGATCATAAACGTGTGCATAAAGGGCCTTATGCTGAGTGGGAAATAATACGATACTTAAATATGGGAATATAGGGGGTTTTTAAATCGGTATTTTTTACGATACTTAAACATGGGAATATAGGGGGTTATTTCAAGTGGGTATTTTTACGATGAATAAACATGGGAATAAAGGGGATTATCTTAAGCGGTCATAAAATTATAGGGGTGGAAAGATGGGGGGAGTTAAATGGGTCACCGTTGAAAACCTTAACAGTGGGAATAGGATTGGTTGAATTAAAATGCAAATTCTCAATATTTTTGTTTTCTATGTTTCTATCTCTTCCCTATACGACAAAAACTGGGTGAATAAGTTTGAAGTGTCATTTCTCAGAGGACCGCCCAATGGCAACGATTGCAACGGTTGATTTGAAAAGTATTCACGAGTTATACCAGCAAGTGAAAAAAGAATATTCAGGGTATAGTGAAAGGTATCTGTATTTCTTAGCAACTTGTTTTTACTTGGATCCTGATCTTGATTTGGATATTGCATTGAAGTTAAGAACCTGTGGTGGGCTCATTGGTATTGACAATTCTACACTTGACAAATACTTCAAAGCTTACAAAATTTTAAGGTTGCATGCTATTCTCCATGACGCTTCCGGTTTTGTCTTTGAACACAGCGAAAAAGGACCAGGTTATTCTTACGTATTGCCCTGTCCAGTCACAAATGAGTATCTCGGTCACGTGACAGGCATCGCTTTCTGTCTCTATGTGAAGACATTTAAGAAAAATTTGTTTAGTTAATTGGAATGTTGAAACTGCGACCAGTTGTTCTTGATATTGAAGGCTTTCGACAAAAGAAATCGGCTTTTATAATCAAAGATCTTTCTGTGTGTTCTCATAATTACAGTGATACAGTTTCTTTCCTACCCCCAAGTTCATTCAATATACTTTACTCAAGTGAACAAAAGTCATACCAGTGGGTTTCAAAATTTCTTCATGGTTTGGCTTGGGAGAGCGGAGATTACCCCTATTGCTATTTGAAGCGAATTATTCAAAGCATCAAAATTCGTTTTCCGTTTGCCGAATTTTATGCAAAAGGAACTGAAAAGGCGGACACTTTGAAGAAGTTACTCCAAAGAGACGTTATCAGTTTGGAGACGTTGTTATGTCCAAAGGTTGAAAACCTAAAATTATATCGCGACATACCAAATAGTGAATTACATGCGGTAAGTTGTCCCAAACGACAACGAAGTAGACAATGTGCTAATAAGAAGGCCAAATTGTTTTATCAGTGGCTGACGAATGAGTCGTCGTTTGGAAAAATCAACTCCATCTCTCCTTCAGGTGAATTTGTCTCCAAATTTGACAGTTTACAGTTACATAACGGCTGAAGAACAGCTAACCGTTACATTTGTTAAAGAAGAGAAAGTTGATACCCGTGGTCAAACTGTGCTAAGGAAGCAACAAGTTACCTGTACTGAAACAGAAATAGAGACACTGAAAAAATACCTTTCCCTCTTAGAATATTTCAAATTATACCAAGTCTATTCAAGAGAAAGCGCGAAGACTGAAACTAATCCCTTTACCTACGCCCAAGCATGCAGTACCAGTTCAGATATCTCCAACAGATGAACGTCTTCCGGCTGAAATTAAGGAGAGCATCAGAGACAGCAACTTTGAGTCAGTTGTGTTCAGAGATAAAACTGACAATGCTTATAAAAAAACTGATGAAAACTCACAATTTGTTTGTTATGAATTTTTTATTCTCAATTAATTATGCATGAGCCTGAGTTTCAATTCATTGTTTAATTTAATAAACTGTTTCAAATGACCCAACCCGAGGACACCATTGACGTTGGAGGAGCTATAACTGACTTAGTTTTTGACGAAAATCACCAAGAAAGGCGATCTTGGCGGTTTTGTAACTCTAGAGTGATAAGATCTGGTTTATTTTACCCAAATTTTTTATAATAATTTTTCTTATAGGTGTTTCTTTGGTCAAATTGGTGTTTTTTAAACTCGATTGTGAAAAATCAACATTCTGGTTTTCACTCCTTTCTTGCACAGTCGGATACGCTCTATCTAACCCGAAACTATGAATAAAATAATTTCAACTACCGATAGACTTTTTATGGCTGTTTGTGGCCCATCATGTTGTGGAAAAACTGAATTGATTTTCAAAATGTTACTTCAAAACACCTTCTCACCCAAGTTTGAATCAATATTTTATTTCTACCAGCATGAACAACCTAAATTTCAGTTCATTGAGAGAAAAATAAACATTCAGTTTATGAAGTTTTCCAGTTTTGAGCAAATATCAGAACTAGATGATTGCCTTTTGGTATTTGACGATTCATATGAAGAAATTTTTAATGATAAAGAATTTTCTAAATTAGCGACTGCTGGACGTCATAAGAAAATCAGTGTGATATACGTGAAACACACCTTGTTTTAACAGAGCAAATGGTCCAGAACTATTGATCTTAATACAACACACATTATTTTATTTAAATCGCCTCGTGATGTTCAACAAATTGGTTTAATTGGTCGACAACTCAACAACACACAATTTTTAGAGAAAGTTACGAGTTAGCAACAAAGCAATCTTTTGGTCACTTATTAATTGATCTCGACCCAAAAACGTCAGACGCGTTACGTTGTTCCTCTAATATTCTGCCTCCAGGCCCCTCAATTTTTTACTTACCTCCAGCAAAAGCTGTTATTAAAAATTTAACCGATGAAAGAGAAAGAAATATGTATGCTTCAGCAAATGCTACAAGTATCGGATATCAACTTAAAAAAGATATTCAAGTCAGCAACTAAAAAGTTTTTTATTTTCTTTGCGAATGCTTCCTGAACGTAGTTAATGGTAACGTGCCCATCAACAAAAACTTGATAGAAACCGCAGACAGCTCATTCAGAAAAATTTTATCTAAACAGACAAGTTTGAAGACGAAAAAGGAAATTTTTGCGAGAGAAATAGAACTAGTAAAAACGGTTAATTTTGCTTGTTTTCTGTTCCTGAAAAAACCATAGTGCATGCAGAAGAATTTTTTCTGATTCCAAAGCGAATGTTCATGTCGAAACAACCATTAAAAAACGAAATTCTGGACAACCCAGCCTATAGAAACAGAGCAGCTCAGTTAACACTCATGCAAAGAAATATGCCAAGTTCCGAGGACAGCGTGGAAAGAACAGATGGAGTAGTTCAAACAGAGCCAGTGTTAACAGAGCAGGACAAACAAGTAGACGAGCCCGAAAAAATGGACTCGATTAGTGATGACAGCGAAATTGATCCAGTTGTCACATAAAAACCAGAAAGTGCCCACGCAAGTTTTGAATCAATAATGGGGCTTGTGAAACTGAAAGAAAAACACAAAATCCAACGTGCAGAAATTTTGCTTGATCTTATCTTCCAATCGGAAACAGTTACAATTGGAGAGGAAAGCAAGTTACTATACATCAATCAAGAACCAACAAGTGTACAAGTCTCCAAATTTTTGTATGATTTACAGCATCCTACTAAAAAATTGATCAATCAGAATACTCTAAAATTTTAGCTCTTCTCCCGGTTGAGCCTGAACTTGTTGCAAACACTTACGCCAAGCAAACTATACAAGCCTATGAAAGTGAACAAGAATTCTTCCCAACCCAACAAAGTCCACAATCAGGAAGCGGTAACCCAAAACGAGCCACAACAGGAAAAAAGGTCAAAATCAAAAAGACAAACAAAAAAGAGAGTCAACCAAAAAAATGGGATCCTTTCTTCTTCTGAGAGAAAAAACCTTGGAGCAGCTTTATTCAAAAGGCCTTGCTTCTTTTGGTAGCCCAAAGCGACTTCATACACAAAGCAAAATGTCAATGGCTAAAGTGAGGTCATATTTAGAAGCAAAACCATCCTTCACAAAATACGCTCAATTCGTTCAAGGTTTCCAAGACTGAAAGTCATTGTAAAGGACATTAATGAAACTTGGTCTCTTGATTTAGCTCATGTTGATAAACTTGCAAAGTACAATCGAGATGTCAAATACCTTTTGGTAGCAGTTGACTGTCTGTCACGATATCTAAGAGTAGAACCAATGAAAAATAAATATGCAACAGAAGCAGGCCAAGCATTCAAAAAAAATGATCAAGTACAAACAACCATTAAAAATATGGGTTGACGATGGTACAGAGTTTCTTGAAGCTTTCAAAAGCTTGTGTGAGAAAAGAGGGATTCATTTATATAGCACCTTTAGTGAAAAAAAGTCTGCTTTTGCAGAAAGAAACATTCGCTCGCTGAAAAATATCATCTACAGATACCTTGAAGAAAACTGGACATACTCTTATATTGATAAATAGGATCAGTTTGTGAACACAATTAATTCACGTGTTAACCGGGTCACAAAACTTGCCCCAAATAAGGTTACAAAGAAAAATGTACCGAGGCTGGTCTCACTGAGTGCTCAAACAAGTATCCGTCAAAAACCCAAGTTTTATATCGGAGACTTTGTTAGAATTGTCAAAAAGGACAAAGCGTTCAGAAAGGCATACAAACAATCCTTTACTGACGAGGTACTTGAGATTACAGATATTCCGACGTTGTCGCCGCCAACCTACTCTATTATTGATGCAAACAAAGAAAAAATAGAGGGTGAATTCTATCAACCAGAATTACAGCTGGTTCGTGAACGCAGCGAATAAAATGGCTCGCAATCAATTTGAAGATGAGTTCACAGTACATGTTATATCATCTGCATCGATGCAAATATTCAAATCAAATACACTGGCGTCATTTCGAATTTTTTTTAAGGATGGAATTCAACTTTCTGGCGACTGGAGGGTAGCGTTGAGTGAAATTATCTTTCCAACGCAAATTGAAAACGTTGTGGAGGGGGATTTTATTGCTTTCAGCTTGAAAGAATATGAAGAAGATACGAAAAGGGCCGCAGACGCCAATGTTATCTCACGACCATACAATGGATTAAAATTAGGCTTTATTCCAGGGACATTTGAAACAGTAAATCAGCTTCTAGCATTAATAAAGCGTACAGCCGGACTGCCTCACTTTTCCTTCAGAGAAATAAAAAATTCTGGAAAATACGAAATTTTTTGTTTGGAAAACGTGAAGGGATTACGTTTCTAAGCAAGGAAATTCCAAGTATCCGTGGTTTTCAGGGAGTTCCTGATGGCAATGGTATCCATATTGGCTATAAAATGAACACGACTGCAGATAAACTAATGAAAAGTGACGACACAAAAGCTTATTATGGAGAGCTACCACCGGATCTGTTGGCTGGTAAACACTTGATATTTGTATATGCAAACATTATTGAATATCAGTACGTGGGTGATGCCAAAGCGCCTCTTTTACGAGTCATTGATTCAAAACAGCTTCTAAAAAACGGTAGTGTGTGCGACGTGGAACCAACACATCGAATAGTTTTTTCGAACTTGGATTACAAAAAGCTACTGACAAACACAATTCAATCCATTTCTATTGAGCTGCGAACAGAAACAGGTAACTTGGTTCCCTTCTCGGGAACAGGAAAAGTTCTCTTGACGTTACAATTCAAAAAGTTTTCAAGTTAAAATGGATTCATAATACGCAAATGAAGCAACTTCTTTGCCGAAATTTTCTGGATACTATCGACAAAGAGGTAGTGGCTTTGGAGCTTTGGCTGCGGGTATTGGCCGTGTTGCTCTACCCTTAATACGTCGATGCATTCTACCGACCTTCAAACGAATTGGAAAGGAACTGTTGAAACAGATCGTTCCGGAGCTACTAGACGTGGTAAGCAGTAAAAAATCTCAAAAGCAAGCGTTCAAGAACACCATTTCTAATACGTTAAAAAACAGACCGGCGGATCACGGAAAAGAACACTACGACAACGTAGACCAAGAAGTTGGTCAATGAGCTCTTCCAAAAAGTCAGCAGCAGTAACCAAACGGAAAAACATCATTTCCACTCGGAAGCCCCTGAAAAGAAGTCGGTCAGATTTTTTCGCCAAAGTTAACGATGATCGCTAATTTGTTGCCAACAGAAGCAACTCACAGTTCTCTGGATTCATTTGAAAAGCCAGCTCTCTTATTAACGTTTGATGGAAGTTTCTGCCAAAAATTGGGGCCTGTCTACAGTCCAAATTGACCTATGTTAGAACTTGAAGTCTCTGGTGATCGAAACAATTTAATAGATTTACAAAAAATTTTTCTCGAAATCAAACGTAAAATTGTTCAGTCGTCTGGAGCTGATTTGAAATATGATGCAGGAGCTCCTACTGACAAAGCGAATACGGATGCTCCATACTTTTGCAACAAGGTGTTACATTCATTATTTTCTGATTGTACCGTATCTGCTAATGGACTAAAAATATCAAATGCCAACGGCAACTATGCGCATGTTTTATCGAGACCAAATTTTCACACAACAAGGACGCAAAAAACACACGGCTAGCATGTCAAGGCTACGTCAACTACAACAGAAATTGACAGGAGAAAAGAATTAGTTAAAAAATCAGCCGAATGCGCTTTTTATGGAAAAGTTGCCGTTGACTTCTTCACCTGTGATCGACATCTGCTTAGCGGTGTTACGCTTCGCAATGCTTTCAGACGCTCTATTGATGACTTTGTCATCATGTCCGATGACCCTGCAAAACACTACAATGTAGAAATTTGAGAGGCCAATTTGTATGTCCGCAAGATGACGCTAAATGATGACGTTATGTCAGCCATTGAAAAAAACTTTTTAAGTAGTCCTGCATCTTATCCCTACTTCGAAACCATAACAAAAACTTTTTTGGCTTCAGCTGGTCTCCATAGTTGGAAGCAAGAGGATAATTTCTCGCGGGAACCAATTCGCAGACTTGCAATTTGTTTAAACACTAACGAAGCTTACTTAGGCAATAACATGCTCAACCCGTTTCATTATGGGAAATTTGGTCTCGAAAAAATATATATATATCGCAACGGACTGCCTGTAGCGGATAGTCCAATATCAACAGATGGCGATAAACGTCTCTATTTTAACACAATATCCGACTTGGCTTATATTGACAACGGTCATGGAATTAAACTGAGCGAGTATCCCAGCCATTTCCTTATGGTTTTTGACCTTACCAGCACGCAACAGGCTTCCCATGATTTTATTCACCCGGAGCTGACAAACAGTTCAATAACAGTGGAACTGAAGTTCTCAACGGCTCTTCAAAACAATATTGAATTTTTTATAATTGGCGAAAAAACAAGTACAATTTACGTTGACAGTGCACGAAGTGTGTTGAAAAACCATATATTGACAAATTAATGAACGAAGACGAAGTAAATGATTTAATACAGCGCTGCAAGCAACTGAAGCACAAATTTCTGGGTCTCATTGCAGCAAATAATTTCCCTAAAATTTTGCAACCAAATTCGTTTATAATAGTCAATGCATCAACGTCTGACAATGCTGGAACACATTGGCTCCTATTATGCGTCAAAAACAAGAATTTGATTTTTGCCGATCCTCTGGGGCAGCAATTTTGTTTCTACCCTAGTTTCTACCCCGGGTTTCTACCCAAGGAGATGTTCAGCTATGTCAAGTTCTAGAAAACCAGCCCATACAAAGTCGAGACTCAAAACTATGTGGACTTTTTTGTATTTATATTGCTCATCTTATTTTCAGTTTTCAGCCCATTGTTAAATGTAGTGATAATGATTTGATACGGTTTGCTCTTCATATGATGATGACATAACGCTACTAATGCTTGAATGAAATTCAATTTTTTCAAAATTTAATTTTTTCTTCATACACAAAACGAATGAACAACAAATCAGTATCAATATTCAACTTTCCATAACCACTCACAAAAATATCCATAATCCGACAAAAAGCACAAGAATGAGGACCAGTTAAAATTGATTCAAATCTACGCAAAGTTTCACTACTGAAATTGTCTGTTTGAGTTTGCTTGCCCGGCAAAATCATGTTGTGTACTGACTTCTGCGCCACCGTTGTTTTCACTGACTTCACAATATTTCCATTATTTTTGTTTGAGTTTCCAGCAGTTTTCGTTTGTAGCTGTTGTGATAAAGTAACAATTGCTGGTAAACGCTTCCGCACTGTTGCTGCAGCCTCAGGTTTTTCTTCGTTCTTAATGTTGAAATCAACTGCTAACTTCAATTTAAAAAAGACATCGCCTTTTGTCTCCAAATCCACTGCTGATGAAAACAAGTATCGAGAAGTTGTGAAAAGACAAGATACGGGGAAAGCCTTGTTTCGTTTGAAAATGTCATCGTAAGTTGTTGCTGCTTCTGATGTATCTATCAGAACATGAAAATGGTTAGTAGATGTCGTTGTTGTCAACTGACAAAATTCTGAATCGAAATGGGAACACACTGCAAAATTTTTCACGCTTGACCAGTTAATTTTTTCATTAGTGACTAAAAATTTAAACTGTTTATGAAACTGTTTGAAGTAACTAGGTGAACGCTCAAACATTGCCTCAACCATGACTTTTATGTTGCGCTAAATTTCGTTTTCTTAGCAGGAGAAGGTCTGTCAGTCTTCGATTTTGATTCAGCTTCTTGTGAACTGAGTGGAAAAATTTCCCTAATTTTTGGCGCTTTTTTAATAAGTTTATCAAGTTCTTCGGTAGTCAGTGACAGCCGTTGTTGAAATTCGTAATCGTCGTCAACTTTCTTGAATAGTTTCAGAAACACATACGTTCCAGTCTTCTCATAAATTTTGATTAGACGTTTTTCCGTCTTTGAAATATCATAATAACTATCCCCAAACTCAGAATCTTTTGTGGCAGATAACGGCATATTTCAACTTAGTCTTTGGTTATACTGATAACAGGTTCTTTTGAAATGCGATATAAAATTTAACAGACCACCTCGAAGAAACACTCACTCCAAAGTGGCTTGGCAAGCTTGGATTAAACAAGTGTCGTCTCTGTCTTTAATTGCAAACAGGTTTACATGTGTGAAAATGCAGACTCAAGTACGCCAGCGGCGTACTTGAGTCTGTTAATTCATTTTAACTTGGAAACCGCTCTGTAAAACACATGCGTATCACGTGCGTGGTCCATGGAATTTTATTGCAAAAAGAGTTCAAAGATCAAATTGATAAAAAGACATAAAACACGTGTCAGAAAATCTGGGCCAAAGGAACACTGAACATGTAGAAAACTACTATTCTATAAAGCACGTGTTTGTTTGTTTATATATTAACACGTGCAGTGAAACATGTTGGGTCCATGAAACTTTATTACAATTAAGGTCAGAGATCAAATTGATAGGAATATATATACACACTAGGAAAAGAATGCAATAAAAGGAAAACTAAATGTAGAAAAGTTGTGTGCATAAAACAGCTTAAAACTAAACATGGGACATATAAATATATGTCGTTAAACTTTGGTCTGGTGCACTGATAACAGCTAGCTTCAATAAATTTGTCTTCCTGTGTGTAATATGCAAGGGATCAAAATCTTAGTTAGCGGATTGAAAACAATTGTGACCTAAGGAAGTGCCTGAACCATAAAATCAAATTAGTTTTAACAACTACGACCATTTTCCTCTGAAGCATTAGTTGCTCTCTATCTTTCAATCTCTTTCTTTATCTGATCTCGATTGCTTGCTTGAACAATTTTTGAAATTTCAAAATTTCAGAATGTCTTTTTATTTGCTCTCTGATTCTGAAGAGTCCTGGCAAAGGACTTTAGTATATCAGACTATGTACGAAAATTATGTTGTTTTTATTCAACAGTATAAAGACTTTTCTGAGAAAAATTGGATTACATCAGAGCGCTTCATTATACCAAAACCAATTATCGATTTTGTTGCCACTTTGCCGGGAAAAAGCTTACCTGCCCATGGAAGTATTATAACTTCTGGTGGTCTAGTGCCTCCACAACAACTGCAATCGTGTGAGCCTCAAGACATTGCAACATTACCCGATGAGACAAAGCAACTTCTCTTCAAGTATGATTGCAATTGTGTGCCACTATTCGAAAACCAACTTGGAGCTTAAGATGCTCGTGACAATTTAGCCAGTCTTTGGGGCATTCAATTATCGCCTACATCACCAACAATTTCTTCAGGGCAAAGCTTAAGGACAACTCCACTGAGTGACCCTAGCGCCACAACAACGCCTCAGAGCTCAAGCCCGTCATTTTTCGCAGCACTCAGTAGAGATCAGGTTCCTTGTATATTTGGAATTGGAACGACAAGCCAAGAAACACCCGATACTACAATGCTTTCAGAGGCAAACTTTGAATCACCAAAAACACCAGTTCCAGAGAGCGATGGAGAAGATAAGGCTATCCCTCCAAACAATTTAGAGACGCCAAAAGTATGCAGAGCACCTAAAAGAAGAAAGTCGGTTTTAATCTCTCGGTGCTTTTTGAAGACTAAACTTTTTATCAGCATCACTTTCTCTGCTTCATTTTAGAGCTTCCCATAATTTATTTCTTTTGTGTAATTATATGTAAGCGTTTATTTGGTGTTTATACATGAAAAATTTGCAAAGATTTCAGTTTTTCTCAAATTGAACATGTTTGAACTTGTTCTGTCTTTTGAATTATCCCATGAGCAGGCACCTAGAATTTTAGCCAATGGAAATCACGTTTAAAAATCAAGTCTCAACTTTTGTTTAATTATGCTCCTTCATAGAGTGCTTTGAATTGGATTTTACAAAGTTATTCAACGTAAAACAGTAAGAATTAGTTGCTTCAATATATTACATAAACCACGAAAAACAAAATCTTTGCTACTTTTTTCCTGGTTACTCAATTCATTGCAAAGAGTTCTTCGGCTGCTGTGTTGAATAGCAACTAATACTATCAACTTGTCCCTAATAAGCACTATTGTAAAACTAAATTTAAAAAAATCACAAAAAAAATCAAATTTTCTTGGAATGAAAATCCAACAAATTGTCATAAGATTTTGCAAAATGTGTTTAGATGGATGGTTAGGTGTCATGTTGTAATACGTAACAATAATACTCGCTCGTTTTGTAAAAAAAAATGACAGAAATGCAGTAAAAGTAACTTAAAAGTGCCAAAAAAATGTAAATCTTAGGTGAAAACTTTGAAATTGTACTATTTATACATCAAATGACAAGTAAAACTATCAAAAACACGGTAAAAGAAGGATGTGGTATCATCAACTAATTGCCAACCGGCTGTTCTGATGCTAAAAAAGAAGATGTTTGAGAAAAATTTTTTGAGAAAAACATTAAAAAACGCAATTTTTTGCTGTTTTTTAACATATTAACAGTGACCTTTGACCCCAAAAAGTGGGCTCCAAAAAACAGTTGGGATGAAAAGGAGTGTTTCATTGGCATCCGCAGACAATGAGCTACAAAAACTCTCATCACACTCGTCAAATTTAGACAAATAATTAATGAATTAATTAGCCCTTAATTAGGAGCTAATTAGCGCTTAATCAGCCAAATTACTAATTAACTAAAAAAAATTGACAATTTTTTTGCAGATTTGCAATGCCCTCGCTATGCTTGACAAGTTTGCTCATAAGCATCGAGGTCGAAAAACTGCTCCTTCACCGATTTCCAAACCATCTGGCCATTCATGTCCCATTAACATCTGGCATTAATTAGAACACCAACTACCTGATAAAAAGGAGTTAGAACCCCGTTTTTTGCAGATTTGCAATCCCCGGCGGCATCATGTGAAGTTCTATTCTGAGACCTGTCATCGAAAAATGCTTTTAAAGAAAAAACATGTGTAACTGTCATGTAATTGTCATGTTTTGACAATTTACGACTTGATTGACAGAAAAAACTAACTTTTTTTCTGATGATGCTGGAGTAGTTTTTTCAATGGGGTCCTACGTTTCATGATGCCACAAGCATTTTTGATTCCCACAACTTTTGCGTAGCGTTGCTATGACATTCACTTTCAGACAGTAGTCAAACAACGCCCTTATGTGGGGTTTTATTCAAAATTGAACACGTTTAATTGCAAACCAATTACATTTTTTGCTTTAAAAAGTCATCGCATTCTGTCTGTCAGTTGCTCACTCACCTATTCTCACGGTATCTTGAGAAATAAATTGAAAAAATTTAGCTTTAAAATATAAAATTTTACAAAAATTCGAAATAAAATAAGCCCGCCAAAACCGACCAATCAGGTTGCAGCATTTTAAAATTTCAGAAAACCCAGAAACCATTTTCTGTTCTTTCGTTTCCAAAGTTGAATTGTTATTACTCAAGCTAAAGCTTTCGTTGCTATTCAAGTTAAAAATGGTGTACCCTTGCCGTTATTGCGATTCTTCACTCAGTACAGCTAGCAATCGGACTAGACATGAACATCAATTCCACCCGGATGAACTTGGTTTACCCACATACCAGTGTTCATTATGCGAATTTACTTCGCGAAAAATCTCGAATCTCGAGCAGCACATGAGGACCGAACACTCGCGATTCACCAACTGTTGCTGCAGTTGCCATCTTGGGTTTAATGACTCTCACTTGTATGCTCAGCATATGGACTCTGTGCACTCTCTACCCGTATTTGGCGAAGAGTTCGAACCAAGAGATACGCCACCGGAAAGTGCTTTCAACGGCCTCTTGCGAACGTTTGAAACAACTGACGCAGATGAAGCACGTGATCTTGAAAACTTCATGCGTGCTCAAAAACCCAAAATCGATAGCCTCATAAATGAGCAGTTATGCCATGGGCCACAGAAGGTTCAGTTGTGTGCAAAACTACAGCTGATAAAGTACCACAATGACCAGCCTGATAATGCAGAAGATGAGCGCATCGAAATATACGCCAACACACTTATGACTCCAGTCTACGCAAACGGTCTCACGATTGCAGCCTACTGGGGAATGGTCGAAAAAATGATGAGCGTATTAACGACATTTGCTTCGATGGGTAGTGGATGGGTACTGGAAAAAAGGCTGAAAGTAGATGTCAAATTCGCACGTTTCAGACCAATTCGCGGCTCGTCCTATATTGCACTGCCAACTAAAATTGCCAATTGTCGCGGTCTGCTCAACATTAGAAATCATGAAGACCAGCAGTGCTTCAGATATTGCTATGTAGCAGCATATCATCTACATCACGGAGTAAGTCTGGACAGAGTTGATCAGAACTACCAAACTGCCAAAACATCCCCGACCACTTACAATCAACCGGGAATTCATCAACCATTAGGTGAATTCGATATGCCTATGGGCTTTGAAGATATTCCCTAATTCGAAAAACTGAATGATGTTCAAATTAATGTGTTTGGCTACGAAAACGGGCAACTTTTTCCTCTTAAAATTTCATCATACGAATCTGAATTTGTAATGGATCTAATTTTGTTGTATGATCACGATCATCACCACTATGTACTGATTAATCACCTTGTAAAAGTCGTTTGCTACGTACGACGTGTTGACTTCCGTTATTGTTTTCGGATCTTTCGAAATTGCTTTTGGATATGTCGAGACGGCCTCGAAAGTTACAATGTGCACATGATTAACTGTGGCAACAACGCTCCCGCAGTTATTCACATGCCTTCAAGCGATCAAAATTCATACAAATTTACAAACCTCTCTGCAACTTGGTTCGTACCTTTAGTAATATATTTCGACTTTGAGTCATTTCTTAGACCCGTGTCAGGATGCAAAGGACCTAGTAACAGAGCATTTACACAAGTAAAGGAGATTCATGAACCGTGTCGGTTTGCGATAACAGTAATTGATCACCACTCCAACAAACCAATTTTTTACCAAGTTGACAGTTCTGAGGACTGTATGGCTAATTTTGTGAAAGCGCTACACAAGCTTGCAAGAGACATCCACAAGCAAAAAAGAAAATATCCGTTTTTCAAAGGCGACAGGCGAAGTTTGGACAAATCTCAAGCTACACAATGCTGGATTTGTGAGAAACCGTTTTCGGAAGTCGAAGACCCAGAAAACTCGATTGAATTAGACCATTGTCACTATAGTGGCAAATTTCTTGGGTGGGCGCATGAAAAGTGCAACCGAGCAAGGAGAAACATCAATTTCATTCCTGTCGTAGGTCATAACATACAAAATTATGACCAACACCACATTTGCCTAGCTCTGAACAACTGTGAACCAACAACGACTATCAGCGTCATACCAGCCACGGACGAAAAATATATATCTATGACCTTTGGTGTGCTCATTGACACATTTGTTAACAAAAAAGGGACAACGGTGAAGGTGTATGAATATCTACGGATCATCGACTCCTTGAAAATGATGAATAGTTCACTTGAAAAACTCGTAGAAATACTCCCGGCGAATCAATTTGAAACAATGAAGTCAATGTTTCCGACGGTCTCGGGTGAAAATATTCAGCTGCTAAAACAGAAAGGCTACTATCCCTATTCGTATATGAGTAGTCGTGCCAAGTTCTCTGACACACAACTACCACAACTAGAAAAGTGGGGAAACACCTTAGACGGTGGCAATGTGAATATTACAGAAAGTAATTTAGATCATGCAAGCAGGACGTGGGAAATTCTTGGCTGTGGAACACTTCAAGATTACCACGACGCTTACTTAAAATTAGACTGCGCACTATTGGCCTGTGTCTGTGAATTTCACAGAGAATTGAGTTTTACTACCTATAAGTTGGACTGCATGCACTTTTTTACTTTACCCAATATGGCCAAAGAGGCTTCATTGAGGATCTGCAAAGCAAATGTCGAGTTATTGACAGAGCGAGAACATCTAGATATGATCGAGCCTGCAATCCGCGGTGGCGTCACCTCTGTCTACGAAAACCGGTGCTTCATTGCTAATAACCAATACATTCCAAACTACATTAGCACAGAAGATCATCAATTTGGTTTCTGTGTTGATGCGAACAACTTACACGGAGGAGAGATGCAACTTGAAAAACTCCCCCTCTCAGAGTTCGCATTCAACACAGAAGTTACAATTAAAGAGGTCCTAGACACACCCGACAACGCCAGCGTGGGATATTTTGTGGAGGTCGATCTTTCATACCCACCAGGATTGCATGACGATCACCGGGATTTCCCCCTGGCCCCTACCAAGGACATTGTTGAAGAGGAGTGGTTGGGAGAATACCAACTTAATTTGAAAGAGCAACACAACCTGCCCACATCAAAAGCGAAGAAATTATTACAAACGTTTTTTGATAAGGAGAGATATGTGGTTCACTACAAACTGCTCAAACTGTATATTGATCTTGGACTTGTAATCAAAAAAGTGCATAGAGTACTGCAGTTCCGCCAAGAAAGCTGGCTATCACCATATATCACGTTAAACAGTGAAAAACAACAAGTCGCAGCTAATAAGTTTGAGGAGAATTTTTGCAAGTTAATGAACAACGCTGTATACGGCAAGAACTGCGAATCTAAGCGACGTCGCAGTAAAAATACAATCACGCGTAACGCTGAACAAGTGCTGAATGTAGTGTCTAAGTTCGAGTTTGACTGCTACATGATATTCGGTGAAAACATGGCTGCTTTGACGACACGCTCAAAATCTATCTTTTGGAACACTCCAACTGTTGTGGGTGCCACCATCTAAGATTTGGCGAAATATCACATGTATTATTTCCACAATCGGGTCATGCGTGCAAACTTCAACTGTCGCCTATTATATAGTGATACGGACAGCCTCTTATATTCTGTTCAAAGTCCGGACTTCTACAAGCAATTATCAGAAAAGCCGCAGTCAGTTCTGAGCCATTTCGATTTTTCAAACTACCCGTCTGATCATTTCTTGTTTAATGCCAGTAATAAGAAAGTAGTCCTTAAATTTAAGGATGAATTCGCCGGCGACTACATTACCGAATTCATCTGCCTAAAGCCAAAGCTTTACTCCATTCTGTCGACAAGTAAGTTTATTTTCCTTGAAATCAATAATATTAGTTTTACTATAAATATATATAGTTGGTTAGTAAACATCTGGAAGTTGTTAGTGTGTATTGTTATTATATAGGGGGTTAGTAATCAAAATAGAGCCTATTTTTTCTCATTTTCTTTCCATCTTTTCAGGTTGTAGAAAAATCTCAGCAAAGTGAGTGACGAAGGCTGCTCAACAACATCTACGACATGCAGACTTTGTGAATACCCTGCTGTCAGGTAACAGTGTACGTGCAGAGAACACCCGGATTGTTTCTGACCACCACTCGTTGCGCACAGTAACTACAAACAAAATCTGCCTGTCAGCGTTTGATAATAAACGCTACATACTACCCGATGGCATAAAAACCCTCCCTTTTGGCCACTATGAACTGGGCGATTATGCTATAGATGAAATAAATTGGTGCGACGACGATGTGGAGTGGGATTATGAAAGTTCTGGCAATTTTAGTGACTTACAGCTAAGTTCGAGTCCTGAGTGGGATAACAGTTTCGTTGTGCCACAATCGTCTCCAGAAACCAACAACCAAAGCTCCAACACATGGCAGCCACCCGACCCTGGTTTTCTAGCTGCTGAATTGATAAACGATTCGGATATTGCGAGCAGGGATTTGGTTGGTTTTGATGCAATTTCGGATGAAAATTCCAGTCCCGATAACCCGTTTATTAATTTTGAAGCAGAGGAAGCCAGTGAAAGCGAACCAGAAGAACCAGTGTTTAAAACTGCAAGGCATTATTAGACAGTGTAATTAAATTTAATAGCGCAGAAAAGCGCACGCAAAACTGTACAGGTCTTGATTTTGCATGGAGTTAAGTATTTGGTTTTAATTTAAATTGATTGAGTGTTTTGAAAGCGCTAAGACTACTGAGAAAGCGGCGAGAAAGAAAGATTGGAATAAAGTGGAAAGGAAAGGTTTTACATGTACAAACCATTCAATCCCTCCTAACCTAATTCCCACTCATGATCACTCCCTAAATTCCCATGTTTAGTATCGCATGAATACCCCCCGCTCTTAACGCTCTTATTATTTACTACTTGTATGTTTTCACCTCTTCAGGGCGATCAACCTAGAAGATAATACAGTGTCTTTAAAAGGAATTCCAGGAAAACATATCGGGGCTATTAAAACGGGAAAATAGAGCTGTTATGAGGGATTTATGCAGTAACAGTGATTGATTGCATTTAAAGCCTTTTTCGAGTGTAACTCAAGATGTCTAAATTTCTCCGTTTGACATTAAATTATTACAAAGAGGCTCGGTTAAATGCGTACGCACAAAATGTTTTAGCCCCGCCCCGTTCATCCACGTTCTTGAGTTAATTGGCCACCAAATGATGAGATAGAATACTTCAAAACATATATTTCGTTCGATATACACGCAATGGAATACAATAATGCCACGCAAGAGGGCCGATAAAAAGTTGTTGATAATAGGAATTCTAGAACCGACAGTACTAAACATCAACTAAACACCATTATTAAAAACCAAATTCGATGCCTATAATTTGAATTCAAACATCAAACTAATCAGCACTATAAAAATTCAACAACATCGAACTCATCAGCTAAAATCTAAACAAAATAATTTAACCTATAGTTCATTAGCAAAGATATGGGACCTTTCCACAATGCGACTGGTTAGAAGGTCGACAAAAAAGACCAAAGAGGTTCGAAGTTCAAAAATACGTTTTTTTTTTAAAATATTTGATTTCACAGTTATTAATGTCATACATAGAACTTTTTACGCGAGAACTTTTTATGAAAAAAAATTGCCAACGCAATCAGTTACAACCTATAAACAAGCTCGAAAAAAAGTTTGAATAAACAAAACTACATGAGACTTCAAATTAGTGAGATGGCATTACATGGTGAAGAAATATGAGAGCAAAAAGGAGACAGTTAAAAAAAAATCCATTATTTTTAATTTAATTTGAAAGTCATTAAAACAAACAGCTTTAAACTATGGAAACCTTTAGATAGGTTGATTTATAGGTCTTGGGGAAGCAATTGAAAATTGCCGCAAACAGGTATATGGCGTACAGCAACAAAAAGAAAGGGAAACATAGGCAAAAAAAAGAACAAAAAATTCTGCGAGATAATTGTGTCTCAGCCCAAAAAACATAAACTATTCAATAAAAACAATTACTATATCCAGATTAGCCTTTTTTCCAACGCTGTGCATTTTTCTTATTATGCTTTCTTTTGATTTGTCAATTGCACTTGTCAAAAATGTGATAATTCGACAAGGAAACAAAATGAACTAATAAAATATGCAATTCTGCTCAAAAATTTTAAAAAAAAAATGAAAACGCGTAGTATAAAAAACAAAGAAACCATTAGTTGAAACTAAAACTGTTATTTACATTGATTTCTAACTCAGAGCACATTGGTTTCCGCCTGCTTTTACCGAGACTGCGCCCGAAGTTGAGAGAAATGAAATAAAATTTTGGCCAAGTTCAAAAAAGTCACTAATAATTTCTTAAAACAAATATATTCAAAAGTCATGACAGACATTAGATGACAAATGAAAGAATTGTCTAGGTGAAATTATGTCTCCTAAAAAGCTAACTGGATCTTTGATTGGGGACACGAAGCTATTGCGCTACGAAAAGAAAACAAATGGAAGCAAAACTCGAGAAGTCCATAAAAATACGAAAACAATTGGTCAGAGTCATAAAAACGGTGAGTTTGACTCTCAAACCAATACATAATCTTGTTGGGCCTCCTTTAATGAAAATAGCTTCTGTATTTAAATAAATCATTGATATTAATTTACATAATAAACGTTTACAAAGCGGAAATATTTTTTAAAAAAAAAGCACGCGCCCCATTCAAATCTAAAAAAAATTTATCTTAAGGAACCATGGGAGGTCAAGATCATTCCAGATAATGCTGCACGTCTAACAAAACACTCAACTGCTCATATGCTTGCAAAATAGATCAATTTTCTTAATAAAAAAACTTTTCATTTTGTCAAATACATAATGCAATTTGTATAATAACAAAATTGACAAATTATAACTCCAGAAGACTCTTGAAGCGAGCGGGAGTATAACTAGCTCTTTTTTGAGCTGAAGAAGAATATGGTTGAAACCAAGTGGGTTAAAAGAAAGCAAATTTGAATTCAAAAAAATTGGATCGAACAATTCAGCAACCCTCCTCTATCTTTAGAGATAAAATGAATAAATCTGCAGTTAACAAATTGAACATGTTTGAGCAAAATTGACGGCAATTTGGTGAAGAATACCGAAAATATGAATAAAAATAGCTGAATTACGTCTAATATTCACAAAACTTGATGAATCTCGATAACTTGACAAATCTCGATAACTCCCTATAAAAAGCGAAAATTGAAAAAAAAATTAATTCATGCTCTACGCTGGACGGGCTTCCTAATGATACGACTCACAAATCTCTACCATGATTATATCGATCGGCCAAAATTGTCTTAACCAAAAAAACCATTTGAGTATATTGTTCTTTCCCCACTAAAGCGGGTCGGAACAGACAGGAAATGAAAAATTTCATTGATAAAAACAGTTGATGAGAAATTAAATGGTTAATAAATTAGTATAAAAAGCAGTCTAGATTTCCAAAGAAACTTCATAGAGAAATTGAGCAAAACAAAAAGTCAACTGCTTTAATCTAGAAAATACACATCATAGCTGTACGAGAGGCAATGTCGGCTGCAAATATGAACACAAAATGCTTTGAACAAAATTAGTCATAGACTGCCATCCGCTTCCACTGGTGCATTCGTTCATGCAGTGTGCAACTTACAAAAACTCTCGTGGACAAATTTAATTTGCTGACAAGTTGATAAAAACACCAAAATCTTTGATCTGAGACTGCTTTTGATGACGTTGAAAAGAATGTACAATTTACTTCCAAGTTCGAAAACTGAATAAACTTGCTTTGAGAGCGCCGGGCGTTGCAGAAGGCAAACTCTCAAGTGCGAAAACGTACTCTGGATCTTTTAAAGCCAGCTGACATAAATCTTCAACTTTCTGGGTTTGAGTAGCTGAAAACAGTAACGTCCGGATTTCAGGAGGCAAATTTGCAATTATTGCATCAACTGTATCTCTGAACCCCATTTCTCCCCCAAATTTTTATCAGCTCCGTCAATTGTCAACATTTTCAAATTTGAACAATCGAATTGAGCATTTTCATCCATGTGCTGTAATAACCTTCCAAGTGTACAAAATATAATATTGATTTCAGCAAGTCGAGTTCTTTTGAATTTGAGGTCTTTTTCTCCAATAACTAGCGCTGCAGAGAGGTCATGACTAGACCCAACAGTTCGCGGAAGTTCAAAGACTTGATATGCATGCTCCCGGGTCGGTGTTAAAACGAGTGCACATAAAACACCCTCAGTTAGGACGAGCTCAGAGAATATCAAACTTGACTAACTTAACATTAACTTCTGTAATTTTTTTCTGTCAAATCTTGAGACTAATAATTTCCCAAGATTGCAACAAACAGCTGCGA
The DNA here is from genome assembly GCF_964194025.1 of Convolutriloba macropyga. Taxonomy (NCBI): domain Eukaryota; kingdom Metazoa; phylum Xenacoelomorpha; order Acoela; family Convolutidae; genus Convolutriloba; species Convolutriloba macropyga. Next base: position 11,446,779 of record NC_134479.1, on the reverse strand, counting down.
TTGCTTTGTATAGGCCTTTTGTCAGCATATTGTTACCACTATTCCATTGTGGGATCTACAGTCAAATCAGTGAACACGTATTCAAATTTGTATAAGTTATTACTGCCTCTATTAGGTGCTCTCTAATAGCCATTCATTTAGAGTGACACAAAATCGCTTGACCTTATCCCTATGCGAAGAAAAGCAAAAAAAAGTGAAGAAGTCACTTTGGAGAGTGAGGTAAGTCATGTGTGACCGAAAACTTCATCACGCAAATGGACAAAAAATAACGTCTTATCCCTTGATCGCGAAACGGCAGACAATAATCCCAATTAAATTAAGCTTTTTTAGACAAAAGCTCAAAGTTAAGAATCAGAAAACCACTACAATTAGATTACTAATGACTGCTATTAAGACAAAAACAACACATAGTTCTTCCTTGATGTATATATTCTAGACAACTTGATTTCATACTAATTCAAAAAAATAAATTAATCATAGAAAAGACATAAGCAACAGAATAATAATCAAAGGAAAAATTCATTTGAAATCATTCAAAACTTTTCTGAAGAAATTGATATAACCAATAAAAATATAGATACTAGGAAAAAACTAGAATGATACATACTATATTGTGAAGAGTATGGGCACAATGTAGGGAAGACCGTAACAAAAAGACTAATTCTTGATTTTTGAAAGTTAAAACTCAAATTTAAAACAATCATGAAAAAAGAATACTTTTTATTGTTCAGCATTCGAGGCATAGAAAAGACAACGAGTCATCCGAGACAAAGATTCGTCCTACTGAACAGAACAAAAAAAGCAGAGTTTAAACATACGCAACATTGAAACATTTTGCGAAACGAATGTTCAATAACATGTTGCGACTGCATTTATGAAAAAAATCTGTTTTTAAAAACTTAATGCCAAAAAATGATTGCATTTTTTGAAGTCTCTCATGTTGCACAAAAACAATACAAACAAAGAAACTGAGAATTGGAAAAACAAAATCGGATTAGCATATGTACAATTTTATAAAACGAAATTACATTGAGGTAAAAAGAGGCGTTGAGTATATGAACTATCAACAACTACATCTTTGAATTGTAAAAAAATAGGTTCGCTACAATAGCCGGCTGAGAAGCTGTGGTGGCTATTAAAGACCTCAAGGAATCTAATACGAGTCTTCGAGTCGTAAAAAAATAGGAGCGCTGAAAAGCTGAGGCGGCTATTAACAAAACCTTTTAAACAATAAAAAACTAGATCACCTTGCATCAGCGGAACTCGGTATATTGCTCCCGGAATTCCTCTCGCCACCATTCTGAGCTATGGCCACATTTTGGGTCGAGGGTCCGTTGCACAGACTAGACGACCTCGTTTATCTGCTTCCATTTGAGGGTTGAGAGGGAAATGACTTGCTGGCCAGGGCATTCCTAACGATGCGTTCCTCGCTCCTCTCACTTCCCGTGTTGAGGACAACGACGAAAAACGACAATATTTTGTAAAAAATCGTAGTTTTCGTCGTTTTGTTGTCGTTTTCGTCGTTTTGTCGTAGTTTTCTTCGTTTGCATTAGTTTCCGTTGTTTAAGTCGTCTTTTAAGGGTAGGAAATGATCGTTTCTTTGTCGTTTTCTGTCGTTTTTTTTCAAAAGAAATCGTCGTTTTTTGATCGTTTTTTCGTCGAACTAGTTTTTCTCTGTTAGATCGTTTTGGCATATATGTATACTGGCCTGATAGCGCAGTGGGCTGTGTAGCAGGTAAGGTTTCGGGAGGTCAATGGTTCGAATTCCAGCGGGGGCACGTTTTTTCGTCGTTTTTTGAAAAAACAATCATTTTATACAATAGCGAGGGAATAACGATCAAAACGACGATTGCCACGCAAGGTCTTTGATCGTTTTTGTCTAATGAAAACGATTAAAAAACGACGATTTCTTACAAGTGAAAAACAAAATTCTTCAACACGGATTGTCTGGTAGCCAGACTCTCAACTGTTTGAGGATGTCGTTTTGATTGTAGAGTTTAAACCATGTGAAGCACTGAAATAACACCCTATCAATAGTCTTTGTTGCTTTTCTTTGTTAGCTTAGAAACTGACCTAGATTTCGCAGTCATAGTTCAGCACTATCGTGTCTCCAAGTATACCATGCAGATTCACATTATAAAGCTCACGCCAGTGAATCTTCAGCTAAACTTTAGTCAATACAGAAAAACTTTTGTGAGCTAGTACCATGCAAACAAAACATCCGATGATATAAATGTAATCTTAAATCACCATGAATCACCAAGATCGTAAAATGGGACCATAAAATGTGTCTTAATAGTCACAAGGAGATTATTAACAAGCACAGCAACGTCTTTAGTTACTCGTCTTTTAGAATAACGAAGATTAAAGCAGCCCAGCTAATTTTATAACAGCGGAACCGCTGATTTCCAGGTAGTAATTAACTACTAAGAACGGTGAAGGCTAAAAAGAACTTAACCCAATATTTGAAATCTAAACGGCCTATCTGATCTATAACAAGCCAACGCCTTCCCCGCCTTATACGTTATAGAACCACTATGCGGAAGGGGTGAGGGGGGGTTGAATTTAATGGGAAAGACCCGTATATACATATTTGAATATTTGATTTTGTACTGGCCTCCAATCTACTCCTCATTATGTTTTAATATTCAATTAATAGCTTTCGAAAAACAGCCAACTGACTCGTAATTGATTTCAAACCTAGACCACCCGACGGATCAGTAAATCCCCGGATAGAGTTTGAATCAATAAAACTACGGTCTAATGATGCTGAGGTTTTTCAAAATCTTGAGAAAATGCGAAAAAAAAACAGTTCATATAACGTAAAATCAAACGTTTGTTTACACACTAATTAAACAGTTAAAAATAAAAGACTGAGTTACTTAATCCACGTTTTGGTAAATACGTTTCGGCTTTAAGAATCTCCAGCGTAGGAATCACAAAACCAGCATTTTTCCGCTGCCTGTTTGTGCGGCGCCCAGCATATAATTCCCAGCAAGTGCAGGTGGTAAAGTTTTATGTTGCATTAGCGTCGCTTCGTTGAAACTGTGAGCCTTCAGCCCTTTTAAAAATTCATAGCTTATACCAAGCGTTTTAAATGAGTTCGCTTTATCTTTAGGCATTCTATCTATAAATATAGACCAAAAATTTCGTTAGAAGTAGTCATTTTGTTAATGATCCCAAACTCAAGTCAATGCGCCCAAACAAATCGCACGTGAAAGCTACATTGAGAAACTATTGAGATAAAAAGTATAAATAGTCTTAAACTATCGCAAAACACAACTTCAACATGAACACAAAAATATCAACACGTTTATAGATAAGCACCTATTACGAGAAGTCAGCACTCTCCATGATCTTCGTTTCAAAATTTCGTCAAATTGGACTTGGAAGAAGGACTTTACTGAAAAAGATCCCACTGAAAAACAAATGAAAAATTGCTTACAAACACTGCGAACATCAGCAACTTTTACAAAGTACTTGCCCCTTCCAACTAGAGTGGACTGGAACAACGAAATACCTCACTTTGCGTAAACAAAATCATAATACGGCTGCGACCATTTACGTCTGACTTCTACGTTCAAAAAGTTAGCTTAACATGAACTACGAAAAAGTCTTATAAACTTCAGTGATACTAAGTAATTTAAATTTAAATTACGAATCAGCATGTAATTGTTTCACCTTTGGTTATATTGAAAGTTAAAGTCGATATGCTCAATAAAAAAAACAAACGTTTTCAAAATAATCAGACAAAATCAACTTGAATAAAGCTATTTGCAGAAAAAAGTTTTCTGTAAATAGCTTTATAAGTTTTATGTCCAACCGTTGGAATGAAAAGGAATCTTCGGTGCTTAACGAAGCAGTTATTGTAGAATATTTCTTCAACGCCGGATTCAAACAACTAATTTTAAGAAGAAAAACAACAGGATGTTAAACTGACAAAAAATTTGGATCCAATTGCGAATAACACCATAGACAACCGAATGAAACAGCTCTTCTAACCCGACCACACTCCATACCAGGTGAAGTTGACCAGTGGCACATAGTACACAACTCAAAATAAAACCAAACAAGGGGAATGAGACTTCTCGATTTCCTCGTGTACCAAAGAGGACTGGAAAGACTTCGAGAAACACATAGATGGAAATCCATTCCAACCATACAGCTTCAGCAATGTCAACCTGACGGTTAAAGTGTGGAATAAATGGCTTTATGAAGTTTTCCAGACAAATATTCCATATTCCAAACAATTGAAAACGATACCCAGCAGTCACTGGCCTCATGGGTCTAAAGTGAGACTTCAAACCTGATCAAACGGATGAATACCTTTCGACGACAGATGAGTAGTAATCGGGCACGTTCCAAAAGGGAGAAGCGAAACGAAAGAAGCCACAACCTGGGCTTCCAACTTCAGAGTGTCCGAGATGAGTTTGAAAAAAAAATCTTCCAAGCAGGAACTTTCTCTGAGGTACAAAAAAATTAATACCGCAGTAGAATGCACAGATGACTCAGCTGCCATCAGAAAAGTATCTCGAACACAGGAAAGCGACAACAGATGAGGAGAAAGCTGATCTGTTCACAACAACTTTTTCCAGTCACTTTTTATGAAATCCGAATATCAAAGAAAAATGGACGAAATGAAACTGGTCACAACTGACAGTAATCAATTCTCAAGAAACGAAAAAAGAGACAGCAAACGTTGGGAAGGCAATGAGACAGATGGACTGCGAAATCTCCCTTTGAAAAGACTGGCAACAGCATGAGTAAATTTCTTGAACTAACTTTTGGCACTCTTGGAAATGAACACAAAATTCCTATGTGCTGAAAAACTGAGTCATTTCTTTCTCTGCTCAAAGATGAAGGCAGGCAGTATATAGCAAACTATAGACTGATAACCCTGCTGAACTTCATCCCAAAACTACTTGAAAATCTAATATTTGTCAAACTGCACAACTTTTTAGATAAAATTATTGCGGCACAAAAACACGGGTTCACAAAATTTAAGCCCACGATTACACAAACGATTTTGTATCTCAGTGAATTAATCGGAAATCATGATCTGACCAAGCTGGCAACAAAGTACTTGGATTTGGAGAAAACCTTTGACAAGGTGTGCCATGAAAAGCTTATTGAGAAACTACGTGCTATGGGCATAGCTGCTGGAGCAATAACTGTTAAAGAGCTACCTCACAGAAAGCTACCAGAAGGTCCAATTAGGCTCCACCGAATCAACCGCAGTACGAATATTGATTGGAGCGCCATAAGGAAGCGTCCTTGGACCTCTAGTTTCAATCTGTTTATCAACTATCTCCCAGAAAAAATGAGCAGCTGTTACGGTTGCGCTGACTATTTTAAAGTAGTTGGCACCAACACTGTGACTTCAAAAAACGGCTGACAATAGTGTACTTGAGACACTTTGATGAAAACAAATTGACTACGGAAACATATGTACATGGAGATTATCATATTTGTGCAATGAATGAAGAAACAAACTAATTAAACTTTGACTGAATCTAATTGCAGAAACGTTAGGTTTCCTTGGATAACCATAAATGCGTCAATAATATTTTTAAAAGCACAATTAGTTTTATTTGCTTGCTGGTAAAAACACTTACAAGAATGACATAAGAAATTTTAAATCTGTTCAGGAAATTGTCAGCCAAGAAGAATTAAAAAATATATATTTGGTACAGATTGATCACAACTTCAACTATCACATTTAATCTTGGTACAACCTGATACTCAAAATAATTCAGAGAACGAGGTAAAACTCTGCGACAGCAAAGATTCTAAACTGTATTAAGAGTGGTTTTTTGATAAAATGAACGATTGTAAGTTTCGCATCATCTACAATTGGGAGAAAACCATTGGTTGCAAATGTGGAGTGATATAAAAGTGTGAACAATCAGGAAAGGAAAGAACATTACTGATTAGTTTTTATGGTTTTCTGAGCAGCCGAAGAGATAAAGAAGCAACAAAGGTTACAAAATTTTTCAAATCCAGTAAAATAAAAGCTTCAACATATGCAGCTGAAATACAAGCTGAACTCAGCCTAACTGTCAGCGGCTGACTGAACCGAACGCAGTTTGAAATGAAGAAACACTCTGAGAACCTGGTTTTAATTGGGACAACACCAGAGAACCTGAATAGTGAAGCGTCTGAAAACCGTTTCGTCTCCAAGAGAGATAAAATCCCTGAATGTTACAATTAAATTTAAATGTCGCAGCTCTAATGAGCTATAGTGCCTTTTTGTCTTTAAAATTATATACATTGCAGTGATGTCAAAGTTATATAAAAATTTACTTCGAATGACGCAGTTTTAAATTATCTCTAAAAAATTTAAATTTGAATGAAAATGAAGCAAAGAATACAGGAGACAAGCAGCTGCTTCGCAATGCCAGAGGTAGAGACCACACGAGAGCTTCTGTGAAAAGCGAACTTACCCAAAGACAATCAAAAGTCTAATATGCTTTATATGCAATCCGATCTAACAAAATTTTTTAGAAAAGTGGTATACTTAAAAGATGTTTTCCAAAACATTTTTCCCTGATTTATTTTTTGCCTTGATTGGTACCTTGTAAAATTCTTGCAAGAATCTTGCAAGTTTTGAATCATCTTGCAAGATTCTTGCAAGATTTGAATCCGCTCATAACTAGGGACCTTTTTTGACCAATTTTTGTCTGAACATAGTCGCACAATTTTGAATAGTCGCACCTTCGAATCATGGGCGCCAAATTTCGCTTGGTCCGGCCTAGTCGAGAATTGAACGCGGTCTTTCGAAATATCTCGCACTAAATCGCAGTAATCGCAAAAATTCAAATCATGGCCAAATTTTTGTCTGGATCGTCTGATCATGGCCAACATTTGTCTGGATCACACGGTTCATATTTCCACCACCTCACCCAGGGTTCAATTGAGGAAAATCAGGTGTTCTGAACTAGATTTTATCGACAATGACCTTCAAAACAATGCCTCCGATTTCCACTTTTAAGCGTAATATACAGATGTTTTTCCTTTTAAAAAGCATGTTTTTATACAGTATTGTCGGGTTGATCCGTTCCATCTATCAGTGGAAATGAATTCTACTGTGGTAAATTTCTCAGTGGAATTATCCTAAAAAATCAAAAAAGTATTCATTTATAATCAGGCTTTCAAAGAATTACATATTCGGAGAGCTTCAATTCTCTCCAGAGTATTTTAACGAGAACTTTTCTCTATTACATAGACTCTTTGAGGCCTCAAAAAGGCGCTCCAAAATGTAATACAAATCCTTCATTGTTCAAGTAACCTGAAAAATTTATCGGAAAGAAAATCACAAACCAAAATCTGTCAAAAAATAACAAATTTAAGAATGAGATTGAAGGAAGAGTTCCAAGAATGATCAAGCAAAAATCACACTGCAAGGCAAAATAATGTATCCAATGATCATTTTCTTATTAAAAACAAGAACTTTCTTGCATTTGATGTGTCATTATTTTATCTGCTATGAAATAGCTCTAATCGTTTTAAAATGAACGGAAACCTCAAAATATACAGAAAAATGTTTGATAGAATTGGTTCAAAATTTCGGATTTAGGAAGTTTGGATTAGTTTTTAAATGAAAATGTTTCTAAAAAGCTAAACGTAATTTGGTTTTGTCTCTCTCAACTTTGTCTCTTTTTTCATCTTTACTTGGAATTGCTCTCTAGTACAAATTATCACTTTTATGATATTTGTACATTTTTACACTAATCTTCAGAATTCTTGCAGGATTTGCTTTTTTCAAGATATTATCATAATTTTCTGGCTATTGATAGAAAAAACTCATCACATAAAAAGTGTTTACTGTCAATTTCAGCTATCCTTGATCCAACCTTTCAGATTTAAAAAACTTCGGATACAGTTATCAAGCTCATTTACGAGTGACAGAAATCTCTCAGATTATTCTAAAAAAAACACCTACATTGTACTTGATAAACCAATGTATAATTGTGCAGAAAAAAAGACATCAATTTATTGGGAAAGATCAATTTCTGAATTCAATTCGGGAACTCCTACTAAGATTTGAAATGAGCCAACAATCAATCCTAAAAGATTTCGTCAGGAGACAAACGCCGAAAAAACGATTTCTCCTTAAATTTTCAACCTCTAGTAATTCAATATATAAGCCCAAACGGAAAAGATCCAAATCGTTATGTCTTCTTAATGTTTTTATCACAAGAATCAATGACTTAATAAGATTTTTTACCATTTTTTAACCATCAGACTTGTAAGTTCTTCCAATTTAGAGATCTGACTTGTTATTTCTTACAAGTTAACCATGATTCGTAAGAAACTTGTAAGTTCTTGTAAGTTAGCCATCCTGTCTCGACCCGGGTAACTAATCAAAACTTTTTTTGACTTTTTTGGAAAAACACAAAGTGTGGGTTCGCTAGCAAAGTGCTAAAAGACTTTTTTGTCTTAAATCATTTTCTCATTAATTTTTTCCATTAGGCTTCATCCTACGTTAAAAATGAGGTGAACTGATTTCATTTAAAAGAGCGCGGTTGTGCAATAAGGCTTCGGATCACCGGTAATAAACATTCTGAATTTTACAGACGTGACTACTTAATATGCACAAGACGCCAGGGGCTTCTCACCACTATGGTTTTACGGATGTATAGATGGGAATGTAATTACCCATTTCTTGATAAAAAAAAACAATAAAACAAAGTTTTTTTTCCGTGCACTCTCCGGAGAACGGTATTACAAAAATAGGACACAATGGTTTGTTTTAGACGCAATTTCCTAATTATTTTATAAATATTGGGTTGTTCAATTCTTAAGTAGTTTAGCTTTTTAAATGTTTATTTTGGTCAATTCGTTTAACATGAAAAATTGACGTGGTACCAATTTTGCAGCCAGTTTTTTGTCAAAGTGAAGTAATCGACAAACACCGTTGACCTTGGGCGTGTGAATCACAGAACTCTGACGCCAAATAACACACAACTACGACACTACGAAATTAATTTGCAGAAATTTTCAAAGTCTGCAGTGTGCAAAATTTTTCAAACAATTTTTCTTTGTTTTGGTTTCTAGCGGCCAACGGTATGACTATCCGCGGAGTAAAGCCTCATGGTATAACTGTATTGAATCAGTGCATTCCAATAGTAAAACCAATATGCAGTACTGATTAATTTTATGTCAAGTGGTTTCTACAAAAAAAATCTCTGTCAAGAGAAAATTCATTATATTTTCCTTATATTTTTGAAAATTGATTATATTTATTAGATTCAGTATTTTTTTTGAAAATTCATTTATATTTTTAAAAAACAACAACGTGTCGTTCGCTAAAATTCGGAGAACGACAAGTTGTTGTTTTTGTGGCTTAATTACGGGGAATGAAGTAACGTTTGTTCGTCTTTATCTGCATCCCAATAGTATCCCGCCAAAACTCAAAGGCAAAAAATTAAACGGCCAGTCACACCCTAGTATCCCGCAAGTATCCCGACAAAGCTCTGGTTTCCCGCAGAAGTACCTGCAAGTTGCAGCTCTACAGCTACAATAACAACAACATTTTATAATACTTTGGATTGTTGGAAAAAAACCAAAATGAAGGCAGAGTTTTATGTTATGATATAAGTGGGCGGTGGATGGGGTGGGGTTGGGTGCGGTGTGTACGGGGAGCGGTCATGGGTTTTTTGATAATTTATTGATAAATTGAGTTCCTTTTTTACGTTGAATAATCGGAACGCCCACTTCCCTCCCCCTAACGGCCCAGCCGTATAGCCGGAATTACTTAGGACGTCTTTGAATGCAAAGGCTATTCATTTTTGAACCCTGTCTTCAAACGTACCCTAAAAACCACAGAAAGAGTGCCACCTTTATCCAAGTGTGCCTTTGTTTTAATTTTCGAACTACCAACTTCGTTTGCCGAATGTAGTGTTTCGATCTCATGCTGGCTGCACTTTGGACTTCTCCTCCTTTTTCCGACGTCCCGTCCGTGGTGCGACATCTTGCAACCGATGGCTCCTCTTTTCCTCATCATCGAATGATTGGTTTGTGTGAAATGACACTTGATCAGTTTGTTTGACGGAACGCCAAAAAAGAGGGCAACACACACACCCACAGTTTTAATAATAATCGCAATTTCAGAACACGCTTTACATTCATTATTCACAACTCCTCTATATTTTTGAACTTCTTATGCAGATAACTTAAAAGTCATTAGAAACTTTTTGGTTGATGAGTGTGATCTAACATACAATTTCAATTAGCTTTTCTAAGCTGAAAATTTCCCCATTTTAAAAAAAAACCTCGGTATCCGCAGACTGAGATTTTTGAAGACTGTAAAGTTAGGCTACAATGCAAATCGATTATTTAGATTTTTAACTGTCCTGAAAAAATGCTTGGAACCCGATTTTCACTGATTCTTTGTCTGCGCAGGAAAAAAAAGATATTATCATAATATGCCGAGTGTGAAAATACAAAATTGAATTATCATGACTCAGTACTGGTTTATTCTGGGACTATACTCCGGGTCGCTTAACATTTGTTTAATTTTCAAATTAATATGATTATGTGGAAATAGATACGCTAAAAAGTGGAATTCTGCTTGCTTGTGATCAAAAGAGGAGATGTCACATCCCAGACGAAATGCCCTTTGATTACTTTGAAAGAGTGCTGACAGAGCTTTCTACTATTGCAATATCGTGAATCAGTACTAGTTTGCTGTGATACTAGGGTCCGAATCACCCTAATTTTCCTGAAAGTTTTTGAGTCTTCAGTTTTTTCTTCATCTTTTATTCGGATAAAAGCATCGAAGACATTATGTCGTACGTACAATAATGATGTCTTATATTCGATAATTTTATAACAAAATGTACAAGGATGCTCAAGCTCAGTAAAAAATTTTGGGTGATTTTTTGGAGATGATATCAATTGTTCAAAATTTTCTTTTCGTTGTTTTCTTTTAAATCAATTTTACGTTATGTTGGAAACGACTTGTGCAATTTTTAGAGCCGAAAAATCACCCACATTTAAGTTTGGAAAGTAACTTTGTTTCAGGCCAAACAAATCAACAAACACAGTTGTTAATTGATTAAAATGTCAAAAAATGATACCAGTTGCGTGAATAACAGAACGTTTGATGGTTATGAAAGCAATAAAAATCGGTGTTTTAACAAACTGTGTTTCTTAAGACTAAAATTAAGGATGTCGACGAAACTAGAGACATTAATTAAAACAAATTCAGTGAGATATTCGAAAATTTCACAAAAAGTTCTCTAGCCCTTTGGCAACAAACAAACTCAGATAAAATATGATGTCTCTGATTGGAAAACTGTCAACGCAACCATGCTGCAATTTATCGTGGAAATCTGTTCATATTTTGTATAATTTTCCTAAATTTATTATCCCGAAACCATCATATCATTTCATCATGAAATTCTCCATATCATTTATATTAATAATTTGTACAGTGATTGTTTCTGACGCACTGCATTTGATTCTCATTGATTCCATGGATCTTCTCGCCCACCTAAAGCAATTAAATTTCAACTGATGCTTCGGCCGAGTTGCCAACGTTACACAAATCTAGAAGAATTTGTACAGCTTGCGGTGTATGCTTTCAATTTATGTAAGGTAAAAAAGGCCCATTGCGTTGAGAAGGAACAAACTACCGTTTGAGCGTTTTCATCGGTTGATCTATGATAATTTTAGCATGTCTGAGCATTTATCTTACATAAATTTGACATTTCCGATCGTGGATCTTACATAACTTCAACTCTTATCTCCAAGCATTGAGCTCACATAAGAAGTGTTTGCTTTATATAGCGCTGATCTTACAGAAACTCCAACACTTGATCAATAATAATTTTTAAAAGTTGAGTTTAGAAGAAGTTTAACCATCAAATTTCTTTGAATAGAATTTTGCGCCGTGATCTGATTGTGACTCAAGAAAGATATGTGTGTCGTGGAGTATTAACGGCCACCGTGAGCTTCACCATTCAAAAATTAATAAGAACATGATTTTTGCTAGAATAAGTCAGATAGCAGGCTCAGAAATGATTCATTTTTTCAAAAGAAACTTTGAAGGTTTGTGAAATGAATTGTACCCCGGGTACAAAATTTTAATACACTATCTACATTCATATTTATAGTTCATATTCACCATTCCCCAGTACAGAATTTTTTATTTTGCTTAGGCTGACTAGCTGGGGACCAACTAGCGCCCAAAACTCTAACAAATTGAAAGGGGTGTTTTGATGGCTCTGGGATTTCTATTAGAAGGTTATTTTGTCCCCACTCTGCTCTTGTTGGCTGTAACAAACTCAAGTTGGAATAATGAATTGATTCGAGTAGTAAAAAAACATCAATTGAGTGAACAAGAAATGTAAAAGATTACAAAATCAAATCAAAAACCAACCAGAGTTTAATTATAAAAGATGGTTCACAACTTTAACTTTGTAACCAAAATCACAACTTAAGAGCTACTATTCTTTCCATTCTACAAGCTGTCAATTCAGCCGCTTGATCTAGCTGCGTTTCTCCGGTGTTCTCAAGCGTTCTGGTTTCCAATCGCGCAAACCAGTGTTCTGAATTTATCAAGTCAATTCAACTCCTTTAACAATGTTTTTGTTATCACAAGTTCTCTACAGGTCAATTCCTAAGCTACAGTTCCAATATGGTACTGTTTTGGTCCTGTTGTGGTTCTACTCTGAACTTATCAAGCAACAACGTACAAGAGTGATTAAAAGAATCTGTTCACATCTCATTATGGACCACATTAGTTATGCCGCTCTTACGAAAAGTTTGTTATGACTTCAAAAGAACAATTTAATAACCTGAACGCCTTCTTTATACATTACTGACTTCTACTCAAGCTATTCAAACTAAACTAATAGCAGTATCAGACGTATGACGCTACCAAATGATCAATCGGTCAAACTTTCAACTCAAAAAATTGAGCCTTATGACGTTTAAATCCCCCCCACGGAATCTGTAAAACAAATCCCCCAAAAGTGACGACAATGGAACTTGCCCCTGAGTTATGCACTTACTTCCTACCAAGTTTCATCATGCTGAGGTGTAATGGGGCAATACCAGATGATAAATAAAATGTATAAGTTCGGTCCCCCTTAGAGAATCAATATTGCGCCCACTCAAGTTCTGAAGCCACACTATTATATTTCACGTAAATGTGGTTTGCGAAATGGCTTTGAATTGCAAGCCAATAGCTTTAATAACAATTTGTAGGAAACCGATTTTCGAACTTCGAGTTCTATCCATTTTTATTGCAACATTTTGCGATAAAAGTAGGATTTACCAAATTCTACACCCAGGTTGAGGTCCAGACCCAAATTGAGCTATCATCAGACCAACTCAAACGCACACCCGTGTGTTCGATGACCAAAACTACAGGGTCTCGAAAGCAGTTCGGGCGGAAAAAAGTCTGGTCCATGGTCTGATTTAGTCCTGATCAGAGTTCAATTCGGTCTGGAAGGTCTGATCAGACATCACTTCGGTTTGGAAGGTCTCATCAGAGGCGGATTCGAGCACACTTGAATCTGATCAGAGGCCAAACATGACAAACAGGACAAAAGAGTCCAACTACTAACCACTAGCCGGTCTCTTTATGAGAAGGAATAGCAACCAATTTTATTAAAGTATGTACAATCAAGTTCATTCAATTTAAAAGGCATTAAAAAGTAAAAGAGAAAGTTCGAGCTCGAAACGATTAGTGTATCCTCTTCTTTTAGGAGAGTTTTTTCTTACAACGACTTGGTTGCTCTTGTTGCTGGGAGCCAATTCAAGCGCCGGGAAGGGCTTCTGCTGGCTGTGCCTGCTTTCAAATTTTTTTCTTAGTGTTCTTGGCTAACCTCGTAGAAGTCGATTAGCTCTTCCTTTTTCCATGCGTGGTTTTAAATGAATAGATTTTTATTTAAAGGAAAAAAAATCGTAATTAAGATTAATATTTCAAAACATAATAAATATTGAGTAAAGGCAGATTAAATAATAGACGAAAAAAAAATAATAAAATAAATAACATTAAAAGAAAAAAGGGCTGCGCTTGTGGTGGGGAAGGAATAATGATGACCGTTTGATCAAAGAAATAGATGACTGCGCTAAAATTCGCTGTTTTAGTCGTAAAAAGTGTAATTTTAATGAAGTCTAATGGTCACTGCCAAAGTCATCGGAAACATAAAAAGTTTCGAAAAATTTGAACACTGTTTGATCGATGAAGTGTAGATCAAGCAAAATTTGAAAGTCTCCTTGATGTGATTGATTTGTGAAAGCAGTTATTTGAAAGCTTGAGGGTTTCCAGCTTCAATCATTTCAAGAGTTTTTTCACCGTTTTAGGTGTTAAATGTGCAATTCAGCTCTTGATGAGGAGCACTGAAATCTCCGCAGATAAAAACGTTTTCCATTTCAGTTTCAAAAATTTCAGATAGAATCAAATCGCGACCTGGTGAGTTGTGAAAGCTATGACCCAGAGGTTACCTAAAACAAGTACTTCAAAGCATGCTTCTTTTAATTCAAAAACTTTTCCTCGTTCAATTCTATCACATTTTTCGGGTTTAACTTCAATTATTGTCGTTCCCTTCTTTGATAAAATCATTGAGTCATGTGACTTACTTGCTCTCGTTTCCGTAACAACGAAAAAAAATCGGTGAGATTTTTGTTATGCCAGCTCTTGACTTCATTCAGGCACACAAAATCGATGTTTTTTCCTCCAAAAATACGAGAGGTTCTGATGTTTTGTTAGATAGGCCTCGGCAGTTCCGTTGCATTATTTTGATTTTGTCCATGTTGGCTGAATTGATGGTTGTCTGTTAAAATTTGTTGCGTTGAAACAATCGAGAAAATTTTATGAGCATTTTTGATGCTGTCATGTACTTTTTGACATTCTATTTTATCACCGAAAATGCTGCTTGTACTAATACTGAGAACATTGATATATATCACTGTAGGAAGTTGCGTGGAAAGGTTGATCGTATTTTGCTGAGAACTTCGGCAACCACAACACTTATGTTTTTCGCTGAGACAGTAGACTTTGAGTTTAACATTTCGGGTTGTCTTTTTGCTACTGCTGAGTACATGGTATCACATTTTCTCTTTGTTGCTTCAACAACTGCGTTTTGATAGGAGGAACAACCTTTGTACACAGATGCGTGCGATTCATCAAAATTAGCACACTTGGTTTTTTCTTTTGGTTTGGTGCATTGCTTTACTGTGTGCTGACCTGAGCATCGCAGGCAACTCTGCTCGTTGTTACACTCATTGGCCATGACTGAGTGTCCATATTTCTGACACCTGAAGCCTTGTTTAACATGTGGCGGCTCTTTGCTTGTTTCACATCTCTAGATCAACCAACAAATCTTTACACCATGCCTTTCTGCTGCTAAAACAACATTTGGTGAACCTGTTCTTTTTCTCATACGCTTTTTAGGCTTTCTACTTGCTCGGCTTATAATCCTTGAGACTTTTACTACATTGATTCCGGTATTGCTCAAGACGTCCTGTTTTATTTCACATCCCTGGATGCTATGATGCACATTGACTATAACAAAGCTTGGTTTGGACTTGGTTTTTGGCAGTGTAGTTCTTGCAATTACATTTGAGTTTGGGAATACTGGTTGCGGTGATATATTTGACATGATACTATCTCTGAAGGCTTTCTTTTCAGGTTGAATAAAGAAATAGGACGAGTTTGGCAATTCTCTAATTCGTTTTATTATCATTTTTTGGCAACTTTGTCTTCAAAGCTCGGGTAAATTGCACTTGATGTGGTTTCGAATTGATTGTTACAACTATTGGTCTAACTGGTTCTGACACCGAATTCCTCTCGTTATGATTTAGAAAACCTTTCTTTTGTTTTGAAATTGAACAAAATCTTGTTCATCAAGTGAAGTATTATTAGCGATTGCTCGTGCTTCTGATATGAGAGCTCTTAGTTTGTTCATTTTGGCCAAGGCCCCACAGAAGGCTATTGCTTCGCAAAACGACGAAGACGTGGATTTAAAACATCTTTTAAAGAGTAAAAACTCAGTAAAAAAAGACAAGTAAAAAGTCACGATTTTAATTTTAAGCATTTTTGGTGGAAAATCTCTTTTTTATAAAAGACTCAATCCCAATGGACTGTCCAACAAAAAGTAATTTTGTTAAATTAATCACTGAGTTTTTGAAAATTTTGAATGATCTTTACAGGGTTTCCTAAGTGACAACGGCTACTAACTAGAGGCCTTCATACACCTTGCACTTGTGATAACCTGAGGAAATTAAAAGAGTGTAAAAATGAACTTATGCATAATTTGGCTGAAGAACTTATGCATAAGTTTTTAGCAACTAGGCTATAAAAATTTTTTTAATATTATAAGTTTTATAAAAAGGAATACCAACCATACAGTCAGACGTTTCTTATAAAAAGCTGTCAAACTACATCTATGCTGCCGGCGAACTTAAGCAATGCCGTGCAAAATTTTCAATAGAAAATTTTCCGTAAACCTTTTATTTCACAAAAAAAACTTTTATTTTTGAATTGACTTCATTGAATTTTCTGCTGGAGACATCAGTTTTTATGAAATGCATAAATTATAACGATACTTAATGTCTCGTCCGTGCTTAAGTATAGTCTCTGATCAGAATCACTTTGGTCTGGAAAGTTTGACCATAGTCTGCTTATAGTCTGGAAAATGGTCTGAATTTGAGTCTGATCATAAACTCACTATTGTCTGGACCATAGTCTGGGTTCCGTCTGATTGGAAGTTATCTTGGTCTGGAAAACCTGATCAGAGGTCATTTTGTCTGGAAAGTCTGATCAGAGGTCATTTTGATCTGGAAAGTCTGATCAGAGGTCATTTCAGTCTGGTTAGTCTGATTAGAGCTCAATTTGGGCCTGGAACTCAACCTGGGTCGTTTATGTTGGTCGTGCATGGCCTACTTTGGTGTATATGAAGTTTTTTCTACTTTTTTCATAGGGAATCGATACAATGTACCCTTGTTACGGCAAAAGATAGCAGTTTTGGTATCTTGATAACATTGATGGCCTTTTGATGAGTTTTTCATGACAGGGGTGGCTATTGAGGTAGAATCTTAAAAATATAATCGCTAAAAACTATGGCTGACTTTAAACAAAATCAGCCCAAATCATTGGTTATAACGCGATTACCTACATACAAGAAAAAGCAAAATAAAGTCTAACTTCAGTTCCCAGCCGTCATGAGATTAACGGTTTAACAATCGAAGACAGAGGTAGAACAAGGAAAACTATGTAAGAACAACGCTTAGAAACGCTAATTTTATGTAAGATAAGCGGTATATAGCGTTGCGAAAAACAAAATATCCTAGCAATTTGCTTTCATTTCAACAATTTCAACGCATCATCAGGTTATAAAACAGAACTGAGACCTTTCTTAACCATCAATAGATAGTTACACCTCTTTTTACATAACTTTTTAAAAATACCTCTACAAATGAAAAGTTTTTTTCAAAGATGTTAATGCGAGCTATAAAAAAGCGGGGGAAAATTAAATAAATTTGAACACATTTTCAACCATGCAAACATTTTTCACATTTTCGCTTTCAAATCAGATCTTTTTCTTTTTATTAGCAAACAAAATTTTGAACTTCATAAAACTTTTTAAACTTTTTATTAACTTAACTAAAAATATGTTTAGTTTTCTTATAGTCAGATCATTTGATTACGTAACGCACAAATTATGCATTGATTGCAAATCAGCTGAGACCTTACGTTCTCTTGTTCGTTCATTTTTTCCTGATTTTAAATTATTTGTCAAAATATCTTTGGTTTTCAATTAAAAAAACTGTAAACTGTAACTTCCTGTGAAATCAATCGAAACAATCGATATTAGCGTACTGTTGAACCTATACTGATCACTGTGAGCTGTCCGACTTGACGCAATGAAATAAACAGTTTGTTCAACAATGAAAACGATAAGAAAACAACAAGAGTCCAATGAGACCCCAACTTCTGCAGTTTTTGTTAATAGTGATTTGTGACATGGTTGACCGGCAATCAACATAAAAATTGTAAGTAATTTTCCACTTTGGTGCAATTCTGTAGGTCTGATTGATACAAATCAAATAGTATCCGTAACGGTAAATTTTTTTTGCATTTTTATTAAAAAAAACTCGTGAATAAATTTGAAAATTCATTAGAAAAGATTGA